>NW_012103109.1:2697382-2700110 GCF_000951045.1 Mandrillus leucophaeus | reverse complement strand
CCGAGACGGGAAGATCACAAAGTCAGAAGATTGAGACCATCCTGGCTAACACAGTGAAACCCCGTCTCTACTAAAAAATACAAAAAGACTAGCCGAGCGAGGTAGCGGGCGCCTGTAGTCCCAGTTACTCGGGAGGCTGAGGTAGGAGAATGGCGTAAACCCGGGAGGCGGAGCTTGCAGTGAGCTGAGATCCGGCCACTGCACTCCAGCGTGGGCGACAGAGCGAGACTCCGTCTCAAAAAAAAAAAAAAAAAAGAAAAAGAAAAATTAATAGTCTATTATAGCAGTAAGAAAAACTAATATAATAAAAATTAGTAGTTTCTGAGAGGAGTGTTTATCCAAATTATATTAAATACACTCTTAAACTGGAATAAGAAGCATTTTTGATTAAAAGTACACATTTATTAATTGTTTACTTTCTGAAGAAATGAATATAGTTATGTGGTTCAGAATTCAGAGACACACTATGAGTATACAGGTTGAATATCCCTTTGAACTGCTTGGGACCAGAAGTGTTTTGGATTTTGGACTTTTTCACATTTGGGGATATTTGCATTATACTTATCCTAAATCTGAAAGTCCAAAACCTGAAATGCCCAATGAGCATTTCCTTTGAGCATCATGTCGGCACACAAAATTTTGGATATTGTAGTGTTTTGGATTTCAGATTTTTGGATTTCGAGTGTTCAACCTGTATGGTGAAAAATATCCTCCTTCCCCTTTCCCCTCGTCACTTAGTTTACTTTCCCTGAAGCAATCAATTTTAGTTTCAAAACCAAGAGCCAAGAAACCAGAGCCACTGTTATCTCAGGGTAAAATCTGTAGGCATTTGTGAATACTCTTGTTGAGTGTTTCATCCAGGTGCAGTGGTTCATACCTATAATCCCAACCCTTTGGGAGCCTGAGGCAGGAGGATCACTTGAGCTCAGAAGTTCAAAACCAGCCTGGGCACCATAGTGAGACCTACCTAGTCCCTATAAAAAATCAGGTGGTGTGCCCCTGTGGTCCCAGCTACTCATGTGGCTAAAGCAGGAGGACTTCTTGAGCCCAAGAGGTTGATGTTTCAATGAGCCATATTCACGCCACTACACTCCAGCTTGAGTGACAGAGCGAGACTCTGTCTCAAAAAAAAAAAAGAAATATCTTTTATTGTTTAATTTTAACAAACATTTGTAGTGAGTGATACAAAAACAAATGAAGAAGTGACATAGTAAAGAAAGAGATAAGTTATCGTGTAAGGTGGCTGGATTATGGACATAGAAAATCTTTTTAAAAAATTATAAGTAAGGAAATTATATCAGCAAAATTACAGAATATGAGATAAAGCCAACAAAATTAAATTTCCTGTTTCTGAGAAAACAGCTAGAAAATTCATAATTAAAGAAGTCTCATTTACGGTAGTAATAAAGAATAGTTAGTGCTTGGGAATGAACTTGGTATGAAATACTTGACATTGACTCCAATAAAATTATAAAATCTTAAAGGAAAAACAAAGGAATAGTTGGAACAAATGGAGCTACAAACTCTCCCCTTGTTGGAAAGAGTCAAGCAAAGATGACAGTAGTCCCAAAGGTGGTAGCAACACATCAAATGGAAAACCAAGTATAATTCCATCAGGAGAGTTTATAGAACTCAGTAAAGGCAAAATGAGTGGCCAAGAAATGCAAAAGTATATTCTAGGGAAAAAGGACAGTGATGGGAGATTTGCTTTACTAGGTTTCAGAATATATAATAGTTACAGATGAATTGATTAGAAAATCGAAATCAGTTGGAAACAATTGGAACTAATAATAGAGTTCTGTAAGGTGACTGAATACAAGTTTAACATATGGAAATTAGTAGCTTTTGGCCAAGCGCAGTGCATCACGCCTGTAATCCCAGCCGTTTGGGAGGCCGAGGTGGGCAGATCACTTGAGGTCAGGAATTTGAGACCAGCCTAGGCAACATGGAGAAACCCCGTCTCTATTAAAAATACAAAAAATTAGCCAGGTGTGGTGGCACATGCCTGTAATCCTAGCTACTTGGGAGGCTGAGGTAGGAGAAACTCTTGAACCTGGGAGGTGGGGGTTGCGGTGGGCTGAGATTGTACTCTGGCCTGGGCAACAAGAGCGAAACTCTGTCTCAAAAGAAAAAGAAAAAAAAAAAGGTCAAAGCAGAACGGGGGGTAAAATGAGTGTTCTCAGCTGATTCAGGTAGCAGAGCACCTAGGATAACAGACACTGGATACTTTGTTTCTTTTTTTTTAATTAATATGAATAAAACTACTGTAAGTCTTTATGCAAACTGTTATGCCTGTTCATACCCTGCTAAAAACAGAATACCTGGGTCAAAGGGAATTAATATTTCTAATCATAATGCATATTGCTAGATAGATATTTAGAAAGAGTATGTTAGCCAGGCACGGTGGCTCACACCTGTAATCTCAGCACTTTGGGAGGCCGAGGCGAGCAGATCACCTGAGGTCAGGAGTTCAAGACCAGCCTGGCTAACATGGTGAAACCCCGTCTCTACTAAAAATACAAAAAATTAGCCGGGCGTGGTGGCATGCACCTGTAATCCCAGCTACTCGGGGGGCTGAGGCAGGAGAATTGCTTGAACCTAGGAGGTGGAGGTTGCAGTAAGCTGAGATCGTGCCATTGCGCTCCAGCCTGGGTGACATATCTCAAAAAAAAAAAAAAAATGAAGAGTATGTTAATTTATAATGCCTCCAGTACTATATAAGTTTGTT
>NW_012103109.1:2693669-2694877 GCF_000951045.1 Mandrillus leucophaeus | reverse complement strand
AGACTCTAGCTCAAAAAATATGAAAACAAAAAACTGCCCAAATGAGGTCAACATAAAAGCACTGAAATAATATTAGGATAAAATAATAGATGTTATTAAAAAAAAAAAAAAAAAAAAAAAGAACTGACTCCCTAATGGGGTCACAGAATTTTTTAAAGTTGAAGTACATTAAAACCTGTATGTTACATTCAGTTATTTTTTAAAACTTAGAACAAGGAATCCTACTACCTAAGCGTATTTCATGGAATAAATTGGTTATCATCCAAAAACCTGACTCTAAAAAGCAAGATGGGCCGTGCACAGTGGTTCACGCCTGTGATCCCAGCACTTTGGGAGGCCAAGGCGGGAGGATCACGAGGTCGGGAATTTGAGACCAGCCTGGCCAATGTGGTGAAACTCTGTCTCTCTACTAAAAATACAAACAAAATTAGCTGGGTGTGGTGGCCTGTGCCTGTAGTCCCAGCTACATGGGAGACTGAGGCAGAAGAATCACTTGAGCCTGGGAGGCGGAGGTTACAGTGAGGTGAGATTGGGCCACTGCACTCCAGCCTGAGTGACAGAGTGAGACTGTGTCTCAAAAAATAAAAAAAAATGGGAAGATGTTTGTCAAATATTGCTTGTTAGTATTGGTATAAAATTACATACTAACTAAAATCTTAGCCAACAATCAGTTGAACCAAGGGATTGTGAAACCTGACTTTTTTTTCCTTTTTGACTCTCCCATTAACAAGCAATGTGCCCTTAAACAAATCATCTAGGCTTTATTGGCCTTAATGGTTTTTGTTTGTTTTGCGTTTTGTCTCTTCTGTGTGTTGGGTGTTTTTTTTTTTTTTTAATCTACAAAGATACTAGATATTCTTTTCTAGCCCTAAAATTATTTCTTTAGCAGGAAAACTGCATACTATTAAATAGAAGAATTATACATTGTGTCCAAATAGTATTTATTCCCAAGAATGCAAGTCAGTGTAACAAAGAAAAATTAATAGTTGGCCGGACGCGGTGGCTCAAGCCTGTAATCCCAGCACTTTGGGAGGCCGAGACGGGAAGATCACAAAGTCAGAAGATTGAGACCATCCTGGCTAACACAGTGAAACCCCGTCTCTACTAAAAAATACAAAAAGACTAGCCGAGCGAGGTAGCGGGCGCCTGTAGTCCCAGTTACTCGGGAGGCTGAGGTAGGAGAATGGCGTAAACCCGGGAGGCGGAGC
>NW_012103109.1:2670834-2691055 GCF_000951045.1 Mandrillus leucophaeus | reverse complement strand
AAGAGTATGTTAATTTATAATGCCTCCAGTACTATATAAGTTTGTTTCCTTGTAACTCTAGTACTGAAGTGTATCATTTTAAATTTCTACTCAGAGATAGAGGTACCTCACATATTTGAATTTTTATTAATCATGCTTTTTCCATATGTGAGTTTATAATTTTATTTTCCATGTCAGCCTTCTGTAATATAATTGAACCACTTGTCCAGTGAAGTCTAGATCCTGGCTTATAATATCATATTTTATATATTCTAAGATGCACATTTTATCACACTTTAATAACTCTAAAATCTGGATGTGTGTTATAGTGGGTGACATCTTACAATTATAATTGACGGCATTTTTTTTTCTTTGTTAGCAGATAAAACAATGGTTTGCCTTATCATCAACAAATAAGTAAATCTCTGTGTTTTTTGAGTTTATTTTAAAACTTATTTTTTTCAAACTAATTATTGTCTAACCTATTATATTAAGTGTAAATAATCCATTTTTACCTCCCCTTGTTGAAGAAACTCTAATGTTGTATACTGTATTAAGTTTAGAGTAAAACTCAGGCCCCCTATTACAGCCTGTAAGGCCCAGCATGGTCTGGCTCCTTTGCCACTCTTTCCCCTCACCGGATACACTCACATCTTCATTGTGCTCTGGCCTTCTTGCTGTTCTTCAAACACAAGTACATTTTTGCCTCCAGGCCTTTGTACTTGTTCTGTCCCCTGGAATACTCTCATCTAGGTTCCTTCACTTCAGCTCTTCAAATGACTGACGACTTTTATCATTTATGTCTCAGCTCGAATTTTAATCCTTAGACAGACTTTCTTGACATTCTATCTGAAGTAACCCCCGTCACATCATCCTGTTTACTTCCTTCAGGGCACTTAGGACAATAGAAGATACCTCGTTTCATTTGCCTCCTTGTTCTTCCCACACCCAGAATATAAACTCGATAAGAACATGAGTTGTTGACTGTGGTGTCAACAATGGTATGTTCCTGGCATGTAGTCATCACACCTTTAACATTGGTTCAATAAACATTTAATACATAATTGGATTTAGTTTTTACTCTTCATTTCTTCATTTTATTCCACTGAGTTACATTTTTCTTTCTGCATTACTTTCTTGTTGTTTTATTTATTGTGTCTTTTCTTTTTCTTTTTTTTTTTTCCCTGAGACGGAGTCTTGCTGTGTTGCCCAGGCTGGAGTGCAGTGGCTCAAACTCGGCTCACTGCAATCTCCGCCTCCTGGGTTCAAGCAATTCTCCTGCTTCAGCCTCTTGAATAGGTGGGACTATAGGCGCCCACCACCGCATCTGACTAATTTTTGTATTTTTAGTAGACACGGGGTTTCACTATGTTGACCAGGCTGGTCTCAAACTCCTGACCTTGGCTTCCCAAAGTGCTGGGATTACAGGCGTGAGCCACCGCACCCAGCTATTTATTGTTTCAATATAGTTTCACATACCTAGTAAGACTAGTTATTCCCCTTTGTGGCAGTTGTTTTTCAACACATTCTCTGATATTTGTAACTATTTATTCATCCATGTATATTCTTGAATAATTTGTAAAGGTCCCAAAAAGTCCCTGTTGGATTATAATTATAATTAGAAGTGAATTAACAGTTACCATTTCCCTCTTGTTTATTCATTTCTTCTTTTGAAACTTACATTAAAGTTTCTTTTATTTATTTTTTATTTTTTGGAGACAGAGTCTCACTTCGTCACCCAGACTCCAGTGAAGTCTAGATCCTGGCTTATATTATCACATTTTATATATGCTAAAGTGCACATTTTATCATACTTTAATAACTCTAAAATCTGAGATCACACCACTGCACACTGGGCGACAAGAGTGAGATTGCATCTCAAAAAAAAAGAAAAAAAATGAAGAGTATGTTAATTTATAATGCCTCCAGTACTATATAAGTTTGTTATATAATTTGGAATCTCACTCTTGTCGCCCAGAGTGCAGTGGTGTGATCTCAGCTCACTGCAACCTAACCTTGAGGTTAGGAGTTCGAGACCAGCTTGGCGCCACATGGTGAAACTCTGTCTCTACTAAAAATGCAAAAAAATTAGCCAGGAGTGGTGATGGGTGCCTGTAGTCCCAGCTACTGAGGAGGCTGAAGCAGGATAATCACTTGAACCCAGGAGGTGGAGGTTGCAATGAGTCGAGATTGTGCCACTGCACTCCAGCCTGGGTGACAGAGTGAGACCCCCAAAAATAAAAATTAATAAAAATTAAAAGTAATCACACTCTATATATAGTTCTAAAACTTTCCTTTTCATCATTTAAGTTCTGGAGCTTTTTCCACATGCATTTTTTTTGATGGTGTGTGATTTTCCATAATATGAATGTATTCATATCTTCATCTTTGATTCATCATGCTGCTTGTGTGAAGGGGTGGCCTACCCCTCCACACCTGTGGGCGTTTCTCGTTAGGTGGAACGAGAGACTTGAGAAAAGAAATGAGACACAGAGATAAAGTACAGAGAAAGAAAAAATGGGCCCAGGGGACGGCGCTCAGCATACAGAGGACCCACGCCGGCACTGGTCTCTGAGTTCCCTTAGTATTTATTGGTAATTATCTTTACCATCTTAAAGAAAAGGAAGTGGCAGGATAATAGGATCATTATAGGGAGAAAGTCAGCAGTAAGACATATGAATAAAGATCTCTGTGACATGAATAAGTTTAAGGAAAAGTGCTGTGCCTTGATATGCATGTGTAAACATCTCCATAAACCTTTTTAGTGCATAAAGAGCAGCATTGCACTAGCAAGTCCCGCCTTTCGCCCTAAGGCAGTTTTCTCCTTTCTCAGTAAACAGAACATACAATCGGGTTTTATACCGAGATGTTCCATTGCCCAGGGACGGGCAGGAGACAGATGCTTTTCTCTATCTCAACTGCCAACAACCGCCAAGAGGCCTTCTTTCCTCTGGTACTGGTCCTCAGCACAGACCCTTCACGGGTATCAGGCTGGGGGACGATCAGGTCTTTCCCTTCCCACGAGGCCATATTTCAGACTATCACGTGGGGAGAAACCTTGGACAATATCTAGCTTTTCTAGGCAGAGGTCTAGAAGTGTGCATGTCCCTGGGTACTTGAGATTAAGAGAATGGTGATGACTTTTAACCAGCAAGCTGCCTTCAGGCACTTGTTTAACAAAGCACACCCTGCACAGCCCAAAATCCTTTAAACCTTGAGTCACCATAGCACATGTCTCTTGCAAGGACAAGGTTGGGGGCAGGGTCACAGATTAACAGCATCTCAAATACAGAACAAAATGGAGTCTCTTATGTCTGCTTCTTTCTATATAGACACAGTAACAAGCTGATCTCTTTCTTTTCCCCACACTTGTGGGCATCTATGTTTTTCCCAATTTCTTGCTATTGCAAATGATGCTGCAATGACATCCTTCCATGTGCATCTATATGCATATATGTTAATTCCCATAGTACAGATTTCTCAATTGGAATTGCTGCTTTAATAAGGGTATGTGTTTTTTAAATGAATAGATACTGCTGAATTGCCTCCAAACAAAGGCTTTGCTTTTGATACTTGTACTAATGGAATGTAATAAGAATGTATCTGTTTACCCGTAACCTCACCGACTTTTGAATATTAGAATATTAAGAATATTTTCACGCTGGGTGCAATGGCTCACGCCTGTAATCCCAATACTTTGAGAAGCCAAAGCAGGAGGATCGCTTAAGCCCTGGAGTTTGAGACCAGCCTGGGCAGCATAGTGAGACTTTGTCTCTACAAAAAAATTAACCTGGCTGGGTGCAGTGGCCCACACCCGTAATCCCAACACTTTGGGAGACCAAAGCAGGCAGATCACTTGAGGTCAGGAGTTAGAGACCAACCTGGCTAACATGGTGAAACCTCGTCTCTACTAAAAGTACAAAAATTAGCTGGGCCATGGTGTGGGACATCTGTAATCCCAGCTGCTCAGGAGGCTGAGGCGGGAGAATCACTTGAACCTGGGAGGCGGAGGTTGCAACGGCCTGAGATCATGCCACTGCACTCCAGCCTGGGTGACAGAGACCCTGTATCAAAACAAACACAATAACAACAAAGAAAATTAGCCTGGGGTGGTAGCATGCCTCTATGATTCTCAGCTACTTGGGAGGCTGAGGTTGAAGGATTGCTTGAGCCCAGGAGATCAAGGCTGCAGTAAGCTATGATTACACCACTGCACTCCAGCCTGCATGACAGACCAAGACCTTGTCTCAAAAATAAGATAAGAATATTTTCAAATGTTTGCCAATCTGATGGGTGAAAAGATGCAAATTCATTGTTTTCACTAGAGTTTCCCTGAATAGTAGTGAGGCTGCATATCTTTGGTATTTGGAAATGTCTGTGATATTTGTCCACTTATCAAATGGCTCATTTGTTTTGTTTGTAAGTTGGATTCTTTCCTAATTGTATGGATATTCTTTTTTTGTTATATTTATTGCAAATATTTTATCCTAGTCCATTGGTCTTTTTTACTTTATGTAGATACATCTGGAAGTTGTTTTCTTCATAGCTCCCAAGGTATGAAAATATTCTCCAATAGTTCTGCTGGTTTTTTTCCTTTGGAGAAAACCATTTTTATTATCATCACCACCCAGCTTATTTGTGCTGGGTTATGTACCAGTGGCAAGATCTTCTAACGAACATCTGCATAACATTTCTTTTATGTTTTAAAAGATGAAAATAACTGTACAAGGTTAAGTACAAAAGTACACAAGATAACAGACACAAAAAAAATGCATGTATGAGATTTCATTCTACCTACAGCATTTTATGTTCAAAAAGTAGAATTCATGAACCAAAAAATATTGTCCTTCTATAGTCCTGTCAGGTTTAGTGGAAGTGAGTTTAACATGATTACAACACCTATATCACTGATCTGATATTTATGAAAAAAATCTTAATTTTTCAATAAATTAAAGCCAATGCAAATGGGAATAGCATTTCAGTTTTTTGGTGTTTTTCTTTTTTTTTTTACTTTTATTTTGAGACAGAGTCTCACTCTGTTGCTCAGGATGGAGTGCAGTGGCATGATCTTGGCTCACTGTGACCTCCGCCTCCCAGGTTCAAGCAATTCTTGTGGCTCAGCCACCAAGCCACCCAGGGTTTCACCATGTTGGTCAGAGTGGTCTCAAACTCCTGGCCTCAAGTGATCCACCTGCCTCGGCCTCCCAAAGTGCTGGGATTACAGGCGTGAGTCACCGCGCCCAGCCACGTTTCAGCTTTATAAGATAGAGATATGAACATGGATGGTGGTGATGGTTGCACATTATGAACGTTATCGAATGCTACTGAATTGTACACTTAAAAAATGGCTATGATAGTAAATTTTATGTTATGTGTATTTTACCACAGCTTAAAAAAAAGAGAGGAAGAAAAGCCAGTGCAACAAACTGGAACACTAGCTCTTTGGGAACAAGGACCTGACATCAGAACAAGAAGGCTATAAGTTCCCAAATCTTAAAAGTATGGTCTTTTTTAAACTGCATTCATTTCTTACGTTGAAGATGTGAAACCCAATCCCATTCCTCTTTGTGTGTGGGTTTGTGATCTTGCCTTTTCATATTGAGCATCTACATTTCTAAATACAGTACTTCCTATTGCTTCACAGTCTTCTAAGTTTCTTCATCAGCTGAGCTACATCCAGCTTCATCATCACTCTTAATACCCGCTAATTTCCTATATATGACATTTTGGTCCTTGTTTCCCAAAGTCATAGTTCAGCAGATGGGGAGTTTGCCCAGTTTTTCTTGCCTTGATTTTTTTGCTCTTGTTCAGCAAATTTCACTGGATTTCTAGCTGCTGTGTCATAATCCCTCCGTACAGCTGTTCCATCTCTGCCAAAGCTGTTGCTTGCAGGGCTCTCATTTGAGCTGCCATAGCTATCTGAGTTATTGGCATTCCTGATGCCAACAGGGCAGCAACATTAAGAACAAAATCTCTAGTAACTGGAGCTATTTCTTGTTTTTGTTTTTCAACAATATCTTTTTCTTTTAAAAACTTTTTCTGCAACACCCATCCCAACTATTTCTTTTTCTTGCTGTTCTTGTAATTTCTTTGCCTATTCCATCCTCCCAGCTAAAACTCTTAGACATCCATTGCTGTGCCTTTACCTCTGAAGAGAGATGAACTAGAAATCTGGCTTAAACTTCTGGTAAATCTTCTTAGTTTCTCAATGCTCTTCTTTCTCTCTTGTCTTCTGCTTCCTGTACTACTTCTGCTTCTTTCCTATGCGTGTCATATTTATTTATTTACTTATTTTTCACACACAACACAGATAGTTTTTATCTTGAACAGGAGCAAGATCTGATCCATGGTTTTCTTTCTTTTGTTTTTTTTTTTTTTTTTTTCCTTTTTGGAGACGGAGTCTCACTCTGTTGGCCAGGCTGGAGTGCAGTGGTGCGACCTCAGCTCACTGAAACCCCCATCTTCTGGGTTCGAGTGATTCTCCTGCCTCAGCTTCCCAAGTAGCTGGGACCACAGACGTGCACCACCACACCTGGCTAATTTTTGTGTTTTTAGTGGAGACAGGATTTCGCCATGTTGACCAGGCTGGTCTCAAACTCCTGAACCTCAGGTGATCTGCCTGACTTGGCCTCCCAAAGTGCTGAGCTTACAGGTGTGAAGCACCGTGTCCAGCCCATGGTTTTCTTTTCCTTCTCCTAGATCATGATTGTTCTTCTCTCTGCTTCTGGATTGAGACTACTTCTTTTCCCTCTTTCTACTATGATGATGCCTTTCACGAGACCTGTATCTTAAGTGGACTTCTGCTTCCTGACGACTTTGTTTGTGTTTGTGTCTGTCCTTATCATTTTCAGATGAATTTATTTATTTATTGAGATAGCATGTCATTCTGTTGCCCAGGCTGGAGTGCAGTGGCATGATCACAGCTCAGTGTAACCTCTGTTCCCCCAGCTCAAGCTTCTCACCACAGCCTCCTGAGTAGCTAGAATCACAGGCACACACCACCACACCTGGCTAACTTTTGTGTTTTTTGTAGAGACAGGGCTTTGCAATGTTGCTCAAGCTGGTCTCAAACTTGTGAGCCCAAGCAATTTGCCCACCTTGGCCTCCCAAAGTACTGGAACTACAGACGTGAGTTACTGCACCCAGCCCATTTTCAGATGAATTTAGTCCCTCTCTTCCTTCATCAAAATAGTGTTCTTTGTCATTAGGCTCCTCAGAAGTGTATTTCTTAGAGGAATTGTTGTAGGATTCCTGTCTCCTTGCCTTATCATGAAATAGGCTTATTATTTTCCTACCTGAGTCTGCAGTGTCTTCAGTTCAGCCTTTTTGCCGATCAGCATGCTCTTTGTGTTTTCGTCCTTCATTTTCTTTCTCGTTTTCTTTCTCTTGACCTTGATTGTGATCTTGAATAATAATATTTTGAGTAAGAAAAACCGATGCATCCGACAGTTCTTCTTTTTCCCCCACCATCTGGGGATGTCTTTTTCTGGGGCTAGTCCATCTTGTCCTGGATAACTACCCTATCTTGAGAACCCAGTCTTAATTTCATTAAACATCTTTAATGAAGGCAGCCTTTTGGCACAGTGCTGCTGCAAAATGTGGTCTGGCTCTCCTCACATGTTCTCTGGCTGCCACAGTTCAGAGCTCAGGCCACTAGGGTGGCACCTCCACTTGCCACTTTTAGCAGTACCAGCCACCTCAAAGCTTTGCCACAGACTGAATAGCTCTTTCTGGGGACCTGGATGGCACCCAGGGGATCTGCCATTGCTTTTTTAATTTATTTTTTACATTTAGCTCATTAATATCTGTTAGATATTTTTATGTCTGCATTGAAATAGGTAACTTTATTTTTCCCCCAAGGGGTAACTGTTCTAACATTATCAGTTAGCTTGTCTTTTCCCCACCAACTTAAAATATGAGTCTTACTTTAAAAATTACATGTTATAAACGTGTATGTTTCAGTAATTTATATTCTGCCCCACTGATCTATATTCCCATGTTAGGATTATACTTTTATTTTATTTTTAAAATTTATTTAGAGACAAGATCTTGCTATGTCACTCTGGCTGGAATGCAGTGGTGCAATGATAATTCACTGCAACCTTGAATTCCTGGGGTCAAGCAATACTCCCACCTCAGCCTTCGAAGCAGCTGGGACTGCAGGTGTGTGCCACTGTGCCTGGCTAATTTTTTTATTTTCATTTTTTTGTAGAGACGATGTTTTGCTATGTTGCCCAGGCTGGTCTCAAACTCCTGGGCTCAAGGGATCCTTCTGTCTTGGCCGCCCAAAGTGTTGGGATTATAGGCGTGAGCCACCCCACCCAGCCTTAGTATTATACTATTTTAGTTAACAAAGCTTTACAATGAATTTTGATACCTAGAAAGACAAGTCATTCCTTATTTTCGCTGTTTTTCCAAATTTTTTTGGCAGGGTAGTCTTTCACATTTAATTTTCTGTAAGAACTTTAGTCTGTCAAGTTTCATTTTCTAAAGTCCTACTGGGGACTTCCATACTTCTAAATTCATTTTTTTCCTTTAAAACTGTAGAAAGTGAACTTTAAAACACACACACATACAAGAACAGAGAGTACAGGAAAGGAGACAATAGCAATGACATTTTTGAAAGCAGACAGGAATATGAATGCTTGATAATTGACTTGGAAAGCCACATCCCAGCCAACAATAGGGAAAGCTGACAGGCAAGCCGATAGAACTCTCAAAAGGCACAGAGCTGGCAGCATAGAGTCTCACTGGGGTGTGGGTCTGGAGCAGACAGGGAAAGCTGTCTGAGAACCAGTTAGCTTCCTAAGTCCTTTTCCCAATTCCAGTTCTCTGGTTAATTGCCCTTACCCCAGCACAAGACTGCAGATTTATTCCCTGAGAGTGAAAGTGTCTCTGGCTTAGGTGACAAAAGGTGTGCTTGATGGTACAAGTCGGGGATTAAATGATCATATGGATTCTGATTGTCGAATACTAATTTGCCAGCCCACTCAGCTCCCACGTATCTAGCAGCCAGTCTTTTATTCTCCAGGCAGGAGATTGAAAGATTTTGTCTCATGTGTCCATGTGAAGAGACCACCAAACAGGCTTTGTGTGAGCAACAAGGCTGTTTATTTCACCTGGGTGCAGGTGGGCTGAGTTCGAAAAGAGAGTCAGCAAAGGCTGGTGGATTATTATTAGTTCTTATAGGTTTTGGGATAGGTGGTGGAGTTAGGAGTAATGTTTTGTAGTCAGTGGGTGGATCTCACAAAGTACGTTCTCAAGGGTGGGGAGAATTACAAAGAACCTTCTTAAGGGTGGGGGAGATTACAAAGAACCTTCTTAAGGGTGGGGGAGATTACAAAGTACATTGATCAGTTAGGTTGGGGCAGAAATAAATCACAATGGTGGAATGTCATCAGTTAAGGCTATTTTCACTTATTTTGTGGATCTTCAGTTGCTTCAGGCCATCTGGATGCATACCTGCCGGTCACAGGGGATATGATGGCTTAGCTTGGGCTCAAAGGCCTGACATTCCTGTCTTCTTATATTAATAACAAAAATAAAACAAAATAGTGGTAAAGTGTTGGGGCAGCGAAAATTTTTGGGGGTGGTATGGAGAGATAATGGGCAATATTTCTCAGGGCTGCTTTGAGTGGGATTAGGAGCGGCGTGGGATCCTAGAGTGGGAGAGATTGAGCTGAAGGAAGATTTTGTGGTAAGGGGTGATATTGTGGGGTTGTTAGAAGGAGCATTTGTCATATAGAATTATTGGTGATGGCCTGGATGCAGTTTTGTATGAATTGAGAAACTAAACGAAAGATATAAGGTCCAAATAAAAGAAGGAGAAAAACGGGTATTAAAGGACTAAGAATTGGGAGTACCCAGGATGTCCAATTAGGGAGTGTCCAAGGGGGTTCAACATTATTGTTTGCTTGGTTGGTGAGTTTTTGGGCTCTGTCCTTGAGTTTTTTTATGTTGTTATATACTAGGCCAGATTGATTTAGGTAAAGACAACATTTTTCATTTAAAAATATACAAAGTCTTGGCCAGTCGCGGTGGCTCACGCCTGTAGTCCCAGCACTTTGGGAGGCCAAGGTGGGGGGATCACGAGGTCAGGAGATCGAGACCATCGTGGCTAACACAGTGAAACCCCGTGTCCACTAAAAATACAAAAAATGCTCCAGGTGTGGTGTTGGGCGCCTGTAGTCCCAGCTACTCGGGAGGCTGAGGTAGGAGAATGGCGTAAGCCCGGGAGGCGGAGCTTGCAGTGAGCCGAAATCATGCCACTGAACTTCAGCCTGGGCGACAGAGCGAGACTCCATCTCAAAAAAAAAAAAAAAAAAAAGTATATATATCTCTACACACACACACACACACAAAGTCTTTTTTTTTTTTTTTTTTTAAAGCAGTGAGTAAGTCAGGGCCTCGGCGATTTCGGAGGAAAGAAAAATGCAAAGCCAGCAACTGTTCGTTAAAGAAGGATTAAAAACGGCTAGGAGAGAGTGAGATTGATAGTGTGGTGGAGATAACTGGGGAGAGGTAGAGGGTGGCATAAGAACGGGAACCAGAATAAGAGTGAGTATAAAAGTAAAGAATAGGATTTCATCAGGGTGGAAGTATTGGAGGGTGCCCTGCCACCAAAGATCATCTATCTACTCCAAGAGTGAGTCAAGGGTGGCGGTTTGGGGATGGCACCGGGAGATATCAGCTGTGATGTCTTGGAGAAACAGTGTAAACTGGCAGTGTAAACAAGAGCAGGTCATTTATGAGTAGTTGAGAATGGTAAATAGGAGTATGACTAGACAGAATATAGTAGGGATGACAGGTTTTTGGGGCACAGTCCAAGTAGTGGGGGTGACTGCATAAAGCCCTGTTGCAAAGAGTAGGGTAAGGATGGATAGACCTAACAGAATGAAGGGATGTATTAGGCTCATAAGGGTTATTATTGTTCTTCAGAAATGTGAGTGAGTTTAAGGGAAGTAGGGGAGAGTACTTCCAGGAGGGAGAGGAGATATCAGGCTGGCTGTCCTGATATCAGACAGACACAGCTTTATCCTGGAATGATGAACCCAGTGGGGAGGGTCCTGCAGGCAGATGGTGGCTGGAGTACTATAGATGACTAAGTAGGGTCCGGTCCATCGAGGTTGTAGAGTTTGAGGGGTCAGATTCTTAACAAGAACTGATCGTCCAGCTAGAGTGTCTTCATATGGCTGGGAATCTGGACTGGGCAAGAGAAGATTAGCAGCTTGGCAAATTTCCTGTCTGGCCTGATGGAGGACTGGAAGATAGTCACCTAGAGGTCTGGTGTCTGGGACGAGATTGGGGCCGAGTAAGAAAGTGCGTCCACATAAAAGTTCAAATGGACTGTACCCTGTAGCATCTCGAGGACAGGCTCTAATTCTGTCAGGCCTCTGAGCCCAAGCTAAGCCATCATATCCCTTGTGACCGGCAAGTATGCATCCAGATGGCCTGAAGAAACTGAAGATCCACAAAATAAGTGAAAATAGCCTTAACTGATGACATTCCACCATTGTGATTTATTTCTGCCCCAACCTAACTGATCAATGTACTTTGTAATCTCCCCCACCCTTAAGAAGGTTCTTTGTAATCTCCCCCACCCTTAAGAAGGTTCTTTGTAATTCTCCCCACCCTTGAGAACGTACTTTGTGAGATCCACCCACTGCCTGCAAAACATTACTCCTAACTCCACCACCTATCCCCAAACCTATAAGAACTAATGATAATCCACCAGCCTTTGCTGACTCTCTTTTCGAACTCAGCCCACCTGCACCCAGGTGAAATAAACAGCCTTGTTGCTCACACAAAGCCTGTTTGGTGGTCTCTTCACATGGACACATGAGACAGATTTCACTGGGGAAGCAAATAGCCATGGGGGTGGGCAAGAAGTATCCGTGATTGTGGAGCTTCCAGTCAGCCTTTTATTCTTGTAACAAATGAAAAACCAAGGATTATCAGACATCTGAGGAAAACCTCTAACATAGAAGAAGGAGATAAAATGAACAAACAATAAAAAGCAACTTAAAATGTGCACCATATAAAGAAAGGAAAACAGTTTAAAAAAAAAAACCAAACAAACAAAAACCCAAAACCCTATTCTTAAGCTACAGAGAAGCCTGGCCAACATGGTGAAACCCCATCTCTACTAAAAATACAAAAATTAACCAGGCGTGGTGGCGTACACCTGCAGTCCCAGCTACTCAGGAGGCTGAGGCAGGAGAATCACCAGAACCCGGGAGGCTGAGGCTGCACTGTGCTGAGATCACAGCACTGCACTCCAGCCTGGGTGACCGAGTGAGACCTTGTCTCAAAAAAAAAAAAAAAAAAAAGAGCCACAGAGAAATAAAATCAGACAAACATAAATGGGTGCTAAACAAAAACACTCACAGAACAAAATGGTCTCTTAGAAATAAAAAAATTAGAGGAAATGGAAACAAACGAAAACCCGCTTCAATTGAAGTATTAGAAAATCAAGTTAAGCAGTTGTCTCAGAATGGGCAGAGATAGAAAATGGGAGAGAAAAGATAAGAAAATAAGACAGAGGCCAGGTGCAGTGGCTCATGCCTGTAACCCCAGCACTTTGGTAGACCGAGGCAGGGGGATCACTTGAGGTCAGGAGTTCGAGATCAGCCTGGCTGACATGATGAAACTCCATCTCTACTAAAAATACAAAAATTAGCCAGGTGTGGCGGTGCACACCTGTAATCCCAGCTACTCGGGAGGCTGAGGCAAGAGAATTGCTTGAGGCAAGAGAATTACCCGGGAGGCAGAGGCTGCAGTGAGCCGAGATCATGGCACTGCACTCCAGCCTGGCCAACAGAGCAAGGCTCTGTCTCAACAACAACAACAAAAAAACAGACAGAGTTCCAATACTTGAATATAAGCAGCTCCAAAAAGATTGATGAGGAACGTGGAAAGGAGGGAATTCTCAACAAAATAATTTGATAAAATTTCCCAGAACTGAAGGACTTGAACTGCAGGATTATAAGGGCTTACCAAGTACCCAGCATAGTGATTGAGAAAAAGACCCATTTAACTATGTGTCCTTACAGTGAAATATTCTGGCACTGTTAAAAATGTAAAGATTTATGAATAGCACTAATATGAAATTATTGTATGTGGTTTTTCATCTGTAGCATTACTAGTCATAGAACATGAATACATAATGTCAAATAGTTTTCCAAAGTGGTTGGTATCTGACAGAACACAGTGTACTGGTTATCAGTCTCAGGAAAGGAATCTAAATGCTTTTGCCCATTGCATCTTGGTATCAGAGTCAGCAAGGAAAACAGTGCAAACACTGGATAAAGCTTTACTTACATAGAGAAGAGACAGAGCAGGATCAGCTCCAATAGTGTGCATTGGTTCCTCATGGCAAGTGGGTCTGTCTCCCCAGCAGCCACTGCAGGGTGGTTTGCCTACAAGCACCCATCTTGTGCTACAGTGAAACGGTGTGCCTGGTCTCCATCACTTGCTGGCCTCAAGTAAGACCCATTTTCATGCAGTGCTGAACAATTCGTGACACTGCTGACAATGAGATTGTTTAAATGAGGTCATTCTCTGAGAGAAATTAAAAAGTTATGGACAGATACCTAGGTTGTAGTTACATGGTATGTTCATTCTGAAAATTCATTAAACTATGCCTTTGTCATTTGTACGCTTTTCTGTTACGTTTTATTAAAAGTTAAAAGGTTCTATAGAGAAGTAAGCTCAGGGCCTTTTTAAGAAAATTTTAAGTTGTAAACACATAAATTAAATTTATTCATAGGAAGGTGTTTTGTAGGCTAAATAACTCTGACCAAAAAAATTAAAAAGGGAAAGTGTTTCCAAGTTAATGTTAGCTGAAATTAAAACACAGCCATGTTAACCCTGTAATAATGAAAACTTTTTTGTACATGTATTCATTGAGGACATAGTATTGTAAGTAGTTGGTTTTTTTTTTGTTTGTTTGTTTGTTTGTTTTTTTTTTTTTGGAGACAGAGTCTCGCTCTGTCGCCCAGGCTGGAGTGCAGTGGCCGGATCTCAGCTCACTGCAAGCTCCGCCTCCCGGGTTCACGCCATTCTCCTGCCTCAGCCTCCGGAGTAGCTGGAACTACAGGCGCCCGCCATCTCGCCGGGCTAGTTTTTTGTATTTTTTTTAGTAGAGACGGGGTTTCACCGGGTTAGCCAGGATGGTCTCGATCTCGTGATCCGCCCGTCTCGGCCTCTCAAAGTGCTGGGATTACAGGCTTGAGCCACCGCGCCCGGCCTAGTAGTTGGTTTTTAAAATTTGTTATTTTATGGAATTTTTTTCTTTCTTTCTTTTTTTTTTTTTTAAAGAGACTCTCACTCTGTCACTCAGGCTGGAGTGCAGTGGTGCAATCTCTGCTTACTGCAGCCTCCACCTCAAGCGATTCTCGTTCAAGCTATTCACATGCCTCAGCCTCCCAAGTAGCTGGGACTATAGGCTTCTGCCACCACATCCGGATAATTTGGATAATTTTTGTATTTTTAGTAGAGATGGGTTTTCACCTTGTTAGCCAGGCTGGTCTTGAACTGTTGGCCTCAAGTGATCCGCCTGCCTTGGCCTCTCAAAGTGCTGAGATTGTAAGTATGAGCCACCATGCCCCACCATAAATTAGCATCTTATAAAGGGGGAAATAGCCACATGTGTCTGCTGGTTGTGTTGCTATCCTGAAAACAAGGTTTTCCTGTCCTAGATTATTCCCTCTGTATCGAGGTAAGTAGGGTGATCAGCTAATGCTGGAGACAAAAGGTGGGTGGTTTTTTTTTGAGATTTGTCATAAAGTAAATAGTATTGTGACAGCCGCCTTTACTTTCAGATGTGACATTGATAAAGCTGTGAATATGTTCCTATTTCTCCTCTTTATCTATTTCTCTTTGTTTTCTAGGTTTTTGTGGAAACTCTGGATAAGTGTTTCGAAAATGTGTGTGAATTGGATTTGATCTTCCATATGGATAAGGTACATTCTCTTGCAGTTCTCTTCCAAACTAGGGTTACCAGAAAACCAAGAGCCTTGGGCATCTCTAGCTACCTCTACACCTTCATTTTGTTTCTTGTTTTTTTTACTCATAAGACAGTCCTAGAACCTGTTTTATTTAATAGGTTTAATAGTTTGGGTTTTGCTTTGTTTTTGCTAAGATCTATTAACAGTTTTAACGTGCATAAGATTATTACTAGGCCTATATCATGGTTCATCTGCTCACATACTGACTTCTTGATATAGGAGAATGATGTCACTGGCTACTTGGCCAAAGGTGAGATAGTTTTATGTTGATTATACAATTAGTTTCCTAGTCATAGGCCAGTGACAGTGAAACTTTGGAATAATCATGACGCAGAGGCTTTGACTTAGATAGTAAAATTTATATCTTTCCTAAAGAGTAATATAGTGACTAAGAGATCTGTAATGTAATTCAAGGTCAGGTGATATTCTGTAGGAAGGCAGACTATCAGAGGCAGAATTAAAATGGCCCCAAGTAGGTGTTCTCAGATTTGTTTTGCTAGGATAACTGTGACATGGCTTGTGTGATCTTGGCTCACTGCAACCTCTGCCTCCCATGTTCAAGCCTCTCCTGTCTCAGCCTCCCAAGTAGCTGGGACTACAGGTGCCTGCCACGATGCCCGGCTAATTTTTGTATGCTTAGTGGAGATGGGGTTTCACCATATCTGTCGGGCTGGTCTCCAACTCCTGACCTCAGGTGATCCACCCACCTCAGTCTCCCAAAGTGCTGGGATTACAGGCGTGAGTGAGCCACCGCGCCCAGCCTCTTAGGTAACTTTGAAAGTCAACATTTGTTGTTTTGTATTTTACCTTCTTTGCTCTGTGTTTTTTGTAAGAATCACCCATTTTGTTACATGTAGCCTTAGGTAGTTTAATTTCATTGCTGCATAGGATTTCATTATATGATTTTATCCATTCTATGACTGATGGAATTAGATTGTTTTGAGTTTGGAGCTTTTATGAAATATGTTTATGAAATATCAGCATCCTAATGCAGAAACATCATGGAACCCTGTTGCTTCTTTAGATACTCAACTTGGGACTCCCTGGCAACCTTATGGTGTTTCCAGTATTTACTGATGATTTTGAGTCAGCCTCCCTTTCATGTGAAAGGATTGTATACTTTTTGGAAACTTCAGAGATCTCTTAGCACTCTTTCTGTGCAAGCACTTAGAGTTGTTTTGTGCTTTTCATGTGTTAAAGATCTGCTGTTTTGCAACTTCTATCAAGGAGAGCCATAGCTCAAATCTAGTTCCCTTTTGTACTGGAGGGACTAGAGGGACTAGAGTCCCTTTCAAGTATTAAAGAGACTTGAAAATATAGGGGGAATGGAGAGGTGCCTTCTGTAGGCCTTATTGTTATTATTTTAAAATAATATTGTTAAATAC
Source organism: Mandrillus leucophaeus (assembly GCF_000951045.1). NCBI lineage: Eukaryota > Metazoa > Chordata > Mammalia > Primates > Cercopithecidae > Mandrillus > Mandrillus leucophaeus. The sequence goes on along the minus strand of NW_012103109.1, from coordinate 2,674,683 downwards.
AGGCCGGATGTGGTGGCTCACACCTGTAATCCCAGGACTTTGGGAGGCCGAGGCGGGCAGATCACTTCAGGTCAGCAGTTCAAGACCAGCCTGGCCAACATGGCAAAACCTTGTCTCTACTGAAAGTACAAAAATTAGCCAGGCCTGATGGTGCACGCCTGTAATCCCAGCTATTCAGGAGAACCGCTTGAACCCAGGAGGTGGAGGTTGCAGTGAGCCGAGGTCGCGCCACTGCACTCCAGCCTGGGCAACAGAGCGAGACTGTGTCTCAAAAAAAAAAAAAAAAAAAAACAAATTATTAAATGCAAGATGCTACTTTCAAAGTTACCACCTGGTTTGCAAAGTGCGTTCTTTGAAGATGCCACCTGTTGCTCACCAGGCTGCAGATGAATTTCTTAACATCTCAGGTGTAGATTCAGGGATTCAGAGATATATTTTACTAGGAAAGGGGGAGTTTTCAAAGCAAGAGAAGAGCCCATGGAGAGGTATATTGAGGTGTCTCTGCTGGAATGACTTCGTATCACCCCCCTCTTCTAATGCTGTCTTTTTTATCAGGCACCTATGAGAGTAGCTTTACTAGTGGAGAGATTGGCAGAATGCTTAGACACCATGAAATCTGTATTTGTGTGCCAGCTGCTTATAGATGTTGTCTGGGGGCTGGGCACAGTGGCTCACGCCTGTAATCCCAGCACTTTGGGAGGCCTGAGGTTGGGAGTTTAAGATGAGTCTGACCAACATGGAGAAACCCTATCTCTTCTACAAATGCAAAATTAGCCGGGCGTGGTGGCGCATGCCTGTAATTCCGACAGGAGAATCACCTAAACCTGGGAGGCAGAGTTTGCAGGGGGCCGAGATCGCGCCATTGCACTTGAGTCTGGGCAACAAGAGCAAAACTCCGTCTCAAAAAAAAAGGAAGTTGTCTGGGAACGCCAGCTGCCCAACACCTGGAAACTTAGGGATCTGTGGGATAATATACACCTGGAGAAGACAGTGGCAGGCCCTGTGGGAAATTGTGCTTGGGTGCAGCCCCTCTCACTGGGAGAAGGGGTAGCCTCCCAACCCCCCGGTCTAAGCTAGTTCATTGTCTAGGCAACCTGGAGTATGCCTCCACAGTGACTTTTTTTTTTTTTTTTTTTTTGAGACAGAGTCTCGCTCTGTTGCCCAGGCTGGAGTGCAGTTGTGTGATCTTGGCTCACTGCAACCTCTGCCTCCCATGTTCAAGCCTCTCCTGTCTCAGCCTCCCAAGTAGCTGGGATTACAGGTGCCTGCCACGATGCCCAGCTAATTTTTGTATGTTTAGTGGAGATGGGGTTTCACCATATCTGTCGGGCTGGTCTCCAACTCCTGACCTCAGGTGATCCACCCACCTCAGTCTCCCAAAGTGCTGGGATTACAGGCGTGAGTGAGCCACCGCATCCAGCCTCCTAGGTAACTTTGAAAGTCAACATTTGTTGTTTTGTATTTTACCTTCTTTGCTCTGTGTTTTTTGTAAGAATCACCCATTTTGTTACATGTAGCCTTAGGTAGTTTAATTTCATTGCTGCATAGGATTTCATTATATGATTTTATCCATTCTATGACTAATGGAATTGGATTGTTTTGAGTTTGGAGCTTTTATGAAATACATTGTCATGAATATTCTTGAAAATAGATGCTATTGTACATTTTTGTACATTTTCTTGAAACATCTATTTCTCTTAATAGTGCAATTCCTGGGTCATAGATGAGGCCTCTAGAAGGAAGAAACAGGGGACCACAAAGGCACCAGCAGGCCTGCAGCACTGGCAGAAGAAGTCTGAGGCTCAAGGCCTCCGGACTGTAGGCCATAGTATCTGCCACTTTGTTAGATAATGCCAAACTTGCCAGAGTGATTGTATCAATTTATACTTCCACCAGTGGGGGGTGAGTGTTCCCTTTGCTACATATGCTCACTAAAAGTTTACATTCTCAGTGTGGTAGTCATTAGAACTGATAACTAAATATTTACAGTTCTTTCCCCTTCAGGACACATGGTAAAATTACACTTCTATGCCTTCCTGAAGTTAGGTGTAGCCATATGACTTGCTTTAGCCATTGAAGTGTGAATGGAAGTGCCATGTATCACTTCTAAGCAAAACTTAGGAGCCAGTGCTAATATATATAATAATGGAATGTGTGTGTGTGTGTGTGTGTGTGTGTGTGTATATATATATATTCCATTTGTGGAAGCATGGATACACAGCCTCCCACGACCTGGGTCCCTAACTGAGGATGAGGTAGAGCACTGTCCCCAAGTGGACCCACAGTGGATGTGTGTATAGTATGAGAGAGATAAACTTGTTACTTTAAGCCATGAAATGTTAAAATTGTTACTGTGGCTTAACCAAGCCTGTCCTGACTGACGGATATAGAACTTAATTTTTATCAAGCTAGTAGGTATGTACTGGCATTTCATTGTCATTCTAATTGCATTTCTCATGAAGATGAGCATCTTTTCTTGTTTATTGGCTATTAGGAGGTCCTCTCTAGTGAAATGTTTATTCAGGGCCTTTGTTCTTCTGTGAGGTTGTCAGCCTGTGTTTTAAAAATGTATTTGTAAGGGCTGGGCACGGTGGCTCATGCCTGTAATCCCAGCACTTTGGGAGGCCAAGGCGAGCAGATCACCTTAGGTCAGGAGTTTGAGAACAGCCTGGACAACATGGTGAAACCTTGTCTCTACTAAAAATACAAAAATTAGCTGGGCATGGTGGTGCACCTGTAGTCCCAGCTACTTGAGAGGCTGAGGCAGGAAAATCACTTGAACCCGGCAGCCGAGATCACACCACTGTACTCCAACCTGGGTGACAGAGCAGGACTCCATCTCAAAAAAAAAAAAAAATGTGTTGGTAGAAGTTGTGTTGAATAGAAGTAGTGACAGTGGGCGTCTGCTCTGATTCCTAGTTTCAAAGGGAAGCTTTCATCCTGTCACCATGAAGTACAGTATTTGCTATAGGTTTTTTTGGTAAAGATGATCAGGTTAAGGATGTTTCTTCCTTTCTCTTCCTACTAAGCATTTTTAATCACAAAAGGATGTTAAAATTTATCAAAAGCCTTTTTTCTAGTTCCTGAGGTAATCATGAGTTTTTTGCATCATCATTCTAATACTGCTTTGTAAACATCTATAAGGGTGCCCTCTAAAGCAATAAAGTAATTTCACTTCCAGCCTTTTTATTGGACATGTCTTTTAGAAGGGAATAAAAGGCCATAAAAATGTTGTTCTCCCTCATGTCTTATCTTCAGATAAGTTCCATAAAGTATTTTGCTGCCACTGCAAATTTCTTTTACAGTTTATAAAACTGTTTATTTTTGTTGTTCATGCGGTATTAGGAAATAACTGTTCATATCTCCTGAGATTTTTGAAAACTAGTGATGCAAGGAATCAGAATCCTACCCTATTCAGTTTTAGAATGTCTGAGGCTTCCAACAGGTGGCTTCCTTTTCATAGGATTTCAAGCTTATCTTTGCTGTCATAGAGAGCAGTTGCTAATTCAAGTACAGCTTCTTTCTATTGATAATAAAAAATGATCTTTTTACTAAGATAGGCAAAAGCCTTGTCCTAAGACAATAGGAACATCACCTTGAACTCTGTTCTTTTTGACTAAAGAATCTCTTCACCTTGAGGTCAGAAACTCTCATCAGTTCCTAGGTCTTTAAGATCTGCATTAGATAGTCATGGATAGGCCGGGCGAGGTGGCTCAAGCCTGTAATCCCAGCACTTTGGGAGGCTGAGATGGGCGGATCACGAGGTCAGGAGATTGAGACCATCCTGGCTAACACGGTGAAACCCCATCTCTACTAAAAAATACAAAAAACTAGCCGGGCGAGGTGGCG
>NW_012103109.1:2638484-2670784 GCF_000951045.1 Mandrillus leucophaeus | reverse complement strand
GCCTGTAGTCCCAGCTACTCGGGAGAATGGCGTGAACCCTGGAGGCAGAGCTTGCAGTGAGCTGAGATCCGGCCACTGCACTCCGGCCTGGGGACAGAGTGAGACTCCATCTCAAAAAAAAAAAATAGTCATGAATAGATACCCCACCACCTTAAGCAGATGTGGCCAGAGTAGTAGGCCTGTGTAAAGACTAGACATAACTGAATTCCTCGGCTCTGACAAGTTGTTTATTCCTAATCTTGTGATTTCTTGTTTACCTCCTAAGTTGTTTTTGTATACTGTCTTTATCACTGCTTCTCTCTTTTTCACCTCTTCTCTCTCCTTTTCTTCCTGTGTTAAAGGAGGGTTTATTTCATTCCATTTCTAGAGCCAGGTTCTCTTTCTGTCTCTCCCCCACACACACCATAATGTCACTTCTTGCACCGGTCTGTAAGGTGTCCTTAGTGTTTGTTCTTCTGTGTCTATAGATCCCCAGAATGCCCCAGTCTCAGAGAGAATATAGCCCTTCCCATGGCTCTACTGCCCCCCTAACTGTAGTTCCATTTCCGTTGTTCTCATGCAAGGTGAACTTGAATTAGTGAGTGATTTATGCCTAGTCTTTAATTCTACTTTCTCTGTTCTCTTTCTAGAGTCCCATAGCCTGGTTTTCACTCCTACCCAAAATTCACAGATGATTTCCCAATTTTCAAATCCTATGGTCGTTTCCTAGTCATCACTTTCTTTCTTGTTTCTGCGGTATCTGATGCTGTTAACCCTTCAATGGAGCACTCTCTTAATCTTTTTCCACCTTTATTTCTGTAATATAGAACCCTCTTGATTTTTCTCCTCTTCTCTTCCCACTCTATCAGGAAATTATGTTGTCAGTCATCTCTTACCTCTCTCTTCTCCCTCATATTTCTAGCATAAATCTCATCCATTTTTCATGTTCTAGGTCTTAAAGCAAAACTTGGGTATTAAAAAAAAAACATTTTTCATGCTCAAACTATTGTCTATGTAGGTAATTCCCAAATTGGTCATTACCAATTACCATACATCTAGTCTTGATGTATGGCTTGAGTCCTATTCCTGTATTTCCAACAGCCTGAAGGCATTTCTCGCTAATGTCATTCTCACATCTAAATTTCTTCTTACCAGTTATCCAGAGCCAGCTTCAGCATATGTCTTCTGAAAACCATTTCTCCCTGCAGCTTCCCTTTTCCAGGAGTGTTAGTACCATCCTCTGTCATCTACGTTCAAAACCTTTTCTCCTTCTTCCTCGCTCCCAAGATCCAGTCAATCACTAAACCTGTTGCTTTTTTCTGTAATGTCCTTCTTTATATCTTGTTCTTAGATTCATCAACTATTAACATTCGGCATACTTGCTTTTATCTCTATATACATATATACTTTTTTCCTGAACCATTTTGAGAGTTAGTTGCAGACATCATAACTTTTCATCCCTAAATATGTCAATAGACATCTCCTAAGAACAAGAATATTATTATATAATATGTTGTATATAATTCTTTAATGATGCACAACACAATTAACATAGTTGGGAAATTTAACATTAATAAATATTGTTTTCCAATATATAGTTCATATTTAAGTTTCCCCAATTGTCCCAGAAATGTCCTTTAGATCTTTTTTTAAATCCCAGTTTCAGTTATGAGTCAAACATTGTCTTTAGTTATCATATCTCTTGCTTGTTTCTGGCAGGTTTTCTAACCTTATTCTCTCTTCCTTCTTGTTGAAATTAGTTTTTCTAATGTACTTCTTAGACTAACCTTGACTCCTTGGCCAGACATCAAGGCTGTCCACAATTTGTCTCCATCCTATCTTGGCCTTACTTCCATAACTATTTGCCACTTTCTGCTCCAGCCACAGTAGACCACTCTACTTCGTAATTGCTGCCTCAACTCTCTGCCTAAATTGTGTTTTCATGTACTAAATACTGCCTGTCATTCAAATGCAGCTCAAATCCTACCACCCTAAAGCTTGTCCTCATGGTCTAGCCTATTGTGATCTCTTTCAACCATGTGTAGTATTATTTTTATCCTTCTGTGACCTTTATTTATATACCTTTCTATGTTTTCCCTGCTTGATTAGACTACCTTATCTTTGTCTTCCTCACTGAATCTAGTGTGGTACCTTTTACTGACTGGGGTAATCTTCAGGTGAGTGTCACTAAAGAGTTCCCAGGACTCTAGTCTCATAAGGTTGTTCATGATTTAAACTGTTGGAGGCTGGAGTAAGGTCTGATTTCATATTCTCTGGGGTAGACATCAGCTCTCCTGGCTGTGCTATTTAGAGCCTAGGGCACTTGGTTCCCTTTTGCTTTCAGAAATTCCTAAACACAGCTCAACATCATGACTGAGTTGGGTGTTGATGTTAATTATGGTGAATTGAATTTTTGTTCAAAGAAAACTGTGTGGGTGACCTAATATTCTGATCTACCAGTATCTAATAGCAAAGCTGGATTTAGAATTCAATTGGGCTTTCAAGATTTGGTCATCAGAGTCACAAATCAATGGCTATGTCAAGGGAATTTATCCAGCTTTTTTTTTTTTTTTAAATAGATTTCAATTTGCAGTGGGAAACATATGCTTCTGAATGGTGCTGAATCCAAGAAAACCTCATAGTATGGAATTTTAAATCTCTGCTAAGCATAGGCTGCTAAAATGGAAAAATGCTGAGGGTTCAAAATTGGACTTGTGAACACTAAGATGAAAGAATCATAAACAGTAATATTGGGTTATGTTTGCCAGATGTCCCTTCTGTGAACAGAGCTTGTGATAACAAAGCTCATTAATACCCGCCACACCCTGTGACGTTGAAGCAGGTGTCCTGACTGCAGGTCTCCAGGAATGGAGGGACAAGTGAGGGACATACAGTTTGTGTTTTTGATGATGAAAGAGAAGCTATTTGGTCTAGAAGAATAAGATATTCTGTTTGAGTTTTAGTTCTTGTAAAAGGTGTGAGTTAACACACTTGACTATCCCTGGCTGCCTCTATTTCTATATCTGGATTTGCCAAAGAGAGAAGAAGGGAGCTGAGGCCAGCCTTGGGTTCCATTGCATCTATAAAGCCCTTCTTTACTGATGCTTGGTAGGTAAGAATTTTGTGGCAGAATTTTTTTTTTTTGGCTTAAGTAATAAAGAAATGTATTATCTTACATACAGAAAGGCCAGTTGAAGGGCAGAGTTAAACCGTGGTTAAGACAGTTTTATCTGCAGTTTCACTTTCTGTAATTCCAGTTATGCACAGTCAACCATGGTCCAAAAATATTAAATGGAAAATTCCAGAAATAAACACTATGTTTTAAATTGCATGCCACTCTGAGCAGCATGATGAAATGTTGCTCTGTCCTGCTCCAGGATGGGAATCATCCCCTCATCCATTGTATCCATGTGATGTACACTAGCTGCCCATTGCTTACTTAGTAGCCATCTTGACAGTCACAGTGTCGCAGTGCTTGTGTTCAGGTAACCTTTATTTTACTTCATAATGGCCCCAAAGTGCAAGAGTAGTGATGCTGGCATATTGTCATAATTGTTTTTATTATTAGTTATCATTGTTAATCTCTTGCTGTGCCTGATTTACAAATTAGACTTTATCTTAGGTATGTGTGTATGGGAAAAAAACATCGCATCCACTGGGGGTCTTAGGACATATCCTAGGCAGGTAAGGGTGGACTACTGTACTTTCTATGTGTTATCTTCAATTCTTAGTGTTGGCTGTAGAATATTTTTTTCAGAGGCCAAAATCTTATTCCCTCAGGGTAGCATAAAGACAGAGATCGGCCGGGCATGGTGGTTCATGCCTGTAATCCCAGCACTTTGGGAGGCCGAGGCGGGTGGATCATGAGGTCAGGAGATCGAGACCAACCTGGCTAACACAGTGAAACCCTGTCTCTACTAAAAAATACAAAAAATTAGCCGGGCATGGTGGTGGGTGCCTGTAGTCCCAGCTACTCAGGAGGCTGAGGCAGGAGAATGGCATGAATCCAGGAGGCAGAGCTTGCAGTGAGCCGAGATTGTGCCACTGCACTCCAGCCTGGGCAACAGAGCGAGACTCCATCTCAAAAAAAAAAAAAAAAAAGACAGAGATCAGCAATAATGATTTCTCAAATTTTTAAAATCCCTGTAATTTGTTTAGAAAAAAAAGAAAGAAGGGCTGGGCGCGGTGGCTCACACTTGTAATCCCAGCACTTTGGGAGGTCGAGGTGGGTGGATCACCTGAGGTCAGGAGTTCAAGACCAGCCTGGCCAACATGGTGAAACCCCGTCTCTACTAAAAATACAAAAATTACCCCACCTCTAATCCTAGCTACTCAGGAGGTGTGAGGCAGGAGAATTACTTGAACCTGGGAAGTGGAGGTTACAGTGAGCCGAGGTCACGCCCCTGCACACCAGCCTGGGTGACAGAGCAGAACTCCGTCTCAAAAAAAATAATAAAAGAAAAAGAAAGAGAGAGAGAAAGAAAAGAAGGAAGGAAAGGAAGAAAGAACACTTAGGCTGGTTGTGGAGGCTCACGACTGTAATCCCCAGCACTTTGGGAGACTGAGGCAAGAGGATCGCTTGAGCCCAGGAGTGTGAGATCAGCCTGAGCAACAAGTGAGACCCCATCTCTTTAAGTAAAAAGGGGGGGAAAAAAAGAAAAGAAAAAAACAAAGATTGTTCCAGACTATACTTAGTATCTGCTGCCATATATGCACTCACTTTCCTTACTTGAACTTTGGACTGCCTCAGTGCACAATCTCATTGATTACCTGCTGCTTCAAGTTTGGTGTGTGAGTCATTCCTTATTACTGGTTAGTGGAATAACAGTGTACACAAAACAACACAATTTGACCTTTAGAGATATCCCTTTGATATCTAGCCTTTTTCAGTAAAACCTAGTGTTTGTCAAGGTTGTAGTCAGTAAGCAAAGCTTATTACCCATGGTATTACTTGGATATGTTGCAGATAAAACAAATTGTGTTTTGCTTTGGTTGCTGATTTACAGGCACCCTGAAAGGTTGGAATTGAGATTCAATTCTACTGTTCTTGCTATTATTCCTTATATTGCAGAAGAGGATTGGCCTACTCTATGATAAAAGCAGAATTTTTTTTTTTTGAAACGGAGTTTCACTCTTGTTACCCAGGCTGGAGTGCAGTGGCGTGATCTTGGCTCACCGCAACCTCCACCTCCTGGGTGGAGGCAGCAATTCTCCTGGCTTAGCCTCCCGAGTAGCTGGGATTATGGGGATGTGCCACCAAGCCCGGCTAGTTTTGTATTTTTTTTAGTAGAGATGGAGTTTCTCTATGTTGGTCAGGCTGGTCTCAAACTCCCAGCCTCAGGTGATCTGCCTGCCTCTGCCTCCCAAAGTGCTGGGATTACAGGTGTGAGCCGCTGCACCCGGCAAAGCAGAATTTCTTGATTCCTAACTGAGAACCCTTTTCCAGGCTTGGTTTTTGTATCAATCAGGGTAGGCTAGGTAATGCATTACTCCAAAATCCCGATGACTTACGACAACGAGGATTATTTTTCACTTGTGCTATGTGGCCATCGTGGTGTCTCTGCTCACTGTAATTCCTCTGAGGTCCAGGCTAATGGAAATCTCCTCAACATATGCTTCTACCTGGGCAGTGTGTGTGCCAGCTCTTGAAGTGACACATCCCTGTACACTCACATTTCAGTGATCAAAGTAAGTAACATGCTCCCACCCAAGGGACTGGGAAGTGATACTATTATGTGCCCAAGAGAGAGGAGAACCTGAACTAGTTGAATATTACCAATGATGACCATGGTTTTTCCATGTATTTTCTTAGAGGAAAAGCTGACATTTGATTTATTATCACTTTGTAGAAGGGAAGCTAGAAATTATTATAGTTACAGAAAAATAGAGGAGTGCTCTAATAAGAAGGAAATACGGTTGAATCTTAGGAAAGGTATTCCACATAGCAGCTTTTCAATTTTTCTAACTGATTATTTGGTATTTATATCTTCTGTACTTCCCAAATGAATTTAAGATGACTTAAAATAAAATTTCTTAACAGAATAAGTGGCTTTTATATGTGGGAGGCAAGTGTCTACTTCCTTAGAGGCTTTCTGCAAATCATTCATCTTTACCTTGGCTCTCTGACGTTGATGAAGTACCGATGTCTGTTGAGAGTGTTTTTGTCTTTTCTCTGATTACCAAACAGCAACCATTTATGAAGCATTCACTAGGAAAAAGACAGTGTGCTAAATATAGAGATACAAAGATATAAAAGTCAAATTTTCTACCTGTAAGAAGCTCATAAGCTAGGCGTGGTGGCTCACACCTGTAATCCCAGCACTTTGGGAAGCCGAGATGGATGGGTCACTTGAGGTCAGGAGTTCAAGACCAGACTGACCAACATGGTGAAACCCCGTCTCTACTAAAAATACAAAAATTAGCCAAACATGGTGACGCATGCCTGTAATCCCAGCTATTCAGGAGGCTGAGGCACAAGAATTGCTTGAACCCAGGAGGCAGAGGTTGCAGTGAGCCCAGATTGCACCACTGCACTCCAGCCTGGGTGAGAGAGTGAGGCTGTCTCAAAAACAAAACAAAACAAAACCAGGAGCTTATAGTTGAAGTAAATAGATGGATCATACAGAGACATCCCTTGGTCTTGGAGTCAACGGCATATTTTTGGAAAACATTCTGTAAGTTGAGTGTAATTTTTCAGTGGGCATGATGTTCATATTAGGGAGTTCTCATCCTGTACTGCTTTTCATAGAAGTGATCGTAAGCATGTCTTAGTCAAATATGTATATATCTGCAGGTTGCATTTTGTAACACTAAATTGCATATAAATTATTTATACAGAATAATACAGTACCTAATCATAAGCTCTTTCATTTAATGATATTTGATCAAAAGTAGAGAACAAAGAATAGGACTTTGAAGTAATAGCTGTCTCTGAGGCTGGGCTCTGAAACAGACTAGCAGAGTAGATGGTAACCCATCTGCAGCTTTCAACTGAGCATCTGTGGCCCTAGATACAGAAGCATGGCAGGCAGCCTCCTGACTGAGTGCAGTGTACAGCTCTTGAGCTGTGCCGAGTGTGTAACAACATAGGCAAGGCTGGCCTGGCACCGCAGGTATGACTTGCCTTAAGCCAGATAGCTGGGGGAAAAAACACTGGCAATTTGGGGTAGAAGATCAATGCCAAGTGAGAAGAGCAATGAAGACTATAAATTCCTGAGTAAGAAATTATCAGGCCAGGTGTGACTCACGCCTCTAATCCCAACACTTTGAGAGGCCAAGGCAGGTGGACCACCTGAGGTCAGGAGTTTGAGAGCAGCCTGGACAACGTGGTGAAACCCTATCTCTACTAAAAATATAAAAATTAGCCAGGTGTGGTGGTGGGCACCTGTAATCCCAGCTATTCAGGAGGGTGAGGCAGGAGAATCGCTTGAACCCAGAGGGCAGAGGTTGTAGTGAGCCGAGATCTCGCCATTGCACTCTAGCCTGAGCAACAAGAGTGAAACTCTGTCACAAATAATAATAATAAAAAAAAGAAGACGAAGAAGAAAAAGGAAATTATCAAGGGAGGAATAGTCATAGGAAGGGAAGTTAATGTTAACTGGGCAGCTGCCAAGTACCAGGCATTGTGCTAGGTACTTTATTCTCAGTAATCTTCTATAAAGTAGATGGTAGCATTCCTGTGTAACAGATGAGAAAGCTGAAACTCAGGCTAAAGTGCCTGAAACTTTAAAACCCATGTTCTTTCCACTAAACCACAGAATTTGAGAATTTTAAAGCATAAATAATGTGATAGATATAGATAGATATAAAAATTTATAGAATTTATTGATTTTTTGTTTTCAAAACCAGAAGTCTAAGAGTCAAGACAATAGGAACAAAGGCTGGGGGCTATGGGAGATTTGGAACTATGCATAAGCTCCAGCCAGACCAAGGGTCTGCCAGAGGAGGCACTGTTTACATTTTGGGCAGTGCAATTTTTCTTTGAATTGCTGGTATTTAGTGTCCTTAGCCCCTTCTACTAAATGCTGGTAGGGTGCCTACCTGATACATTTCCAAATGCCTTCTGAATGGGAGCAGTACTTTCCTAGATCAAGAGCATGGGGTTAGAATACGGAGTATGTATAAGAGATCATGAAGTTTGAAGTAGACAGTGATCCAGTTGAGAACCTTGTCCTCTGTATTGCTAAATCTGATGGACACTTTCCAGTGCCCTTCACCACGCAATTTTGACACTTCCTTATTTTTAAAATAGTCTTTGTTCTTAGTTTCTATGATACACATTTACTGGTATTTTTTTTTTTCTACCTTTCTGGCCACTCTCTCTGGCCCACTGGGCTTCTTACCTCTTAAATAGCCATTCTTCTCTTTTCTTTGAGACATTATCTTCTTAGGAAATCTCTCACAATCCCATGACTTCATTTATCTGTCTGTTGGTGACTCCTCAGTTGCTGTCCAAACTCACTCTACTTTAAACATGGTATGTCCAAAGCAGAACCTCCAGCTCCTGCATCTTCACACTGACAGTTTTTTTTGTTTTTTTGTTTTTTGTTTTTGAGACAGAGTCTCGCTCTGTCGTCCAGACCGGAGCGCAGTGGCTCGATCTCGGCTCACCACAACCTCCACCTCCCAGATTGAAGCGATTCTCCTCCCTCAACCTCCCAGGTAGCTGAGATTACAGGTGCATGCCACCACGCCTGCCTAATTTTTTGTATTTTTAGTAGAGACAGGGTTTTATTGTGTTAGTCAGGATGGTCTCAATCTCCTGACCTCATGATCCGCCTGCCTCAGTCTCCCAAAGTGCTGGGATTACAGGCATGAGCTATAGCGTCTGGCTTTTTTTTTGAGAAGGAGTCTCACTCTGTTGCCAGGCTGGAGTGCAGTGGCATGATCTTGGCTCACCGCAACCTCTGCCTCCCGAGTTCAAGCGATTCTCCTGCCTCAGCCCCCCGAGTAGCTGGGGCTACGGGTGCATGCCACCACATCCAGCTAATTTTTGTATTTTTAGTAGAGACCGGGTTTCACCATGTTAGCCAGGATGGTCTTGATCTCCTCACCTCCTGATCCACCTGCCTCGGCCTCCCAAAGTGCTGGGATTACAGGCGTGAGCCATCACGCCCCGCCTTTTCTTTTCTTTTTTTTTTCTTTTGAAAGAGAGTCTTATTGTGTCGCCCAGGCTGGAGTTCAGTGGCACGATCTTGGCTCACTGCAACCTCCGCCTCCTGGCTGCAAGTGATTCTCCTGCCTCAGCTTCCTGATTGGCTGGGATTACAGGCACATGCCACCGCACCCAACTAATTTTTGTATTTTTAGTAGAGACTGGGTTTCACCACGTTGGCCAGGCTGGTCTTGAACTCCTGACCTCAGGTGATCTACCCGGCTTGGCCTCCCAAAGTGCTGGGATTATAGGTGTGAACCACCATGTCTGACCCACACTGACAATTCTGACTCACCCTTTGAAAAAGTCAGCCCTCAAAATGCCTTTCCTGGCACTCCCCTCCTGCCCATAGACTGAAATAGATATACTTGTCTTGTTTGCCCAGCACCTTTGACTAATTTTGCCACTGCATCTGACACAGGGTGTTGTTTTCTCCTGTTTGCATGGATAAGGGCACAACTCCAGAACCTGTGTGTCTGAGCTTAAATCTTGACTTTGCCACATAAGAGCCGAATGACTTGAGCCTAAGAAGCTTTTGTGTGAGGCTGAGCGCAGTGACTCACGTCTGTAATCCAACCACTTTGGGAGGCCAGGGCAGGCGGATCACTTGAGCTGAGGAGCTGGAGACCAACCTGGGCAACATTACAAAACCCCATCTCTACAAAAAACACCAAAATTAGCTGGGAATGATGGCACATACCTGTAGTCCCAACTACTCAGACAACTGAGATGGGAGGATGGCTTGAACCTGGGAGGTCAAGGCTGCAGTGAGCTGAGATCGTGCCACTGCGTTCTAACCTGAGCAACAAAGCCAGACCCTGTGTCAAAAAAAAAAAAAAAAAGAAACTTGTGTGTGATAGCACCTTGCTTATGTGGTAGCTGTGACTATTAAAAATATGTAAAGTACTTAGAACTGTGCCTACACAAAGTATTTCATTATTTTGTTTGTTTATTTCCCCCACCAGATAGTATTAAGAAAGTAGGGATCAGATTGTCTTGTTCACTACTGTATTTTCCATTTTTAGCACAGTAGTTGGCACATATTTGTTAATTAATTACTGTAGAATTCATATATTCACCCACTGTTCTAGGCGGGAATTCATATATCCACCCATATTCTGGGGAAACAGTTAATAAAACATTCCTGTCTTCATGAATCTTACCTCTAACAGGGGAGACAAAATAAAACATAGGTGGTGATAAGTGCAGGGGAGAAGATACAGCAGGGTAGGGGCTGGGTAGATGTGGCTTGATAATTTACATAGGATAGTCAGAGAAATGTTTGATAAGATAGCGTTTGAATAGAAACTGGAAGGAAGTGAGAGAAGTAAGAGGGAAGCCGATAATAATCCTGAAAGGAACAATCCCAAATATTGAAATCTGGAAAGATCAAAATTCCTAAAGTCTAATGTCCTGAAAATCACAATCCAGAAAAATCAAAATCCTGAATTACAATTCTGGAAAAAGTAATTTAAAGAGTTCTTTAAGCCAGGTGCAGTGGTTCATGCCTGTAATCCCAGCACTTTGAAAGGCTGAGGCGGGAGGATCACTTGAGCCCTGGAGTTGGAGACAACAAGCCTGGGCAACATAGTGAGACCTCCCATGTCTACAAAAAAGTAAAAAATATTAGCCAGGCATGGTGATGCATGTCTGTAGTCCCAGTTACTGCAGAGGCTGAGGTGGGGGGATCATTTGAGCCTGGGAGGTTGAGACTGCGTTGAGCCATGATTGTGTCACTGCACTCCAGCCTAGGTGACAAAGCAAGACCCTGTCTCAAAAAAAAAGGCTGGGCGCAGTGGCTCATACCTGTAATCCCAGCGCTTTGGGGGAGACCAAGGCGGGCAGATCACCTGAGATCAGGAGTTCAAGACCAGCCTGTCCAACATGGTGAAACCCCATCATCTCTACTAAAAATACCAAAATTAGCCGGCCATAGTGGCAGGTGCCTGTAATCCCAGCTACTTGGGAGGCTAAGGCAGGAGAATTACTTGAACCCAGGAGGCGGAGGTTGCAATGAGCCGAGATTGCGCATTGCACTCCAGCATGGGCGACAAGAGCGAGACTTTGTCTCAAAAAAAAAAAAAATGAAAAGAAAAAAGGGACAGGTCTGGCTGTGTTGGCCAGAGTGGTCTTGAACTCCTGAACTCAAACAATCCTCCTGCCTCGGCCTTCCAAAGTGCTGGGATTACAGGCATGAGCCACCGTGCCCAGCCCCAGCCCAGTTTTTACCTTTGATGAAGCTTTCTCTGAAATTCAGTATTGTAGTTCTCCAAACTGTTTGTCTTCTTGCTCATGCTCTCATGTTTTTAATTCTAATTGTTTCTAGTAGATTGTAAACTCCTTTGGAATAGTGTCAGTGTATAATACTTTGCTGGTTATCCAAACAGTACAGGACAGTCAGAATTGATTAGTTGAAGTGAAATAGATATGTGTCCCACTTTTGTGAGTTTCTTTTTCTTTTCTTTTCTTTTCTTTTTTTTTTTTTAGACAGAGTCTCACTCTGTTGCCCAGGCTGGAGTACATTGGCACAATCTCGGCTCACTGCAACCTCCACCTCCCGGGTTCAAGTGATTTCCAGCTAATTTTTGTATTTTTAGTAGAGACAGGGTTTCACCATGTTGTCCAGGCTGGTCTCAAACTCCTGACCTCAGGTGATCCGCCCACCTCGGCCTCCCAAAGTGCAAGGATTACAGACATGAGCCACCGCGCCTGGCCTTTTCTTTGTTTTTTTTTTTTTGAGACAGAGTCTTGGTCTATTGCCCAGGCTATAATGCAATGGCACGATCTCAGCTCATTGCAATCTCTGCTTCCGAGCGCCTTCCACTTCAGCCTTCCAAATAGCTGGGACTACAGGCGTGCACTACCATGCCTGGGTAATTTTTTTTTTATTTTTTGTAGAAATGAGGTTTCTCCATGTTGCCCAGGCTGGTCTTGGACTCCTGGGCTCAAGTGATCCGCCCATCTCAGCTTCCCAAAGTGTTGGGATTACAGGCACGAGCCATTTTATCCAGCCTGTTTTTTTATTTTCAAGGCATACTTTTCAGGTATATTATCTGAATAGCACAGCTAGAGGCCCCCCCCCCCCCCCGTTTTTTTTTTTTTAAATTTTGTGACAGAATCTGGCTCTGTTCCCCAGGCTGGAGTGCAGTGGCTCAATCTTGGCTCACTGAAACCTCTGCCTCCTGGGTTTAAGCAGTTCTCATGCCTCAGCCTCCTGAGTAGCTGAGACTACAGGTATGCACCATCACGCCTGGCTAATTTTTTTTTTTTGGGACGAAGTCTCACTCTGTCATCCAGGCTGGAGTGCGGTGGTGCAATCTCGGCTCACTGCAACCTCTGCCTCCTAGGTTCAAGTAATTCTCCTGCCTCAGCCTTCTGAGTAGCTGGGATTACAGGTGCACACCACCATGCCCGGCTAATTTTTTGTGTTTTTTTTAGTAGAGACAGGGTTGCACCATCTTGGCCAGGCTGGTCTTGAACTCCTGACCTTGTGATCTGCCCACCTCGGCCTCCCAAAGTGCTGGGATTACAGGCGTGATCCACTGCGCCTGGCCCTCATTTTTGTGCTTTTTAGTAGAGACAGGGTTTCGCCATGTTGGCCAACCTAGTCTCGAACTCCTAACCTCAAGTGATCCACCCGCCTCGGCCTCCCAAAGTGCTGGAATTACAGGTGTGAGCCATTGCACCCAGCCAAGGCCCATTTTTTAAAACCAAATTCTAATTAGACCTTGCCTCTGAAGGTTATGACTTGTGCATACTGGCTAGTTTTAGGGTGGGCTCACTTTTCACTTTGCCTTTGCTCCCTTGGGAGATAACCTCTAGGTGCACTCAGGAGGAACTAGGAACCCTCTGTTCCTCAAGTGGGATTCTGCATGAAGTGCTTTTGTGGGCTTCTGACTCTACCAGATTCTAACTGTGTAATTTATGCAACCCTCTTAAAGACCTCTTTGTGCCTCAATTTTCTTCAGTTGTAAAACAGGGATGATATCACATTTCATTGATTCTTAGACTCACTTTTTGAGTACCATTTATAATTTTAACATCAAATCAAGATTTTTCTTATAATCAATGGTATGTCATTTTTCTTTTTTAGTAGCACATAAAATGGTATGTTTTACAATCAGTGAAGTCTTAGATTTGATATAATACAGTAATATCTACCATTCAATTACTTGAGGATTGGAGTTAGTGAATAATTTCTTAGTTGAATAAATGGTGAATTTGTCTTTATTTTTACTTTTTCCTACTAGTCTCTCTGCCTCCTATATTGTGCCTTAAAACTATCCTTTACACACGTTTCTAATGATATATATCTGTCTCTTATACACATCTAGATGTGTATAAGAGACAGCTCCAGGATGGTCTCGATCTCCTGACCTCGTGATCCGCCTGTCTAAGCCTCCCAAAGTGCTGGGATTACAGGCTTGAGCCACCGCGCCCGGCCGATATATTTAAAAATGTATTTTTTACTACCTCTCTTGCTGATGTATACCCCTAACTGCAGCGATTCTTGAGGAGGAGAAGGACATGCCTCACTCCCCTCCACCACCTTCCTCAGAACCTTATGATAGTTCAGTGACACTAAGTGATTGAGGGAAGTATGTTATTTAGTGAATTTTCATGATATTTTTTTAAAGTTGGGGACCACTGCCAAAAGGGTGAAGCCATAGCCCCTTCTCATGTACAAAGACCTCCGTGAGCATGCCCAGCCTGCCTCTCTAGCCTTACCTCTTGCTTTGAACTTTACGCTCCAGTGATACTGAACTATTTTTGTAACTTGTGTTTAGGGATGTTACAACTTTGGAAGTCTTTGATCCAGCATGTAAAGGGCGAGCGGGTGGAGTGGGGCGCAGGGCTATTCCATGGGCAGCGATTTAGAAGGAGCAGGGAACTGTGGGGATGGAGATAGTCTCCTTAGAAACAGGTTTGTGAGATCTAGGCGTGACATTTGAACTTTTTTTTTTTTTTTTTTTTTTTTGATGGCCAAATTGTGCTTCACTTATCTGCCTGCCTATGTGGTTGCCTTAGGCAGAGTGATAGAATCTCAGGGTAGAGAGCAGGGACTTATTCTCTGTTGCTCCAGAGGACACAGGTAGGATTGGGGGTGGAAATTATTTGATGCTTGTTGTAGCTCAGTACAGTTAAAAACTCTCTGACAGTTGTTGCTGCTCAACAACAGCCCACTGAGCAGCTTGGAAACAGTAGTGAGCTCTCTTCATGGAGGCGAAGGATCTGTCACCAGAGTGAAGGATCTATACTGTTGCAGGAGCCAAAGAACAGAATCCTGCACTGGGAAAGAGGTTGGTCAAGATGACTTTGATTATAACTACCAAATTAACCAACATCCATCAAGTACTTACTAAGAACCAGGCACATAATAGATAGCCAAGTGCTTTATATATAGTGTCTCATTTATTTCCTACATCATCTTTTTTAATCTTTAGAATAAGCCTGGCAGCCAAGAACTCTGGTTCTCCCCATTTTACAGATGAAGAAACTGAGGTTTATTGGTAGGAAGCCTCAGTTTCTCTAAGGTCAGACAGCTGGTAAGTGATAGAGCCAGATTCAGATCCTGGACTCTGATTCTGGACCTGCTCCCTCTACACTCTGCAATGCTGCCTGTAATGTTCCTGCCTCCTTTGACATCCTAAATATGGGGAAATGTGTTTGTGTCATGTTTTGTTAGCAGATAAGCAACCAACGAAGGATAAAATTCAAAAGGACAAGGTTTGGATCTTTTTCTATACTTAGCACTGTGCTTGGCGTTTGGGATCAGCAGTGCAAACAGGTAGTAGCCAAAGGAGGATGAAACACTGGGCTAGAAAGAAAAAGTCCTGCTAGAACATTAAAAAAAAATGATTTCACAGAGAACCCTGATTCATAATAAGAATTCGTTTTTTTAAAAAGGAAGTAATAATATGTAGTGAGTATACTTTACTGTAGTCAACTGTGTATACTCAAAGAGCATAAAACATGAAACCAGTGAGTGAGTGATCCTTTTATTAATTATAAAAGAAGATGAGCTGGGTGTGGTGGCTCATGCCTGTCATCCCAGCACTTTGGGAGGCCAAGTTGGGCAGATCACAAGTTTAGGAGTTCGAAATCAGCCTGGCCAACATAGAGAAACCCCATCTCTACTAAAAATAGAAAAATTAGCCAGGCGCAGTGGCACATGCCTGTAATCCTAGTTACTCAGGAGGCTGAGGCAGGAGAATTGCTTGAACCCGGGAGGCGGAGGTTGCAGTGAACTGAGATCGCACCACTACAATCCAGCCTGGACGACAGAGCGAGAATCTGTCTCAAAAAAAAAAAAGATGATGAATTAGTAGAGCATGAAGAATAATTAATGAGTTGCTAGGTAATTTGCCATTCCCTCTGCCTGGCTGCCTTTTCCTCCAATTGCCAGTTAGTCTTAAGGTCACCCTTCTCTGAAATAACATAGCACTTTGTACTTGGGTCATAGTATTTATCACAGACTTCGTTTTATTATAGTTAATTCTCTACATGTTTAATCTTTCTTACTTGATTCTAAACCCTTTAAGGACAGGATCCACATCTTATCTTCATTTCCTTCTTCCAGCTCTTAACATTCTGTGATGTTAAGCCTATTTGAAAATAGACATTGTTAGAGATTATATTCTTTTAGTGAAAAATCGGCCAGGTGCTGTAATCCCAGCACTCTGGGAGGTTGAAGCAGAAGGATTGCTTGAGCCCAGGAGTTTGAGATCAGCCTGGGCAACATGGTGAAACCCTGTCTCTACGAAAAATACAAAAGTTAGCTGGGCATGGTGATGCACATCGGTGGTCCCAGCTACTCTGGAGGCTGAGGTGAGATCACTTGAGCCTCAGAGGTCAAGGCTGCTGTAAGCCATGATCACGCCTCTGCTCTTCAGCTTGAGTGATAGTGACAGAGCAAGACCCTGTCTCAAAAAAAAAAAAAAGAAAAAAGAAAAAAAAGAAAAATCAGTGAATGCCTTGAACCTAACACACTACCTTTTATGTGGTAGGTACAGTGGGCTCACTGAAACATTTAACTTGTTCACCTCTATCCATTTGTCCAAAAACAAAAAGGAAACGAAAAATTCTAAATACAGGATGAATCTGCCCTCAATTCTACTTAATTAGTGTGTGTCTGGAATGAGTGTGACATGGAAGATTTGAATCTGCTCTTCTTTGCCTCTGTTCTCATGTGCCTGTGCTCATGTGCATCTTAGAGTGCTTAGAGTGATTGTAATGCTTAAAACAAATTTTCAATCTCTGTGGCCCCTAAACCAGCCAGCCACTTCCATCTGATGTGTAAGAGGAGGCTCCACTGGATTCATTCATTGCCCATTGAAACAATGTATGATCATGTGAGTGAAAGAGAGAAAGAAATCAATGGCTAGGGATTGAATGTCTTGTGGGATTTTATGACAAGAAGACATCTAGAGAAAACCATGGAAATGTCCAGTCTGAAGGTCAAAAAGTTCATAAAAGTGATTTAGAAGACACTAAGAGCAGGTGAAAGGGAAAACAGAACTTTACAAAGCAAAGTTGCTTTCTTGGCTTGCTTTCTTCAGAGCTGCTTAGGACCAGATAGCTCTATGTGCCTGAGAGTTCCTGAAGGAATCTTAGCATTAAAATACAATTCACCATGAAATACTATGCAGCCATAAAAAAAGGATGAGTTCTTGTCCTTTGCAGGGACATGGATGAAGCTGGAAACCATCATTCTCAGCAAACTAACACAAGAACAGAAAACCAAACACCATATATTTTCACTCATAAATGGCAGTTGAACAATGAGAACACATGGGCACAGGGAGGGGAACATCATACACCAGCACCTGTTGGGGGGTGGGGGGCTAGGAGAAGGATAGCATTAGGAGAAATACCTAATATAGATGACCAGTTGATGGGTGCAGCAAACCACCATGTCACGTGTATACCTTTGTAAAAACCTGCACATTCTGCACATGTACCCCAGAACTTAAAGTAAAATAATTTTTTTAAAAAAGTACAATTCATAGGCTGGGCACAGTGGCTCATGCCTGTAATCCCAGCACTTTGGGAGGCCAAGGCATACGGATCACTAGGTCAGGAGATAGAGACCATCCTGGCTAACACAGTGAAACCCCCGTCTCTACTGAAAATACAAAAAATTAGCCAGGCGTGGTGGCACGCACCTGTCGTTCCAACTGCCTGGGAATCTGAGGCAGGAGAATCGCTTGAACCTGGGAGGTGGAGGTTGCAGTGAGCCGAGAGGGTGCCACTGCACTCCAGCCTGAGCGACAGAGTGAGACTCCATCTAAAGAAAAATAAATAAATACAATTCATTACTTGATATTAACAGTGAGCTGCAAAAAAAGCACTCCCCCCCAAAAAAGCCCAATTACATTTAGAATATTCTTTTTTAGAAGTCATGGGAGTGTGTAATATACTTTTGAAGGTTTCTGTTAAAATGATTTAATGGTGATTTAATGTCTAACTCTTTGACTCATATTGTTTTGTCTTCTTAGCTAGAAGTCAACTTTTCAGTGACATCAAGTATGCCTGGTACTTCTTAACGTGCTTCATGTTGTTCATTGTAGTTACACCTACATAGATATCCAGCCAAGAGTCATTGAATCTAATTACCATATGTTCGTTTTTAGGTAAAAGAGGTGCAAAGGAATGAGGATAGTCAGTTCTTTGCTTGTCTTAAAACACCGATAAAACATTGGACTTTGGAATGAAAGTACCGAGTAAGAGAGAAAAAGGCATATGTACCAGGCCCTCAATTCTACTCATAAAGATATCTTCTTCCCCTTTTCATTTGTTTCTAAAATGAATAATATGGGAACTAGAGTCTGACTGTGGGCCAAGATGACTCTCAGATGATTTTCTCTTCCCCTGTCAGTGCTGAGTCACCTCAGAGCGTCTTGTTACCCTTTGACTTATTAGTAGCCACCACGCCTTCAAGTATAGACAAGAAAATGATGCATTTCCCATCTCTCAACAATCTCTTCCCTACTTATTTTCTGAAGCCCTTTCTTAGGAATTAATGAAACTAGTAAAAAAAGCTATCAGCCTGGGAGGCTGAGGTGGGTGGATCACGAGGTCAGGAGATCGAGACTATCCTGGCTAACACAGTGAAACCCCGTCTCTACAAAAAAGACAAAAAATTAGCCAGGTGTGGTGGCACATGCCTGTAGTCCCAGCTACTTGGGAGGCTGAGGCAGGAGAATCACTTGAACCTGGGAGGCGGATGTTGCAGTGAGCCGAGATCGGACCACTGCATTCCAGCCTGGGCCACAGAGCGAGACTCTGTCTCAAAAAAAAAAAAAAAAAATTAGCCGGGTGTGGTGGCATGTGGTCTATAGTCCCAACTACTGGGGAGGCTGAGGCTATAGGATCGCTTGAATCCGGGAGATGGAGGTTGCAATGAGCCGAGATCGTGCCACTGCACTCCATCCTGGGCAACAGAGTGAGACCATGTCTCAAGAAAAAGAAAAATGAAGAGACACAGATGTCCAGAGGTGTTGGGGGAGAATGGAGAGACTCGATAACAGGTTAAATTGTCTTTAGAGGAACTGACATTTTGACTACAGTACTCATTCCTACTCTTGACTATTTTCAGGGGTTCCAAGAGAAAAATCTAAATAGGACAGAGCTAAAAACACCAACTTTCACTCACTAAAATGTGGTCATAAATTTATGTATCTTGATCTTGGAAAACATCAGTATCTATGCCTCATTTTACCTTTTAAGATTTCAGATTTATCGCCTGAAGCATTTTTTCTGTTGTTTTCCCCTTATGTCAAGATATCCTGTTGGTTTATTGGGGTTATCCTAATCTTTATGTCAGATGAAACTCATCCTGGTTGTAATTATTTTTAGGTTAAATAACCATTGGATTTGCCAAGTACTGAAAAATCAGTAGCACTTTTGTTTAAACTCTGTTAATAAACACTTCTGAATGCATTTTGCTAGTGTCATTATTTCCCATGCTTGCTGAGTAGAGAGAAAGTTGAATTATCATTACTTGATAATTCATATTTGTTCATTGCACACTGTGTGAGTCTGGGTTTAGGCCTCTTGAAGACTTAGCCTCTTTCCTTCTATTCCTATGGTTTCGAATGCCATTTACATGACTCACATCTCAGATTTTCTTTCCCTACCAGCCTCCCTGTGTTGGTTTGTGACTTTATCTGTCAGTCAGTCTTCTCTCAGGTATTTACCTAGATTTCTGCAGGCTTCCTCAAGGTCAGCCCACCAGCCAACTTCCGTTGTTTCAACAGAACCCTTCTTTGTGCCCTGACTGTATCTCCAGTTCTTTAGATACATGAGTTCAGTATTGATTCTTGACTGCTTGCTCCCCACACCCATGCTTGGCAGCCTCCAACTTTCTCAAGTCCCGTCTGTCTCCAGTCAGAGAAATGTTAGTCATCTTTCGTGGTCAACTTTTCATATTCAGTGCACAAGGTCTGAACTGACTAGCAGGACTAATACGGGCAGCTGTTTGCTTATCCATTGCTCAGTTACACTTGAGTCATTTTGCTTACTAAAGGTCAGTTGTGATGTTTCCAGATCTCTTTATGCCAGTAAAGTGGTACTGTAATTATGTAATTTGATTAAATAATATACGTATTAAATTATGAGGAAGAAAAGAAAATTATTCTGGCTGTGCATGGTGGCTCATGCCTGTAATCCTAGCATGTAGGAGTTCGAGACCAGCCTGGGCAACATGGTAAAACCCTGGCTCTACTAAAAATACAAAAGATAAGCTGGGCGTGGTGGCGTGCGCCTGTAGACCCAGCTACTCAGGAGGCTGAGGCAAGAGAATTGCTTGAACCTGGGAGACAGAGGCTGCAGTGAGTCGAGATCGCGCCCCTGCACTCCAGCTGGGCGACAGAGTGAGACTGTTTCCAAAAAAAAGAGAAAAGAAAATTATTCTGTGAAAACTAAGAGGAATGCTTTGGAAGGACAAGTTACTTTAAAAAGGAAATGAAGCTGAATTAGGTTGGGTAAGATAACTATGGAAGAGTAGAGGTGGAGGAATCCTAAAAATCTAGGATTCTGTACTTACTGTTTCATAGCAGTCTGAGTTCTAACTTTAGAGAAACTGGAAATTGTAGATGATGCGTTTTGGGTGAGTTTTTTGCAATAATGGCAAAAAACTCAAATCAGCAGAAGAGATCTTTCTGGGTTGGGCACATTGGCTCACACCTGTAATCTCAATACTTTGGGAGGCTGAGGCGGGAGGATCCCTTGAGCTCAGAAGTTCAAGATCAACCTGAGCAACATAGCAAGACCTCATCTCTACTTAAAAATTAAAAAAAAAAAAAAAAAAGCTGGGCATGGTGGCATGTGCCTATAGGCCCAGCTACTCAGGAGACTGAGGCAGGAGGATTGCTGGAGCCCAGTAGTTCAAGGCTGCAATGAGCTATAATCATGGCACTGCACTCCAGCCTGGGTGACAAAGCAAGACCCTGTCTCAAAAAAAAAAAAAAAAAAAAAAAAGAGAGTTTTTTGGCCTTTGCCAAAAATTTAATGGCTCTCAAAGTTTTGTTTATAGCAAATAATGGTAGGTGTGGACATTCATGGGAAAAGTCACAGTAAAAGTCAGATTAACCATACCTTTATTACTTTAGTTTTAAATGCTATCCATGGACTCTCAGTTACTGAGGGTGAGGAAATCAGTGTTCGTATTCTACCTCCCTCCTTTTTTCCCCTCTTCTCTTCCTAGTTTTTACTAGCTGGAGTTTTCTACATCATCAAAGCATATAGTATTGACACTCCATTGTTACCCTAATCCTATTTTAGTCTTAGACCTACAGTTAAGTAGTTTCAGTGCTCACTGCAAGTTTTTGCCATAGTTTTTTGTTTTGTTTTTGTTTTTGAGAAGGATTTTCGCTCTTGTTGCCCAGGCTGGAGTGCAGTGACATGATCTTGGCTCACTACAACTTCCTCCTGGGTTCAGGCGATTCTCCTGCCCCAGCCTCCCAAGTACCTGGGATTACAGGCAAGTGCCACTTCTGCCCAGCTAACTTTTTTTTTTTTTGAGACGGAGTCTCGCTCCGTCACCCAGGCTAGAGTACAATGGCGCAATCTCAGCTCACTGCAGCCTCCACCTCCCAGGTTCAAGCGATTCTGCCTCAGCCTCCTGAGTAGCTGGGATTACAGGTGTGTGCCACCACACCTGGCTAATTTTTGTATTTTTAGTAGAGATGGGGTTTCACCATGTTGGCCAGGCTGGTCTTGAACTCCTGACCTCAAATGATCCACCCGCCTTGGCCTCCCAAAGTGCTGGGATTACAAGCATGAGCCACCAGGCCTAGCCCTGCCATAGTTTTTCTAGTCACCTCTTAGTTGGCACAAGTGCTTCCTTTTGTAGATTCCTTAAGAAATACTTGGCCGTGTGTGGTGGCTCATGCTTGTAATGCCAGCACTTTGAGAGACTGAGGTGGGTGGATCACTTGAGGTTGGGAGTTTGAGACCAGCCTGACCAACACGGAGAAACCCCATCTCTATGAAAAATACAAAATTAGCCAGTCGTGGTGCACATGCCTGTAATCCCAGCTACTCAGGAGGCTGAAGCAGGAGAATCGCTTGAACCAGGGAGGCAGAGGTTGCGGTGAGCAGAGATAGCACCATTGCACTCCAGTCTGGGCAACAAGAGTGAAACTGTGTCTCAAAAAAAAAAAAAAAAGAAAAGAAAAAAAAATATTTGGGAACAGTGGTCCCCATTCTGTTACCCTTGCTGGACAGTTGACTGGGTATAAAGTCCTTGAGTCTGCTGGGCACAGTGGCTCACGCCCTAATCCCAGCACTTTGGGAGGCCAAGGGGGGCGGAATATGAGGTTGAGAGATCCGGACCATCCTGGCCAACATGGTGAAACCCCATCTCTACTAAAAATACAAAAATTAGCTGGGCATGGTGGCGCATGCCTATAGTCCCAGTTCCTTGGGAGGCTGAGGTAGGAGAATTGCTTGAACCCAGGAGGTGGAGGTTGCAGTGAGCCGAGATCATGCCACTGCACTCCAGCCTGGTGACAGAGCGAGACCCCATCTCAAAAATGAAAATAAAAATAAGTAAAGTCCTTGAGTCACACTTTCTGTCCTTGAGAATTTTGTAGGTATTGTTCCATTTTCTGTTAGCATCAAATATTAATGTGGAAATTTTCATGATTTTTGTTTCTCTTTTAAGTGATTTGATCTTTTTGCCTGGTTGCAAGAACTCAGAAACCTTACTTAAAGGTGTATCTTGGTACTGCCTATTCTGAATTTGTTTTCCCTGGGATACAGTGTGACCTTTCAGTATGTACACCCCAATCCTCTTATAGTTCAGAAACATCTTAGATTCTATCTTTATGAACTTATCTTTACATATTTTTCCCATTCATGTTAAAAGTTTTCTTTTATGCAAATATTACATCTCCTTTGCTGTCTTTTGTAACTGTTTCTTCTCTATTTCTTTTAGCCCTTTTTGGTTTCTTTTTTTATTTTTCATTTCTCTCATTTTGTTCCCACTGTGTTTTTAGCAGTCTCTCTTCTCCCTTTGCTTCTTCCAGTTTCACCTTCATTTCTATAACAGTATTTTTCCTTTCACTTCTTTCCTCAGTTCTGCTAGTATACAGCTTGTCTTCTCTTCTCGTCTCCCTACCTCTGCTGAAGTTCTTGTATTTCTGCTTTGAGCTCTCATTTCATAGAAACAACTATTTTGTCAAGTTTTCTTTTTTTCATTGTGTAAAATATTTTATTACCATTGTATCTAGTCCATGGAGGCCCTTTTCCAGTGTGTGGTCTTAGTCTGCCATTTGGTTTTCCTATTTCTTTCCTAATTTTTCCTCGCTGTATATTTTTATAGATCCTGTTTAGATTTTTTGTATACTTAAATAGGCAAGTTTTCAGGGACCAGCTGTTTGCAGGATGCTTGCTGGGGGAGCTACCAAAACTGTGTTCTGGGCTGGCTACAGTTGTTCCCTTGATTTAGGGTTCTGGGTGAGTCCGTGTACCCTTAGTCTCCAGCCAGCCAATCAAGATAGGCAAGGTGTCTCTTAGCATCTCCTCAATGCAAAGGCTGTCTTCTCTACTACCATGGAGACCACGTCTGTGAGGCAAATGTAGCTTGTGTGATTTCTCATTTAGCCTCAACTTCAGGTCCAAGGAAGTTCCTGCCTTCTCAAAACGAGGAATTAATTTGGTACCGGAGTGTGTCCTTTACTCACAGGAAGTGCATATTTTTGCAGGTCTTTCTGAGATCTCCAGCTTCCCTGTCCTCTCCCTGTAGCATCCTTTCTTCTTTTCCTTCTGTGAAGCAAAGGAGTCCCTGCCGGAGCTCCCTGCTTTTGACAGCTTTTTCACCTGTTTGGGGGTTTGGAGTTTTGGATATCCTATAGTTATAACAAAAATGGAGTTTGCATTTCTATTTCTTCTTTTTGCATTTGGAACACATTTTGAACAGCATTTGAAAATGCTGACTTTATGATGCAGTGTTAAATAAGAAGCTTTAACTGACTTTTTCTGTTAACCAGCCACTAGTCTCCACGACATCATGTGTTAGGCCTTTTACTATACCTTCTCCATAAAGCCCCCACCACCACACTGTTGTCGGTCTTCGAAGTCCCTAAAGCCCAAGGAATATGCTACTCAGATATATGGAAAGCCTTTCATTCTTTCAGCATGCCTACTCAGAGCATTGTTCTAGGCCTTGGAGATAAAGCATGGAAGAATTAATACAAGATCTTAACACACCAAAGTCTTAAATGATTTCATGTGGAATAGGTGTCAGGGATGAATAGAGTGGAAGACACAGTTTGGGATTCTGAGGAAGTACAATAGAAAGGGTAGAACATGAGCTCTGGAATCAACACCATTCTGCTACTAACATACATGACATTGGGATCATTTTATTGCCTTTTCCTCATACATAAAATGTATCAATTTATTCATATATAAAGACAAGGCAGGCCAGGCGTGGTGGCTTACGCCTGTAATCTCAGCACTTTGGGAGGCCAAGGCAGGCGGATCATCTGAGGTCAGGAGTTCCAGACCAGCCTGGCCAACATGAGGAAACCCCGACTCTACTAAAAATATAAAAATTAGCTGGGCATGGTGACAGGTGCATATAATCCCAGCTACTCAGGAGGCTGAGTTGGGAGAATCGCTTGAACCCAGGAGGCGGAGGGTACAGTGAGCCAAGTACACAACACTGTTTTCCAGCCTGGGGAACAGAGTGAGACTTTGCCTCAAATAATAATAGTGACAATAATAATAGTAGTAGTAATAATAATAAAGTGAAGGTTACATTACCTACCTTAGATGAATGTTGTAAAAGTAAGGTAAGTTACATAAAGTACTTGGTTCATAATAGATGCTCAACAAGTACTACTTTCTACCCACACAGGGATTGGCTAAACAAAAGGAATAAATACAGGTATTTATAAGTACAGGTATAGAAGACTGTTTCTCTCCTTTTTTATTAAATTGTGGTAAAATATGTAACATAAAGTTTCCTGTCTTCACTATTTTTAAACTTACAGTTCTGTGGCATTAAGTATGTCCACATTGTTGTGCAGTCGCCACCACCATCCGTCTCCAGAGCTCTTTATCTTGCAAAACAACAGCCCTGTAACCACTGCCCTCTTCCCCCTGCCCATGGCAGCCCCCATTCCAGTTTCCGTCTCTGAATTTGACTACTCTGGGTACCCCATAGGAGTGGAATCACACAGTCCTCATCCTTTTGTGTGTGGGTTGTTTCACTTACAGTGTCTTCAAGGTTCATCTGTGTTACAGTGTGTCTCAGAATTCCCTTCCCTTTTACAGCGTCTCAATTCAGATGGAAACAAAACAAAACAAAACCAAAAAAACAGAATTCCTTTCCTTTTTAAGGCTGAATAATATTCTGTTGTATTTCTGTGGCACATTTTGTTGATCCAGTTGTCTGTTCATGGACACTTGGGCTGCTTCCACCTTTTGGCTGTTGTGAATAATACTGCTATGAACATGGGTGTACACATTCTCTTCAAGTCTTTACTTTCAGTTCTTTTGAGTGTGTACCCAAAAGTGGAATAGTTGAGCCATATGGTAATTCTGTTTTTAATCTTTTTGAGGAACCACCATACTGTGTTCAGAGGCCTATTTATTGATGGGGACAAGTATAAACAGTGGAATTCCCCCAGGGAATTATTTTAAAACCAATCTTAACATTTTGTAAATTATCTAAATATGAGACTTTTACCATTAAATCTTTATTTGCATATAGCTAATGAATAATTCATATTGTATAAAATGTAAGAACACCTCGTGAGAGTGTGTGTGTATGTAGACAGAACAGTAGTTAATAAGGCTCAATGTGGGCACACATACACGGGAATACATTTGATTTATTATACTCTGTCCTCAAGATCAGAAGTTCCCTGCACTTCCTGAGGGCAAAATACAGGGAGCCAATGCCAGAGAACTTCAGATGTCAGAAGTGCACAGTGCCCAGATATGCAGACACATCTTTCTTCTTGACTCTGCATTGCTTACAGAGTAAACTGGTGGTTGACTGTAGACTCTAGACCAGTGGTGCTCAGCTGGGGTAAGTTTGCCCCCTGGAACACATATGACAATTCTGGAGACATTTTTGATTGTCAAGCTGGAGGAGTAGAGACCAGGGATGCCAGAGAACAGGCCACAGCGACAGGACGGCCCCACAGCAGAGAATTTTCTGGCCCGAGATGTCACTGGTACCCAGGCTGAGAAGTCCTGCTCCAGACCTAAATTACCTTCTCAGCCTTGTCTTAGCCTCTCTCCTGCGTAAATAAAGTTGCCATCCCAGTCAGACCCAGAAGCTCCCCATACCTGCCCACACACCAGCTGAATTGCTCCTTCCAACACCTTCTACCTGAAATTCTTTCCCCTGCTTCTCTAATGTCAGAGCCCAGCTTCAGTCCTCCCACTGTCTCTGTGAAACTCTCTGATCTCTCTAGCCACAGTTCCCTTTCTTCTCTGACTTCCCCAGGATTATCCCAATCATTTGGCACTTAGTTAACAATAGAAGGTTGTACTTGCTATCTTCTCACCTTGACTGAAAGCACCTTGAGGGCCATTTGATACGATTTGGTTTGAAATATGCAGTACCATTCCTTATGAACCCCAGTGGGCATCTCTGCTTTGACCCACCCAGGGCTTTCTGTGACAGCTTTCCTACTATGATGGGGTGCAATGGTTGGGTCAACCTCTGTCCCATCACAGCGGTTAGGTACACTGAGATTCAGCTTTGTTTAGATAACTAGCTAGATGGAACCTAAGCCCAAATGTGAGCCTTATGCTTAGAAAGGTGTTTATGCTGAATCTGCTTTCTAATCTAAGCAGTAAGAAATGAGGTTAGGAGAGGTGCAAAGGAATTGGGCTCTATCTTGCTCTGATCACGTCCCTTCAGTGGAGCACAGCCTGGAGGATCTGCCTTATGGAAGGTGGGAGACATTCATTTCAGTTGCTTGGATAGGGATTATTCTGTCATAACTGGACCTACTTAATGACAGTCAGTGTTGACGATGGTAATATTAATAATGAAAGCCATAATTACTTACTTGGAACCCAGTGTGAACTGGGCACCAGGCTAGGTGCTTTACACATATTTATCTCATCCAGCCCTCACTGCAATCCTGGAAGGAAGCTGAAGCACTTTAAAGATAATTTGCCCAGGGCCACCCAGCTAGCAAGTAGCAGAACCAGAATTTAAACAAGAGCTGCCTGACTTTGAAGCCTGTGCTCGTAGCTACCACCTCACTGCTGAGGGGAGAGATTCATGTTGCCCTGTGCCAAGACCTGGGAGAGACCCCTCGTGGTGTCACAGGAGAGGTGGATGGGCAAAGGGGCTTGAGTGTCTGAGTTCTGAGTCAGGACCTGTTGTCATATCTGACCACTGCTGCTGCAGGAAAAGGAAACCTCATGGGTTACACTTTGACCACCACAGAGTATTCTGACTCTTCTGATTTTTGCTTCCGCTTTAGGTGCACTACATCCTCCAGGAGGTGGTGATGGGTGGGATGGTGTTAGAAACAAACATGAATGAAATCGTGGCTCAGATTGAAGCTCAAAACAGGCTGGAGAAATCTGAGGTGAGTAAGCAACTGTGTTCTAGCCCTGGCTGGGTAGAGAAAACCTGGGCAGAGGCAGGAGTGTGTACATGTGTTGGTTTGTGTTGCTGTGAAACCTCAGGAAATGATACTCATCTTCTTTCTTCCTTGAGTCCATTGAAACTCATGGATTTGAAGGTCAACCAGCCCTGAAAATTAAACAGATAACAAGGTTTGAAATCTCAGACTTTCAGGGTAAAAGAGTAAATAGAAAAGCCAGATGGCAGAGGAAAGCAAACAGCTTTTGGCTTGGGGGTTATGACCCATGTTTGCGGTTTGTAATTCCTCCTTTGAAAGCCACTCGTTCCCTGGAGGGACCCAGAACCCTCTTCTCCTATTCCAGTGTGGTTTCCTAGTTTGTGTGCTCTAAGAGTCTGATCTCCCAGCAGCCATTTCTCGTGGTGTCTTTCAGACCTCAGAGTTGCCAATTTCCTTATTTCCAGTTAGCCTTATAAAAAACTACAGTAGAGTTTGGGCTAGGCTTGAAAATAACATACCCCAGTCCACCCCCACATGGTACTGGGCTTGATACAGATGTTCACATAAATTCTGTCCTATCCCTCTGAGGTCTCTCCATCCCCTTCCTCAGCCTTACCAGAGCACAGAGGTTACAGACATATACTTTCACATGCAGAAATAGCAGAACAAATTACCTCTTTAATTATCTGAGGGTCTTAAAGAGATTCTTTGCCTTGTATAACGGAACTTGATCTTGCGAAACCAAGAATAATTCTTTCTGTGAGGACTAGCAGTCCTGCGGAAGAAGCTTTTGCAGACCACAGCTATTGTGACAGCTATAGTTCTTTCAGAAATGTAGGCTGGGAAGATTCCAGGAATAGTAAGTGAGTCAGAGGCAAGGGGGTTGGAAATGAGAAGAAATGGAGACTTGCTGGGTGAGGGCAGAATTGGAGTTGGCATTCGGAAAGAAGGCAATAGGGGAAAAATGATTGTGAGAGAGTCTTCATCCACTTTTGCCCTTCTCTCCACATGGGGATGAGCCTGCCAGGTAGGGGGTTCACTGTAGATGT
The DNA here is from genome assembly GCF_000951045.1 of Mandrillus leucophaeus. Classification (NCBI taxonomy): domain Eukaryota; kingdom Metazoa; phylum Chordata; class Mammalia; order Primates; family Cercopithecidae; genus Mandrillus; species Mandrillus leucophaeus. The sequence goes on along the minus strand of NW_012103109.1, from coordinate 2,642,534 downwards.
GCATACTCTGCGTTTTGTCACCAGCCCTTCTGTATCTGTGATACCCCCCACCTTCTCCCAGCTTGTTGCCACACGACACTTCCAAAGCCAGCTCTTTTCATTTCACATTATTAGTTGGCAAGCAGTTGCCCTAGAGCCATGGCTTTTCTTTTCCTTTTAAGAATTTCCCTGTGACTTTGCACGTTTCAATAAGAGTCTTCAGTCTTTTGAGGGAGGGGTTTTGTTTTGTTTTGTAACCAGAAAAGTGCCCCTGACAAACCACCTTAGATTATTTCAGCATTTTTTGAGTACCCACCATGTGCCAGGCACTGTGAGATGCTGGGGCTGTGAAACTGCATAGGCCACACCCCACCTCTGAGGAACTGGTAGTCTAGTAGGACTGCAGGCTTTGGATCCCTGTGCCAAACCCCATCTAACCTCAAGATTGTTTTGTTGGCTACTTTTGAGGAATAAGGGGGGAAAATTAAAACTTCAGTTGTGTGTGCTCAGTTTGGAATTTCTCTAGGCATCCCTCACCTGTTATTTTGTTTGTTTGTTTGTTTGTTTGTTTGTTTTTGAGACAGAGTCTCTCTCTCTTGCCCAGGCTGGAGTGCAGTGGCGTGATCTCAGCTCACTGCAACCTCCACCTCCCAGGTTCAAGCGATTTTCCTGCCTCAGCCTCCCTAGTAACTGGGACTACAGGCACCCGCCACCACACTCGGCCAATTTTTGTATTTTTGGTAGAGATGGGGTTTCACCATGTTGGCCAGGCCAGTCTCGACCTCCTGACTTCAGGTGATCCACCCACCTTGGCCTCCCAAAGTGCTGGGATTACAGGCGTGAGCTTGTTTGTTTTTGTTTTTGCTTTTCTTTTCTTTTCTTTTTTTTAGCGTTAAGCAAGTAACACTGAGAATTTGTCTCATACTCGCCTCTCATTTCTTCTCAGGGTGGCCTTTCAGCAGCCCCTGCGCGGGCTGTGTCTGCTGTGAAAAACATCAACCTGCCAGAGATTCCTCGGAACATCAACATTGGCGATCTCAACATCAAAGTTCCCAACCTGTCCCAGTTTGTCTGAGGGTCAAGGATTGGGCTGAAATAGAGTCCTTAAGACAAGCAAAGACAAGCACGTCTGGAAACAGAACCCATTTTGAGCCATAGAAGAGTCAAGCCTCAGGACCTGGAACCTTTGTGTCTAGGGAAGACTGTTTGGCCTGGAATGGGGAAGGGATTCCTATTGATACTGCTCGGGTGTGCCCAGTTCTCACATGTGCAGCCATGCCGTTCTCTGATGCACACGGCCGCTGCAGATGTGAGGGGCCCTGCCTTCCTCAGCAGGGAGTCAGCATGCCCAAGCCACTCGCACCTTTACCTTACACACGGACGCTCCCAAGGGTTAGGGACTGCATTGAGCAGACCTACCTGCTTCCCAGAACCTCCTCACTAGGGCTGAGCACCTTCTCTGACTGGAGTCTTCATCCTTAGCACCACAGACTTCCGAGGTCCCATGGCCTTTACTTGCTGGTGAGGTGTCATAGGTAGAAATGGGCTGGCCCTTCAGATTTGGGGGTGTGGTGAGTGGCAAGTAAGGGCAGAATTTTAGAAGAACCAGGGTCACCTGCTGACTCTATTGAGATTGTTACACCCAGAATCCTTTTGTAGTTTTTTTGTGGGTTTTTTTTTTTTTTTTTGAGACGGAGTCTTGCTCTGTTACCCAGGCTAGAGTGCAGTGGTGTAATCTTGGCTCACTGCAACCTCTGCTTCCTGGGTTCAAGCAATTCTCCTGTCTCAGCCTCCCCAGTAGCTGGGATTACAGCACCCACCACCACGCCCAGCTAATTTTTGTATTTTTAGTAGAAACGGTTTCACCATGTTAGCCAGGCTGGTCTCGAACTCCTGGACCTCAAGTGATCCACCTGCCTCGGCCTCCCAAAGTGCTGGCATTACAGGTGTGAGCCACCATGCCCTGCCACCAGAATTCCTTTTGTATAGCCGAGCCTTTTGGTTACCACCTCATGAAGAATATGCTTCCTCCATTGTCCTAGTCCCAGTTGTATTCTCTGTGCAGGACACGATCCAAATCATAAACCTGGCACATGCCCACCACATTTCTGCTAATAGGGAGAGGGACCCACCACACACCCACACATGCCAGAGGTCCCTCCTCCCAGAGGAGAGGCCCTGTGTCTGTAGAAGATTAAAGCTGACAACATGTGGAACATCCCAGAATTATGACTCTTCCAAGTTTAAAATACATTCTCCTCATGGGAGCAGAAGGTTCGTTGCTGTGTTGTGAATGATGAGCTGCCTCCACAGGGAACCCACTGCCACCTGGGCCAGCTTCTGGAGCATGAGAACCTGAGCCAGGGTCACCCTTTTGGGGCCTGGACATGACGCATGCTGGCTATGACTAGGAGCAGGGCTGCCTCTTCTCCCTCCCGGAGCTCTGCTTGTGGGCACGCCCTGTTCCCTCAGGTGCAATTCTCCCAGAGCTTAGGTGCCCATAAATGTTCTTACTGTGGTGGAGTAGGGCCTCCTGCTCCCACGCTGTCGCATGGGCTAGATCTCAGGTGTGCTGTTGAGCCACCTTGAGATGAGGACTGCTTCGCAGTAAAGTTTCCAGCCTGGGCCCCTCTCGGGCCTTCTGGTTGGGGACTCTCAGCCTCCTGATGCTGTTGCAGGGCAGGTCTGAGAGGCTGCCCAGCAGCACCCCGTGTCAGGGCCACCTCGTTTTCCATTTTTGAACAGCGCTCCCTGTGGTTTGTGCCCACTGCTCCATACAGCCTCTGATCCTCACTCTTGAAAGCTCCATGATAAGCTCAGAGATGGGCAATGTGGATCAGAAGGTGGGCCTCTTACTGTGGAAGAGGGAAGTGTAGGTGAATAGATGTCAAAACCCCTGATAGCATTCTTTTGAAGGGTTGGATTTTCTTTTTCTGGCAGACATTTCAGTACATTCACATTTCTCTCATTTGCTGAATGTGAAATCAGAATAAAGGAGATCAGTGTTTATTTTGTACCTTCTGTAAGTTGGCATGAGCAAGATCATTCAACAGTCCTTACAACAGACATTCTTATCCCCATTTTGCAGATGAAGGAAGTAGACCCAGTTCCAGTAACCTTCCCTTAGGTTACACAGGGCTGAGATTTGAGACTGCTCACTTGACTTCATTGTCCTTTTCTTTCCTCATTGCTGAAGATGGCTTCTCCCAATGTTATCATCTTTTTTATAGATGAAACTGAGCCTCAAAGAGATTAAGTGACTTCTCCCAAACCGTGGTCTAAATAGGCTTGATTTTCTAAGGTGGTCAGTGACCATGTCATAGAGTATAAGAGCCAAAGAGTCTTCTGTGTCCCTCCATGTAACTGAGGTTGAAGCCAAAGCCCAAGGTGGTAAGTGTTACGTTGAGGGTCACAAATCCAGAGCTACATCCCTCTTCTTGAGTTCGTTTGTTATGTGGTTTAATGAATTACTGCAGGACAGCCCCTGTGCTAGATTTCCTGAGATAGCCTTGAGATTTTGAATGTTTTGCCTGCCAGAAACCAATGGTTTTAAAAAATCATTGAGTGGTCCTACAGATTCAAAGTGGGCATCAAAACATCCCTCACACTGCCTCTTACAATGGCATAAAACTAAAGCCCGTTTTTTTATTTGGAAAACTCAATCCCTTTGGACAAGCCACAATAATTTTTCATTAACTGCTTAAGCTTGCCTGCAAATTCAGCTAGCTTTCCGGCCTGCTATCAGCAAAGCCATAAACATCTTTTTAAAAAATATGTTAAGGTTGGCCAGGTGCGGTGGCTCACGCCTGTAATCCCAGCACTTTGGGAGGCCAAGGCAGGCAGATCATGAGGTCAGGAGATCAAGACCATCCTGGCTAACACAGTGAATCCCCGTCTCTACTAAAAATACAAAAAATTAGCCAGGCGTGGTGGTGGACGCCTGTAGTCCCAGCTGCTCAGGAGGCTGAGACAGGAGAATGGCGTGAACCTGGGAGGCAGAGCTTTCAGTGAGCCGAGATCATGCCACTAGACTATAGCATGGGAGACACAGAAAGACACTGTCTCAAAAAA
>NW_012103109.1:2626270-2638414 GCF_000951045.1 Mandrillus leucophaeus | reverse complement strand
GGCTTTCCTTTTTTTGTGAGGTGGGGATCTCACACTGTGGCTCAGGCTGGAGTGCAGTGGCGTGATCATGGCTCGCTGCAGCCTCGAAGCCCTGGGGTCAAGTGATCCTCTCACCTCAGCCTCCCAAGTAGCTCGAACCACAGGCACGCAACCATCACTCCTGGCTAATTTTATTTTTTTAGTAGAATAAGGTCTCACTATGTTGCACAGGTTGGTCTCTAACTCCTTACCTCAAGCCATCCTCCTACCTTGGACTCCCAAACGTGCTGGGATTACAGGTGTGAGCCACTGGACCTGGCCAAATACTGGGTTTTCAGTGCTCACTGCCACTAATAAAAATCTGAAATTCTTTCATTATGCAATTTCTAAGTGCCTGGTGAGGGCCAAGCTCAGTTCTAGGCTCTGAAGATTAAGAGGGAAACAAAGGTCTGCCTGCTCCTGTTGTCTCTGTGAGCATCTTTGACAGAGTGCTCAGATTGTTGGGATACAGTGCATCGGACTGGCAGCCTGAATTCATGGAGACTGCAGTCAGTAACTTTGTGATATATGTAATATTTAGAGGACGATGACCCATTTCCCTACCTGCTACCTGATCACATCACACCCTGCTGGGCCATACTCCAAACAGCCCACCTTCCTCTAGGCCTGGCCATGGCCCTGTGCTTGCCACATTGAGGATTAAGTCAGGATATCTTGAGCTTTCTCAAATCCCTGTTTATTCAGGCCTCTGACACATATAGAGCCAGCCTTGTCTCCCCACCACTTCCACTACCATGGAGCCCACTTAGTAAAACCCTCTCTGGGCCCAGCTTCACCAGAAAAGACACCAGGGGAGCAAGGCTCAAACCAGGGGCAGCTAAATCTGATCTTGTGGACCAGTCTTTAGTAAGGGCTTTCAGCTTGGCTGTCTGTCCATTGCTTTCCAAATAGGATGCAGCAATGATTGGTACATGGATATTAAGATCGGTAGTAGGGGCTAGTCCAAGTTTAGCAATAGCCAAACTGGAGAGCCTCTGAAGTATGAGAGTCCCAGAGGGATTTGTCAGCTCCTGGCAGACATCCTGAGTTTCACCTTCCTGAGTCTACCCTCCCGCAAAAGGGTGCCAGTCTCACTGTGGTGATGGTTAGCCCAGTGTGTGCTGCACTCACACTGCAGCACAGGGTCGGTGCTTGCAGGCTGGTGGATGCTGTCCTCTGGGTTAAGACTGTATCCCTTCTGGGGAGCACTGGAGGCTTCTCCCATCTGCAGTGTTTCAGCAGAAGTTGGCAGATATGAAAACAGGCCCCCTGTAGGGAAGTAGTTCCATGAAAATGATTAATTCTTTCCAAAAGACTTAAAATTCTTTCCTATTTCAGTTTTTCCTTTCAAAAACGGAAATACATTCATGTAATTCAAAACTTAAGTCTGTTCAGCAGAAGACTCCCACTCTGTTTCCCCAAACACTGAGCCCCATCCCCCATCCCTGGTAGCAAGAAGTGTTTCCAATTTAAAGGTTAAGAAGCAAAGTCCCTGGATTTGTATTAGGGATGTCTTCCTGAGAATGTGAGTTGTGTTCCATTTGACCCTGGCAGTTGACCTCGGCCCACTAGGATCATGCCGCCCTCTCCAGGGAGGAGGGTCTCCCCATCACCCCGTACAGTGGCACCCTGACCCTGGCACTGCGCTTCCTTGCTCAGCATACCTTTCCCGTGGCACTCACGTGATGGGTATTTGGTTTCTGAAGACTGGTTGTTTACCCTGCCGGGATGTAAGCCCCTCCAGGGCAGGGGCTTGTCTCGTGTTCAGCGCTGCATCCCAGCTGCTGGGCACAGTGCCTGGTCCATGGCGTTCAATAAATAACTGTTAGATGAGTGAACACTTGAGGCAAATGGTGGTTCATTCTTACAGTCTCAGCATGTGCTCTCCAGGGCCCTGTGCTCAGAACTTGGGAAGGAGAACCAGGATAGTGGTATTGGGAGCAGGAAGTGGGAAGGACCTGATGATGACTTGTGGAGGCTGAGGGAGAGAAGGATGGCAGAGCTGGTGTTGGCAGGTGGAGCCCATGTAACGAGGAGGCGGAAGGATGGGGCTCTCGAGAGAGAAGGAGGGGGTTTGGGAGGGCAGCAATCAAGAGTTTGGATGTGGAATGCGTTCGGTTGGGGTTGTCCAAGCATCTCTGGGGGCAGATGTCCACCAGTCAGCTGGAAAACTGAGTGAGCAGGAGAGGAAATGAGTGTCCACCCAGAGAAGATGCTTGGAGGTGTGGGGGCATGCACTGTGGCCAAGGGATGAGAGGGTTGGGGACTGAGCCTGTGGGCAGGGGAGAGAGGAGCATCTGGACAGTGGGCGACTTCAAGTCAAGGGAGCACTTTCAGTGGGGAGGGGGACCAGGAAGAGATGGCCTCTCTCAGGATTCCAGTGGCCCCAGCCCAGCCTCCCGAGTGAGAACTGTGAAGAGACGGCTCTCACCTCATGATGGGGCAGGTCCAGACTTAGTGTGGGTCACAGTCCAGCTCTGCAATGTGCAGTTTGAACCTTCGGAAGATCAGTCTCCTCGTCTGAAAAAGAGGGTAATGATTCCTGCCTTGTAGGTTACTGTGCGGATTCACTGAGATCATTGATGCAGACGATGAAGAACTCAGTCAACATTGGCTGCTGTTATCACTGAGACTTGCAGAGGGAATGGGAGTTGAGGAGGTGGATGGAGTAAGCTCGGTGATGCTGGGAAGGAGAAAGAGCTCAGGTCCTGGCAGAAGGGGAGGGGGAAATGAGGGTGCTGCACGTGGATGGTGATGCACAGTGGCCCTGGCCTGACCTGTCAGTGGGGTCCCACACCCGTATCCAGAGGCACAGCTGGATAAAACGGTTGAGGAGGTGGTGGAGTCTGCAGAAAGTGAATCTTAAGATGAGGAGAGTCTGAAGACATACAATAGCAACTGGCAGGACCCACGGCATTGGGGTCAGAGGGGAGAGGAGCCCGGAACTTCCTTTCCCTGGAGTCAGGAGGGACATCTGGCAGTCCCAGCAAGCACGGCAGGAGCTCAGATCTGGGGGGACCAGTAAGAGGGCCTCTGACCTTGCAGGCCTGGACGAGAGTTGGGGCCGCTGCAGGGACTCCACGCTTCCCATGAGAAGGAGGATCTTTGAGCCTTGTCAAGAGCAAACCTTACATTTTAGTACAGCTCTGACAGCCTGGCCTCCCGGGAGCACTTGGAAACGGGTTGTCTCCTCCCCCAGCCTCCAAGGACCAGGCCGTAACTTCAAGAGAGACAAGCTGGAGGTTGCCTTCTGCATTGCTGAGAATGAATGCCCTTTGCACACCGTGAAAGAAAGGCAAAGCTAAAATTGCTAGGAGTTTCCAGGTAGTTTTCACAAATGAGTCCACTGGTCCCACGAAATGAGGTGATGCTCAAAATATTTACCAACTAGCATGGCTCAGGCATTGACCAATCAGGATGGAGGTAGCTGATTTAGGGGTGGGGGTTACTGGTGTCACGTGTGGGCTCTCCCACCTGGATCCCTTCCTCTTCCTTCCGAGGCAACAGCCACATCTGGGAGCTGCTGCAGTCTGCTCCTTTGCTTGCCTGGGAGAGGCAGAGATGAGGCCTGTGGGTTGTGTGCGTTGCTGCATGGGTCAGCGTGCCTCCTCCCACTTGGGCACTGTGGTGGGAGGGACAGATACCATCTCACACCATCTCTCTGGACACTCCCAGGCTGGCGCTGAAACTGGAGGCCAAAGGACAGCCACAAACCCAGGGCACTTTGTGCTGCCAAAGATCACCACCTTTGCCCTAGGCAGCCTGAAACTGAAGGTTTTCTCCAGCCTCTTGGTCCAGGGCACTTGGCATGAACGCCCTTTTCCTGACCCCTGTCCAGCCCTGAGTGGCTCCCCAGCTGGGTGTGTGCTGGCTAGAGGGAGCTGCGGACCAAAGCCAGCAGCACTGAGGCAAGCCAGGATTTGAACTGTCAACTTCCGAGCCTGCTCTACTGGGACTTCCTTTGTGTGGCTGGACCTGCTCCCACAACACTGTCAGTTCGCGTAGTGGGAGCTCCCGCAGGACTCAGCTCCTTGGGGGTGTTTTCTGCTGAGATTCCCCTTCTGAGTTGTCAGCCTGTAGCTGCCTCTTCTCCACCATTTGGGTCCTGCCTCAGCCCTAGAAACTGTCAAGCAGCCCAGTAGCTGTTTAAAGTACATGGTGATATTACAGGGTTGGAAGGAAATCCCTGGGTCCAAACCCTGTGTCAACCAGGTGAGGGTTACGGTGACACTACCTGGCCTTGCAGCCTGAGCCTGGTACAGGTTGACACCCCGAAGCAAGTCCTCCTTGTCAGGTCCTACCCAAGCCTTCTTGTCAGCACAACTGGTTCAGCCCCAGCCCAGCCCAGCCCTGCCCAACTGCTCAGGGCTCCCCTGCCCTGGAAAGGCCACAGGCCCGGCCCTTTCTCTGGGTGTCACAGCTCCTCTTTGCTCTGGGCCCACAGTCCCCAGGCATCCCCAGCCCCTGTCTTCTCATCCCTGACACGAGTTCCCCTCGCTGGGAACTCGCTGCCCACCAGCACCAGATCCTGCACAATAGTCAGTGGTCCTGGAGCCCACATCTCACCACTGTGTCCTCCACCCCAGTGCCCCTGCCCGGACACCACCACAACCCCTCAGGCCCCTCAGCAGTGTCTCTGCCTCCCACTGTGTCTCCTTGTGGCTCATGTCATCGCTCCACTGCAGAGTGAACCGCCTCACGCATTCATCAGACCCCCACTGCCCTGCAGCCTTTAAAGCCTCCCAAAAGCTTCCCACTAGCCTCAAAGAAATCCAAGACCCCACCCACCCCATGTCCTCATCTTGCACCCCTGCCTGGCTCCCTCCTTCCAGCCACATTGGGCTTTATGCTTCTCAAACCTGCCGGGCTCATTCCCATGCGGGGCCTTTGCCTTGCCATCCCCTCTGCCTCTGGCTTCAGGTCCCCCTCACTCCTCACTTCTCTCCGTCTTCACCTGCAGAGGACTTCCCGGTCCCACCGGGCTGAAGCAGCCACTTCTCCCCTCACTCCCCATCCCTCACCCCACTTTGTCCTCCGTGGCACTTGTCACCCGATGTGACAGTGTGTGCCATGTCGACTGTCTTTCTCACTGTTGTTTTGCTGCTGCCTTGCTGGTGCCAGGGACAGTGCCTGACACATATTCAGCTGTCAGTAAGTACGAGATTGCTCAACAAATCAACGAATGCGTTCAGCTCCTTCCACTTCCCTCTCAACATGTGCGAAGCTCCATGCTCTACTCAGCCTTGAGGGCAGGTGGCACTGTGTGGTGGGGGCACAGGCCCAGCTTCCACAACCCTGAGCCAGTCCCTTATCTGCCCACTTCCAGGTGGTCAGAATGGTGCATGAGAGGACACTTTACTATGATACATAGTCCTGAAGTCCTGAAGGAGACGTGAACTTGGTTTGAATCCTGGCTCCGCCACTGCCAACTGTGTGACCTTGGGCAACACACCTAACCTCTCTCTGCTGTGTTTCCTCAGCTGGGAAATGGGAACACAGCGCCTCCCTTGCACCTGTCAGCATTCTCAGTGCAAAGAGAATTGACCCAGAAAGGTACTCGCTGAAGGGCTGTGGGGAAGCTCTCACAGGCTCAAAGGGAAGTGGAAAGCCTAGACTCAAGCTAGCCAGGCTGCAGACAAGACCAAAAGTTCGCCTGGCATGGTGGCTCGCGCCTGTAATCTCAGCACTTTGGGAGGCCGAGGTGGGCAGATCCCGAGGTCAGGAGTTCAACACCAGCTTGATCAACATGGTGAAACCCCATCTCTGCTAAAAATACAAAAAAAGGTTAGCCGGATGTGGTGGCATGTGCCTGTAATCCCAGCTACTTGGGAGGCTGAGGCAGGAAAATCGCTTGAACCTGGGAGGTGGAGGTTGCAGTGAGCTGAGATCGTGCCACTGCACTCTAGCCTGGGCAACAGAGCAAGACTCTGTCTCAAAAAAAAAAATTCTACAAAATGCAAACCAATCTATAGTGATAGAAAGTAGGTGAGTGGCTGCCTGGGAATGGAGTTGGGGAGATGGGTGGGAGGGAGGGACGACCAAGGGACCCAAGGAAACTTCTTTGAGGTGACCTGTCAGTTACTTACCCCTATTATACAGATGAGACAAATGAGGCTCTTTGGGATTAACTTACTTGCTGATGGTCACACAGCTGTTAAAGGTCAGGTCCAGAATGGGAGCCAGGTGTGCCTGCATCCAAACGCTGTTTTTTGTTGTTGTTGTTGTTGTTGTTTTGTTTTGTTTTGTTTTTTGAGACAGAGTCTCGCTCTGTCGCCCAGGCTGGAATGCAGTGGTGGAATGCAGGTTCAAGCGATTCTCCTGCCTCAGCTTCCTGAGTAGCTGAGACTATAGGCACACGCCACCACACCTGGCTAGAAACCCTGTGCTTTTTAACCTTGGGTGGAAGGTGACTAGCAGACAAGGGGCCAGGAGTGAGGGTCCCTAGGATTGAACATGGGCTACACAGAGAAACCCAGAGACAGCCCCTACTTAAACATGGTGTTCCAAAGAGTGACACCTGGGATGAAGAGAAGGTGGGCCAATGCCAGGCCCCACAGAGTTTTCAGAGCAGGTCCTGGTGCCATGGGCAAGAGGGCACAGCACAGCACCATAGGCGGCTGGGGCCAACTTGGACCTGCTTGGGAGAGCCAACTGTCCACATTTCAGTAATGTCACAGGTCAGTTGTCAAGCATAGCCATCACTAAAAATTAAATTACATATGCTCACAAAGTTTGTCAAAAGAGCAAACGTAGTATGAAACACTTACCACTTCTTGATTATGTGAACACAAATGTTTCTGCTTTTGAAGTTATCCACACCTCTTGTATCTGTGCAGTGGAGACGTCATATCCTGGTGTGCCACTGGGCATCTCTTCCCAACGCCACATCCACAGCAGCTTGAAATTGGACAGGGCAGGGTTATTTATTTATACCACGGAAACTGGCAAATGCTAAAGTCAGGGCCAACCCCCTGCACCCTGCGCCCACTCTCTGCCAGTTGCTAAACACTTTTGTCATTACATCATTGAGTCCTAGGGTCTTGGGCCACCCCCATGGGGAGCAGGAGGCCTGGAACCGCAGCTGAAGGAGGGCGCATGGAGCCAGAGGCTGTGAGGCCCGGGACTACCTGGAATGATGGTATAAGATGGCCAGGATGCACGGATCCCTGCTGCCTGGCACATTTCTCACGCATTCACTCACTCCGCACCACCACCCTGAGAGGCAAAGCATCGTTACCATCTGCTGGTGGGATAACTGAGGCACAGAGAAGTGACCCAGGGCCACGCAGCTAATAAGTGTCACAGCCAAGATATGAAGCCTGATCCTTAACTGCCATGCTCTGCCCCCTTCAAAGGTACCAGTGTTGGACTGGGGGTCTGGCCTAACCCTTCCCTGAAACCTCCAGCTGTGTGCAGGCCCCAGCCCCCAGAAGCCTGGAGTGCGCTTCAGTGAACACTCAGCCTGTGGTCCTGCTTCCCCTATAGGCAGCCAGTCCTGGGAGCCACGTTTCATGCAGATGTGAGGACTGGGGAGGCCAAATGCAGGTGGGCCTCTTCTCAAGACAGCCCGGGACCTTTCTCCAGGTTCCCTGGAGCAATACGGGCCAAGTTGGGTGGGTGGAACCGCCACAGCCTTCTCCTGAGGGCTCAGAAGAAGAGAAATTCCAGGAATGCATTCACCTGAGGGACTGCTCAGGTGACAGAAACCCCGAGCCCCACCAGCCCGTCCTCAGCCCTTTTTTACTGGCAGTCTGCCTTATGCCAGTGCCGGGTACACTCAGGAGGGAGCAGACTCCACGTGAGAGGCAAGGGGGCCGCTGCAGGTCCAGGGAAAGGCTGATGCACTGATGGTGGGAGAGGAGGCAGCGTGATGCTTTGCGTGGAGTTTGACCTTGGCATTGGTGGAGTCCTGAAGGATTTTCAGCAATTTAGGGGAGAGAGAGGGAGACAGTGACATCTCCAAAAGGTCAATCCAGCTGCCAGTGGGGCAGAGGTGGTGGTGAGGGCAGGGGGACCACCCAGGAGGCTGGAGTGGCCAGTGAGGGGCTGCCGCAGCCCCCCTAAAACAGGTCATGAGGCAGTGGTTACAGAATTGAGCAGAATTGAGGCAGATTGGATGGGGGACAGGGAGGCAAAGAGCCTGGTGGGGGTGGCACCCTTGGCCAAGGTGTAGGGGCAGGATGGCAGGGTCAGGTTTGGAGGTATATTTGAGAGCCCCCAGGATGCCCGGTTCAGATGACTACAAGGAGCTGGTTCTGTGGAGGGGGCTGGGCAGGATGTCTTAGGCCATGGATGGAAATGGGGGATGGTGTCCAGGGAGGTGGTGAACCCATGGGAGTGGGTGGGACACCCATGATGGAGAATAGGAGACCTCATGCCCAGGACAGATCGGAAGGCATGAGGTCTCCTCCCTCACCCCCACCCAACCCCCTCCATAGAGAGGACAGCTTGGAGGTGTAAGCCACGCCACCTGGTCAAAGACTTCACTAAGACAATCCGTGGGGGGCTCCACTGCAAGGGCTTCTTGAGGGCTGGGCATTGCTAAATGCTGTACAGGATTTTTCTCATTTAATTTTTACAACAGCTCCAGGGATTGTCCCCATTTTATAGAGGAAGCTGATGGCTCAGGCATGAGTAACCACCCCAGACCAGTGCCCTGCTTGTGTCAGACCTCCTGAGGAAGCCACGTCTGTCTGACCGCAAAGCTGCCTCCCACCCAGCACTCCTCTGCAGGGACCCTGCCTTGCTCTGCCCTGCCCTGGAGGACTCCTGGGGGAACCACACACAGACCGGAGCATGTGATCTGTGCATGGGCGTGGCGTCCAGGGAGCACTGGGGAGGTAGCCCGCCGAGGGCTTTGCATCCCCACTTGCCTGGCCCATTCCTCCCCCCACCCCACTCTGCCCCGCCCTGCTGCCGCCTCAGGGACCTCTATCTCTCCTGCTGGGCTCTAGGTCCTTCCCATCCCTTCCACAGCCGGGACAACAACAGGCCCTTTCCCACTTCCTGAGAAAGTTCCCAAGGAAGTTTGCTGTAAAAGCTGCTCTTTGTCTTTTTTTTTTTTTTCAAAAAATATGTTTTTAATCAATTTTATAATAAAATCCAATCTGAGTTCTTGAAAACAACAGCAATAAGAAATTAAATATATATATATCGGCACCAGAATTACTGACTCTAGCACTGCCCTCCCCAGCCCCAGCAGCGGCCCTGGTGCTCCCTTCCCCTGACTCCCTCCCCCGCTACTGGTCACCAGTCCTCCTGAAGCTGCCTCCGGAATATCCCTGAACTGCTCTCCTTCTGTCTCTGGAGAGCACCCCGCCTCCCCACCCGCCACCAACTGCTCTTCCTGCCTCCTACCTGGCGCCCTTCCAATCTGGTCCCCAGACTGTCCCCAGGGACTCTCTCTAAAAGGCAAATCTAATTCCATCAGTGTCCTTTTCTCCGGCTTCACCAGGGATTCAGCATCCCCAGGAATAGAGCTCAGCTCCCTAGCTCAGCATTCAGGGCTCCACTGTCCCTGAGCACTCCAGCCTCCCCGCTCGCCATGCACTGGACCTCCTGCTTTTGCAGATGTTGGTCCCTCTGCTACGGACACCCTCCCTCCACCTGTCCATCTGGCAATGCACCTCATTCCTCAACACTGCCCCTTGGACACTCACCTTCTCCTGCCCTCCCTCGTCACAGTGTGGGGGACTTGTGTCATCGCACCATTCTATCCAGGCTGGCCTTGAAGGTCTGGGCTGCAGCGATCCTCCCACCTCAGCCTCCTGAGAAACTGGAATGACAGGTGCACACCACCATCCCCTGCTTTGGCTCTTTAGTTCACCCTGTATGTGCCAAGTCCTGTGCTAAGTGGTGGCATACAGTGGAAAACAGTGCAGGCAGGAACCCTGCGCCCACAGAGCTTATTATCCCTGCTGTTGTTGCCCAGGTAGATCAGGAATCCTCGGTGCACAGGAGCCACGCATCCACACAGCTGACCAAAGTGCCTGCAGGCAGCCTGTGCTGCTTACACTCGTGGCGAGAGGGAAGTTTAGAAACAGCTGCTCCTGTCTTCACCAAGGGGCTCCAGCCTAGAGAAGGGGTCTTTGGGAAAAGTCCGCCACTAAGCTACCACACCCTGAGATCACGCACCCCCTCGCCAGGGCTCTTCCAAGCACCACGTGGGGCTGAGGCACTGAGATGGAGGTGGCAGCAAGGGATGCCACACGGGATGAACAGGGAGGCATCATTCCCAGTCCTGCCTGCCCCTCCCACTCTCACCTTTTCTTTTTTATTTTTATTTTTATTTTTTTGAGACAGAGTATTACTCTGTAGCCTGGGCTGGAGTGCAATGGCACGATCTCAGCTCACTACAACTTCTGTCTCTTGTGTTCAAGCAATTCTTGTGACGCAGGCTCCCAACAAGCAGGAATTACAGGTGCACGCCACCACACCTGGCTGATTTTTGTATTTTTAGTAGGGACAGGGTTTTGCCATGTTGGCCAGGCTGGTCTCGAACTCCTGGCTTTAAGTGATTCTCCTGCCTCAGCCTCCCAAAGTGCTGGAATTACAGTCATGAGCCACTGTGCCTGACCTACCAAACTTTTTTTTCTCTTTGCTGATCTGGTAAGAATAGTATCTTTTGTAGTTATAATTTTCATTATCTTAATATGTGAGTTATTGAACATCTTCTTACATGTTTATGAGCCCATTTGAATTTTCTTTTTGCAAGAGCAAGAACTGTCTCTTCATATTCTTTTTTTCTTTTCTTTTTTTTTTTTTTACCGGGATAGAGTCTCTCTCTGTCACCCAGGCTGGAGTGCAGTGGTGCGATCTCGGCTCATTGTAACTTCCGCTTCCCAGGTTCAAGCGATTCTCCTGCCTCAACCTCCCCAGTAGCTGGGACTACAGGCACCCGTCACCACGCACAGCTAATTTTTATATTTTTAGTAGAGACAGGGTTTCACTGTGTTGGCTAGGCTGGTCTCGAACTCCTGACCTCGTAATCTGCCTGCCTCGGCCTCCCAAAGTGCTGGGATTACAAGCATGAGCCACCACGCCTGGCCCATTTAGGCTATTTCTGATTTTTCAGTATTACAAGTAATACTGCAGTGAAAAGCCTTGCACATAAATATTCTATTTCCTTAGGCTAAATTTATTTATTTATTTTTTTTGAGACAGCGTCTGGCTCTGCCGTCCAGGCTGGAGTGCAGTCACGTGATCTCAGCTCACTGCAGCCTCCCGCCTCCCGGGTTCAAGTGATTCTCATGCTCAGCCTCCCAAGTAGGTGGGACCACAGGCACGCGCCACCACACCTGGCTGATTTTTGTGTTTTAGTACAGAGAGAGTTTCACCAGGTTGCCTAGGCTGGCCCCTTCCTCACCTCAAGTGATCCACCTGCCTTGGCCTCCCAAAGTGCTGAGATTACAGGCGTGAGCCACCGCGCTCAGCCTCTTCAGGCTAAATTTCTGAAAGTGATCTTCATTCCTATCCCCAAAGTGCCCTCCAGAAAGCTGGGTTGCACTTCTGCCACAGCAGGATCTTTACTCCTCTTAAAATCTCTGTGGAGCCTGGGCAGGAGAGGCAGAGCCCCAGGTGGAAGATTCTCTCCTGGCCTGATGTAGTGTTTCTTTGGCTTGTCAGACATGGAGGAGATTATGCCAGATATGATAGTGGAGAGGGTCAGACATGCATGAGACTGGAGAGAGAAAAAACAAAATAGCCTCTCAGGTCTCGCTCAGAGCCTACTTACTTTTACTTTACACACAATTGTATATTCCAATATGTTTGTGACCTGGTTTTTAAGAGCACAGAAGCAAATTAGGAAGGAGAAGCAAGGCTGCTACCTAGGGTACCCTGGTCCTCCATGAAGTTTCCAAAAGAAGAGCAAGTATAAGTAAAATAATAATACACAGCCAGTCACAAAGCAATGAATTTGGACCATGCAGTGCAAGGCTTTAACTGTCCCAAGGATTCCAATCATGGATAAGGAAGAACTTAAATTTGATTATAAATCTGAAATTCGGTGTAATCCCAGCACTTTGGGAGGCCAAGACGGGCGGATCACGAGGTCAGGAGATCGAGACCATCCTGGCTAACACGGTGAAACCCCGTCTCTACTAAAAAATACAAAACAACTATCCG
>NW_012103109.1:2625880-2626199 GCF_000951045.1 Mandrillus leucophaeus | reverse complement strand
TTTATCCCATCTCTCTTGGTGGACATTTAGGTGGTTTCTAGCTATTAGGTTGGTGCAGAAGTCATTGCGGTTTTGGCTACAGTGTTACAGTGATGCAGTGAAAAGCTTTGGGTATTCCTTTCACTTATGTGTGAGCATATCTGTAGGATAAATTTCTATAAGTGCCAAATCAAATAGGACATGTGTTTATATGTTTGATAAATACTGCCCAAATATTCTCTTTTGAGGTTGAGTCAGTTTACACACCAACCAGCAATGCAGGGGGATGCATGTTTTCCTCCCACCCTTGCAAACAGTGTGTTACCAAACTTTTTTTTTT
>NW_012103109.1:2625511-2625830 GCF_000951045.1 Mandrillus leucophaeus | reverse complement strand
TTTATCCCATCTCTCTTGGTGGACATTTAGGTGGTTTCTAGCTATTAGGTTGGCGCAAAAGTCATTGCGGTTTTGGCTACAGTGTTGCAGTGATGCAGTGAAAAGCCTTGGGTATTCCTTTCACTTATGTGTGAGCATATCTGTAGGATACATTTCTATAAGTGCCAAATCAAATAGGACATGTGTTTATATGTTTGATAAATACTGCCCAAATATTCTCTTTCGAGGTTGAGTCAGTTTACACACCAACCAGCAATGCAGGGGGATGCATGTTTTCCTCCCACCCTTGCAAACAGTGTGTTACCAAACTTTTTTTTTT
>NW_012103109.1:2623954-2625307 GCF_000951045.1 Mandrillus leucophaeus | reverse complement strand
TTTTAGTGGTTTTGTAGTGGTGGCTGGTTGCTGTGAAAATCTCATGTTTGTTCTAACAATTCAAAGAATAAACAAGCATATAAGGAAAAACTGGATAGTCTCTCCCCTGTCTCCCTCCCCCAACCCACCCCTGGCTCAAGTCAACCTCACTGAGGCAGAGTGGGTTAATAATTTGGCAAGTTCATTTCCATTCCATCCCAGCACTCCTGACAATACACCCGAATGACAAACCCAGAGAGAGTTCTTTCTTATGAATACAGGGTGAGATGAAATTGGAACTTGCTTTTGAACTTAAAAATGTACTAATGGACATCATTCCAAGTTGGTGCGTAGAGAATTAGCACACACACTCTGTGACTGAGTACGGTGTTTCCTGTGGGCCTGTAATCCCTTGTTTAAAGGGTGCTCTACAGACGCTTTGGCTTATTTTTCTTCTGGAACAAGGAATGCTCTAATAAGCCTCCTCCTGCATGAATGGTTTAAGCCCTAGTTTCATTACTCCCTGGGTTTAGGATAAATTTCCCAAAACAGGATCACTGGATGAAAAGGTGGCTGTGGTTAAATTGTGAATACGGCTTGCCATTTTATTCATAGCGATTCCCAAGTGCCCCAGAACTGTGTTGGGATCCCAGTTCCCCACACCCTGGCCAACTCTAGATGTTATCCATTGGTCTAGCCCTTTGCCAATATCGTGAGTGAAAACTGACATCTCATTGTTTTGAAATTGTGTTTCCTGAGTACAACTAAGATTAAACGTCTTTTCACCTGTTAGTAGGCTTTTAAAATTTCCTCTTTTGTGAAGTTTTGGATCTAATCCTTTGCCCAGTTTTCAGTTGTGTTGTTTTTATTTTATTTTATTTTCCCAAGTCCTATTCTGCCCTAATGTTTGTTTATTTATTTATTTATTTAGAGACACAGTGTCACTCTATCACCCAGGCTGGAGTACAGTGGCGTGATCTTGGCTCACGGCAAGCTCCGTCTCCCATGTTCATGCCATTCTCCTGCCTCAGCCTCTGGAGTAGCTGGAACTACAGGCACCCGCCACCACGCCCAGCTAATTTTTTGTATTATTATTATTTTTTAGTGGTGACGGGGTTTCACCGTGTTAGCCAGGATGGTGTTGATCTCCTGACCTTGTGATCCGCCCGCCTCAACCTCCCAAAGTTCTGGGATTACAGGCGTGAGCCACCGTGCCCAGCAAGCACCCGGTTTTTTTACAAACATCTTGTAGGACCTTTTTAGGACATTATTAATATCAATCTGTTGTTGTTTATATGTGTTGCAAATATTATTGTCCAATGTAATATTTGGCTTTTGCCATACAGAAGTTTGTATATATTTAAGTTTTTCCTT
>NW_012103109.1:2622281-2623904 GCF_000951045.1 Mandrillus leucophaeus | reverse complement strand
CCAGTCACAAAGCAATGAATTTGGACCATGCAGTGCAAGGCTTTAACTGTCCCAAGGATTCCAATCATGGATAAGGAAGAACTTAAATTTGATTATAAATCTGAAATTCGGTGTAATCCCAGCACTTTGGGAGGCCAAGACGGGCGGATCACGAGGTCAGGAGATCGAGACCATCCTGGCTAACACGGTGAAACCCCGTCTCTACTAAAAAATACAAAACAACTATCCGAGCGAGGTGGCGGGCGCCTGTAGTCCCAGCTACTCGGGAGGCTGAGGCAGGAGAATGGCGTCAACCCGGAAGGCGGAGCTTGCAGTGAGCTGAGATCGCGCCACTGCACTCCAGCCTGGGCCACAGAGCGAGACTCCATCTCAAAAAAACAAAAAAAAAAAAAAAGAAAAGAAAAGAAAAAGAAAGAAAGAAATCTGAAATTCGGGAAGTCAGCTTGAATACTGTGGTAGACATAATAATCTCCTCCTCCTCAAAAGATGCCCTGGTTCTAATGCCCAGAATCTGTGAATACGTTATGCTACCCCCGCAAAGGGAAATTACAGTTGCAGGTGGAGTTAAAGTTGACAATCCATTGATTTAAAATAGAAAGATTACCCTGGATTATCTGGGTAAGCCCAATGTAATCACAAAGATGTTTACCAGTGGAAGCAAGAGGCAGAACAGTTGGTGTCATAGTCACAGGTTGTGAGAGACTAGGGGCCACTGCTGGCTTGAAGATGGATGGGGCCACCAGTCAAGGAATGTGGGCAGCTTCTAGAAGCCAGAAAAGCCAAAGAAACAGGCTCCCTTCCAGCCTCTGAGAAAGCTGTATCCCTCAACCCCCTTGCTTTTAGTCCAGCGAGACCCATTTTGGACTTCTGATTTTACAAAACTTGTAAGATAGTAAATTTGTGTTGTTTTACGTTTGTGTTACCGCAGCCACAGGGAAGCAACACAAATATTATCTGGTACCGCCCAGTAAAGTTGCTCAGAGATGGGGAGCCCTGCCGGTCATGGCTCCACCCGGGCGGGGCTCCCGCGGCTACACAACCTCTGCAAGCAGGATCAAGATGAGAGGCGCAGGCCAGGTGCGGTGGCTCACGCCTGTAATCTCAGCACTTTGGGAGGCCGAGGCGGGTGGATCACTTGAGGTCAGGAGTTCAAGACCAGCCTTGCCAACATGGTGAAACTCTGTCTCTACTAATAATCCAAAAATTAACCAGGCGTGGTGGTGTGCGCCTGTAATCCCAGTTACTTGGGAGGCTGAGGCAGGATAATTGCTTGAACCCGGGAGGAGGAAGTTGCAGTGAGCGGAGAAAGCGCCACTGCACTCCAGTCTGGGCGACAGAGCAAGACTATGTCTCAAAAACAAAAAAAGGAAAAAGAAAAAATGAGAAGCGCGTGTTCCCGACTCCCGTGCTTTTTCGCAAAGTCGTGCTACTTCCCTTAGCCTTCTGCGCTGGGAGCCCCAGGTACCAAGAAAGTTGAACTGCGTGCTGTGGTGGGTCCGTTATCTGCACCACCCGTCTGCACGGGATGCGCGGGCTTCCTGCCCCGGATGCGCTAAGCTCCCTGCGGGACACTCGGGGCGCGGCTCCGAGCCCCTCCCCCGCGGCAGATGCCGTCCAGATGTG
>NW_012103109.1:2618901-2621551 GCF_000951045.1 Mandrillus leucophaeus | reverse complement strand
GGACCCGGCTCGGTCGCGGCCACTCCGTCCCTCGTGGGTGGGGAGCGGCCGAATGCGAAGGGCGAACCCGGCCCGCCTGTGGGGTCTCTGGCCAAGACTGGGCTCAGAGGCCCCTTCTTTAACCTTAGATCTCGCGCCTCGGTCTAAAACCTCCGCCGCAGCCCTCGGTGAAGAGGAAGGGGAACTCTAAGTGCTCAACGCCCGCGTTACAGTCGCGTTCTCCCTCGCTCCTACAACCTGGCCAAGATGCCGGGGCACGGATGGGGACCGAGGTTTGGGGGTTGTGGAGCCTATTCCACGCCCTCCCTGGTGAGCAACTGAGACAGATCCAGGGCCCCATTGCAATCCAGTCTTGGTCTGGGAAGGGGTTCCCCAAACTGGGCCAATGGGATCCTTTCCTCAAATGACTCCATATCCCCCAGCAGTGCGGTGGGCCGGGACGGCCCAGGTGGGCTATGTCCTGGGGTTTTGTGACTTCATCCCCACTCCTCCCCCACCTCAGCTCCCGAACTGCACCCGCCAGGCCGCGTTCGGGGGTGGTCAGAGCCCTGGTCTCAGCCAGACCTGAGGTCCGATGTGGCTTCATCCCTGAGTCTCTAAACGCCCTGGCCTTACTGGGCCTCAGTTAATTCACCTGTGAAAGGGGAGGCTTGGACCAGAGGGCCCCTCAGGGCATGTGTTTTGTGTTGGGGAGGTGGGCGTGTGCGGCAGGGGTGGCCAGGAGGAAGTGGGGACGGCCTCTGTCCCACAGGAAGGCTGGCTGGCCCCATTTGGTATGGAGGAGCTGGGCAGGTGAGAAGGTGGACTCCCCTCTCCCTGTGGGAGGGCGTGCTGGGCCCATGTGGCCCTCATCCACTCTCGGCCACCTTCCTGTGGAGCCCTAGCCTCCAAGGCCACATAATGAGTGCAAGGAGGCCACCAAGAGCGCTGCTCCTACTTCACAGATGGGGAAACCGGCCCAGTGTCTTGAGGCAGCCTTGCCCCCTGCCCTGTGCTTCCCCCAGAGCCTTCTGGGGAGTGGGACCTTCGTTACACCCTGGCGCTCCTTACACCCCTATAGCCTTTAAGCTAAGGCTTCCAGCCCCATCACTGTAAGAATTGTATGCTAGGCATTCTGAGAACATAGATGGGGGTCCCCATGTCAGAAGAGGTAGAGGTATTGGAACTCGGTCCAGTTCCTGGGCTGTGGCTCTGGTGGGAGATGTGGAAGCCTATTCTGGGGCTCCTGGACAGCCCTGGAGGCGTGGCATGGACAGTGTGTCAGCCGCACACCGAGGCCCTGGGGTGCCCTCATCCACATTGGCTGGCAGCCATCTATTCCCAGCCTGGGCTCCACCCCGGGTGCCTGTCACTCCTGGCCCTACAGTGGTCCCAGTCACATCTTGGAGGCAAGATGTGTATCCTCCACAGGCCTGTGTCTGGAAGCAGCCCCCAGCACTCCCTGGGTGACAAGTTCTACTTCCGAGAACTACCCCTCAGCTCCCAGCCCTGGTCTGGCCAAATGGGGGTGTGTCTCCTCCTGTGGTCTTCAACTCCCCTGGGCACTGCCACAGTAGATGTGGGGGGCTGTATGGGAGGACATTTTTAGGAGGCATGTGTAGTTAAGCTGTTGAACCTGCTGCTAACTAGCTGTGTGACCTTGGGCAAATCACTTAACCTTTCTGTGCCTCAGTGTCTTCATTTGCCACATGGAGGTGATTATCCTGGTAGGGCACATAGTAGGTGCTCAGTTTCACCTACTATGTGCCCCACCAGGATAATTACCCCCTATTTGGCAGACAGGAGTTGCCAGGCAGGATCTGTGGCCCCTATGTGTACTTCCCCCACCCACAAAGGCCTCTGCTCCTTCCCTCCTGTGTGCCCTGCACTGGGCTGAAGAGGCTGATGAGAGGCAACTTCCCACTGGGGCCTTCTGAGGTTCTTGCAGGAGGGGACAATGGCCAGGGCTCCCAGAGGAAGCACCCTGGGGTGATGCAGCTATGGACAGAGGCCTCAGAAGCCTGGGAGAAAGGCAGGGGCCTGTGGGGACGGAGTGTGCCCTGGCCCAGCCCCAGCCTCATCCCTGCCCTTCTCACTCACTGCTCCCTCAGAGCAGACAGATGAGCCCCAAGTTGTCCCTGAGCTCCCAGTCTACCCAGCCTCATAGTTCACAGTCAGGGACACTGAGTGGGAGTGGGTGGGGCCTACCCAAGGACCCAGTGGTCAGGGATGGAGCGTGGATCACACAGCGGCTTGCCCGGCCACAGGTGCTCTGCTGTCCCGGCCACAGCCCCTCCCAGGCTCCTGGAGTCTTCATATTAGAGTAGAAAGCCTCTTACACTTCACATCTGAGACCAAAGAACCTCTCCCCACCCACAAGTGTAGGTATCTTCCACACTGTCCCTGTGACTTAGATATGCCCTGGCATGATCGTTGTCAACCTTCATGTTTTTTGGTTTTGGCTTTGGTTTTAGCTTAGAAGAACTTAAGTTTTCTGGGCTAAAACATAGGCAGGGAAGAAATACATAAACCCATAGAAAGGCTGCTTTAGTTGAGGTAGGTTGAGAGCTCAGATTCTACTCCATCAAGAAATTCACAGTGAGGCCGGGCGCGGTGGCTCAAGCCTGTAATCCCAGCACTTTGGGAGGCCGAGATGGGCGGATCACGAGGT
>NW_012103109.1:2581302-2618256 GCF_000951045.1 Mandrillus leucophaeus | reverse complement strand
TTTGTATTTTTAGTAGAGATGGGGTTTCACTGTGTTAGCCAGGATGGTCTCGATCTCCTGACCTCGTGATCTGCCCACCTTGGCCTCCCAAAGTGCTGGGATTGCAAGCATGAGCCAACACGCCCGGCCGAGGAACAATTCTTAAACCAATAGTCATGAATTGTTAATATAAATTAACACATCCAACTGTGATTTTATTATTGCTCAGAAGGAGGCTAAGAAAGTGAATCGATTTAAAGAAAAATACGAAGTAAATAATCACAAAGGTGAATCACGAAGGTGGTTTGTGCACAGTCCAGAAGCCCAGGAAGGAATGTCGGATAGGGAAGATGGAACCTGTCCCGAGGATCAAGACTCTGAAGTTCCATCCTTAACTGCTGTCTCTCATTCTTGCATTGATGCCCCATTCCACAAGCACGTGTTGCCCGCCCATTGCATGCCAGGTGTGGAGGATACGGCACACCTGGTGCTACCCCCAAGAGGCACTTAGAGGGCTGCCTAGGGGCAGTACCACTGACGTGAGTCTCCAGGGCAAGTGAGCAGTGGATGAGGCAAAGGCAGGAAGCTTTCCAGGCCCAAGGATCAGCTTGTGTGTAGGGAGGAAGGGAGAATGAAGGAGGGAAGAACAGGTTGGACTTGAACTGAAAGAGACCACTGGGGTGGAACACAGAAGTGACAGGGGAGAGGGCTTGAGATGAGGCCAAAGAATCACTGGGGGCTGGATTACACGGGGCCTATAGGTCATGGCAAGGACTGTGGGTGTTGTCATTCATCTGGCCAACATGTATTGGGCTCCTGCCTTGTGCTAGGCATGGAGGGGCATACAAAGCCACCAAGCCTTCCTTCGGGGTGCTTACGCATAGCGTCAGGCTTTTGAACACATCACTAGGGTTTTTCTTTTTTTTTTTTTTTTTTCTTTTTTGAAACAGAGTCTCGTTCTGTTGTCGTTCAGACTGGAGAGCAGTGGCACGATCTCCGCTCACTACAACCTCCACCTCCTGGGTTCGAGCGATTCTTCTGCCTCAGCCCCCCAAGTAGCTGGGACTACAGGTGTGCGCCACCACACCCAGCTAATTTTGTATTTTTATTTATTTATTTTTTGAGATGGAGTCTTGCACTGTCCCCCGGGCTGGAATACAGTGATGAGATCCCGGCTCACTGCAACCTCCGCCTTCCAGGTTCAAGTGATTCTCCTGCCTCAGCCTCCTGAGTAGCTAGGATTACAGGCACCTGTTACCACGCCCAGCTTATTTTTTGTATTTTTATTAGAGACAGGGTTTCACTGTGTTGGCCAGGCTGGTCTCGAACTCCTGACCTCGTGATCTGGCCACCTTGGACTCCCAAAGTGCTGGGATTACAGGCGTGAGCCACCGTGCTCGGCCTCAGTGGCGTTTTCCTAAGTGCTGTGATAAAGGTGGGAACTGGAGACTGGGGAAGCACAGAGGGGAGGGGGCGCTGGTGTGCATGATAAGGCAGTGACATTGAGTTGGGTTTTGAAGGATGAGTAGGAGTTTGACGAGAGGGAGAGGAAAGGCATTCCTGGCAATGGGAACAGGATGAGCAAAGTCACAGAGGTATGAAAAAGCCCAGATGATCTGGGGAGACGCTAGCAGCTGGAGCCACAGTGGGCAGTAGAAAGAGGACAGGCCAGAGGGTCAAGTTCACAGAAGGTATTAAGGCCCAAGCCAGAGTTGAGGTTTCACTCTGCAGGCAGTGAGGGGCTGGGCACCAGGTTTGAATGGGAGCGTCCCACCCACACTCTTAGGAAGAGCCCTCTGCTGATGTGTGCTGGTGGGGTTGGGTGACAGGTGAGGGCAGCATAGCTGCCACTGCCCGATGGAGTGTGGAAGTGGCCAGGCCTGGGCTGTGGCAGGGGACTGGAGGAGGGAAGCCCTTTTGTGTGTTCCTGAAAGTGGGGGTTGCAGAGCCTGGCTGTCTCTATGCCCCCAGCCTGGGTTGGCCTGGTGCCTAGAGCAGGGACCTCTCATTATAGAGCCAACTTTGGGCTACCTGCTGCACCAACTTGGAAGACCAGAGGCCTTGTCCAGAAGAGTAAAAGATTCCAGCCAGCTGGGCCTATGGTCTGAATCCAAAGCAAACAGGAAGAGACCATGGTGGGCCAGGCAGGGCCTCTTTCTTTGTTTAGAAAAGGGACTAGTTCAGGCCGACTTGTGGGTCTTTCTGTTGCAAAGGTGGGAGGGGGCTGCAGGCTCAGTTAGGGACATATCAAAAGGCTGTTCAGGGGCAGGCATGGCACCCCAGTGCCAGCCTGGGGGGTGCTATAAAGATGGCCTCGCTTGGCAAATTCCACCCTGATGGGAGGAGCCTGGCAGCATGCACTGGGAGCCACTACTCCTTCTCTCACCACGCCCAAGCTGGAGCCCTTCCCGACACCTGATTTTGCACAAGTGCCCCTTGGGATCATCACCCAAGCCTAATGGGGTGGCTGCTGGTCACTGCAGTAGGAAGTCCATGCTGGTCCCAGACCAAGGCCCCTTGGGGAAGTGCCAAAGGCTCAGAGCACCCTCAGTCTCAAAGGTGGGCACCCAGGACTCCCCCAAAGACCCTGTGCTCAGACTCAGCCTCCACACACCAGATGAGAGGTGGCAGGCATTTGTGTTTTGCTTATGCCTGATTGAATTAATCCACGTGTCCCTTCAATTCACACATTGCATTTATTTAACAAGCCTTCCTGCAAGCTCAGGGGTGGCAGGGGCAACAGATGAGCGAGGCCCTCAGGGAGCAGAGCTGAGGGAGCAGGAAGGCATGTGGGCCCTGGCATGCTTGGGCCTGACCTGCGTCCTGCCTGCCTGCCATGCTTGGAGAAGGGCTCAGAAGAGGCAAGCACTTCTCCTGGGGCAGGTGTAGGGTGAAGACAAGCTAGGAGACAGAGGCCAGAAAGACTTTGGTAAGGAGTTTCTCCTGGACTGACTCATTCATTCATTTACTCAGTTCTTCATGCATGTGCGCATCCACTCAACATCTCAGTAATGAGGACCTACTGTGTGCCAGGCACTGTGCTAAGTGCTGGTGAGGCCCTGCTGTCATGGGGCCTGCAGTCCAGGACTCAAGTTATCACTACACAGATCAAAGGGAAGACTGCACTGAGTTCTGGGGCTTTGCAGAACAGGTTTGTGGAGCTAATGGAGCTCACAGGAGCTTGACGTGGTCAGGGAGGTCAGGGCAGCTTCCCTGCGGAAGACTTGTAAAGGAATTAACCAAGGCAATAGGGAAGAGAAGATCCAGGCAGAGGGAACAGATGTGCCAAGGCCCTGGAGCTTGATGATGGCCAGAGTGGCTAGGGCACTGCAACAGAGGGGAAGAGGCCAGGAAATGGGCAGGCTGATTGTACCCAGGCTTGTGGGTTCCTTTAGAAGGTCTGGTCTGGACTCTACAAGCAGAAGGAAGGTTTTTTAGCAGTGGCATAAAATGATCCAATTTGTGTTGAGCAGGTTCAAGCAGGCCCAAATGGAGGCAGGGAGTCCATAAGGACCCTGCTGTGTCCACATAAATGATGAGAATGGCTTTGACAAGTGCATCTTGCGATGGGGGAATGTGGGTGAATTGGATGTGGAGTGAGGTCAGGTGGTGTCGAGGTCTGAGAAACTGGGCTGGTGGATGGGGAAAGTGACAATGAACATAATTTTCCTGTAAGATGTGTATTTTATTGAGTATAGTAAGTAATATCTTCATTTCTACCAAGGATAGAAAGAGGCAATCATTGAGCTTTGGGTAAAAAAGAAGGAAATGATTTTATTTTTTTCTTTTGAGTCGGAGTCTTGCTTTGTCACCCAGGCTGGAGTGCAGTGGTGCGATCTCGGCTCACTGCAACCTCTGCCTCCTGGATTCAAGCAATTCTCTGCCTCGGCCTCCTGAGTAGCTAGGAATACAGGCGCTTGCCACCACGCCCAGCTAATTTTTTTGTATTTTTAGTGGAGATGGGATTTCACCATGTTGGCCAGCCTGGTCTTGAACTCCTAACCTCGTGATCCACCCACCTCAGCCTCCCAAAGTGCTGGGATTACAGGCATGAGCCACCGCGCCCGGCTGGGAATGATTTTTAATCATTCTACTATTTGGTGTTTAATGTGTTTTCTCATTAAATCTGTTCAACAAACCTGAGAGGCAAATACTGTTATTTATTTATGAGGAGAGAGGTTCAGAAGGGTAAAGTTACCTGCTCAAGGTCACAGCTGGAAAGAGATGAAGCTTTCAGCAAAAAAGCAAAACAACTCATTTCATTTTATTCCATGAGCTGATAATGGAGGAAAAAGTATTTGGCAAGAAGGGGCAGGGAGGGGAACCTGGAGGAACTCCCTGCTCTTGAAGAATGAAAGGGAGGCTGGGACCTTGTCACTGAGGAGCTCCTGGCATCCTTCCAGAGATACAACCAAAGGGGTGACCCCAGTGTGTTCTTAATAGGAGCCAGGAACCCTTCTCTGTGCACCTCCCATCTCTCGCCTCTGGGAAGTCCTTCCCTGACTCTAACCTCAGTTCTGATGCTGTTTCCACCCTCTCAGCTCTCAAGCAGATCAATGCAATGCCACCTGGCCACTTGCTCTGCCTGCTGGACCCTTAGCCGGCAGCCTGCCCTTCAGCCCTCAGGCCTGATCCCAGGCTGCCTGCAGCCTGTAACCAGACACTGTTTGCTTCCAGCAGGCACCCCCAAGCCCAGCTCTACACACTGTTCCTGGATCTTCTCTCCCCAGGCAGAGTGTGCCCCTGCCCAGTCCAGTGACCTTCGCCTGTTGGAGCCCTGGTTAATTTTTGCCCAGTCTGCGTGTTGTGGGGCTCCTCCCCTTCAGGGATATAAGCCCAGCCTGGGGCTGCTCCGTTCTCCACCTGGCCTGAGGCTCCCTGAGCCGCCTCCCCACCATCACCATGGCCAAGGGCTTCTACATTTCCAAGTCCCTGGGTATCCTGGGGATCCTCCTGGGCGTGGCGGCCGTGTGCACGATCATCGCACTGTCAGTGGTGTACTCCCAGGAGAAGAACAAGAATGCCAAGAGCTCCCTCGAGGCCTCCACCACCCCGTCTGCCTCAGCTACCACCAGCAACCCCACCCCGGCCACCACTTTGGACCAAAGCATACTGTGGAACCGTTACCGCCTCCCCAACACGCTGAAACCCGATTCCTACCAGGTGACGCTGAGGCCATACCTCACCCCCGATGACAGGGGCCTATACATTTTTAAGGGCTCCAGTACCGTCCGTTTCACCTGCAAGGAGGCCACCGACGTCATCATCATCCACAGCAAGAAGCTCAACTACACCCTCAGCCAGGGGCACAGGGTGGTCCTGCGTGGCGTGGGAGGCTCCCAGCCCCCCGATATCGACAGAACCGAGCTGGTGGAACTCACCGAGTACCTGGTGGTGCACCTCAGGGGCTCCCTGGTGAAGGACAGCCAATATGAGATGGACAGTGAGTTCGAGGGGGAGTTGGCAGATGACCTGAAGGGCTTCTACCGCAGCGAGTACATGGAGGGCGATGTCAAAAAGTGAGTGTCGGCTGGGCTACCCGGTGGGGTGGATCCGGGGTGCCGAGGCAAGGCTGGATTCTGAGGGCCAAGGAAGGACTTAACTTGCAGGCCTTTGAACCCTGTGGAGCCCGAGGCTGGCCCATTGCTTCACCTGCAGCTGCTGGCAGAGCAGCTGCCAACGCACCAAACTGGGAGGGCTTCCCCACCCCTCACCAGGAAGCTGGGGATGAGGGACGGAATGTCCCTTGGACAGGCAGGAAAACTGAGGCTCAGAGGAGAGAAACTCACCAGAGGTCCCTGAGAGCCTGCTGGCACCCCGAATCCAGAAGGAGCCCCAACCCCCACCAGTCAGCTGGCCTGGCAGGGCTCTGGAGGCTCCCAGGGGAGGCGGGAGCGGGAGCAGGAGAAGGGGTTAGGCTGGGGCAGCCTTCCATGTACCCCTTTCCCTGCATGACTGGTAGCATCCTCAGAGCCCCTCCCATACCCTCAGCCCTGGCATACCCTCTAACTTTTTGGTTGGGGCAGGGTGGTGGCCACGACACAGATGGAGGCCCCAGATGCCCGGAAGTCCTTCCCATGCTTTGATGAACCGGCCATGAAGGCCAAGTTCAACATCACGCTTATCCACCCCAAGGACCTCACAGCCCTATCCAACATGCCTCCCAAAGGTGAGTGGGCCCTGCCTGAGGCCACACGGCCAGGGGGCAGGCACCCTGGGGCTGGGGTATGGGGCAGGAGGGTGCATCCTCACACACGCATGCTCTGTGCCCAGGTCCCAGCACCCCACTTCCAGAAGACCCCAACTGGATTGTCACCGAGTTCGACACCACGCCCGAGATGTCCACGTACTTGCTGGCCTTCATTGTCAGCGAGTTCACCTACGTGGAGAAGCCGCCATCCAATGGTGTCTCGGTATGAGGCTGGGCCCATCTCTCCTTCACCTGGGCTGGCCCTGGCTTGAGGGGTCTTCCTGTTCTCTTCATCCCTGTACCAGTTTCGGAATCGTTAGGCCAGGGTTTGAATCCCAGCTCTGAGTGATTTTGGGCAAGTGTCTTGTTCTTTGGTTCTCCATTTCTGCACCTGAAAAGTGAAAACAATGGTTTCTCCTCATGAAGGGAGTTCTGACCCACCAGTACCAGACAGACGGTGGTTATGATGATTGGTATTCTCCAAAGGCCCTTCTCTAGGACCCACAGCTTCCAGGCTCCCCTAGTGTTCCCTCTGCTGACCAGGTCTCTAGGTTTAGCTTGATTGACCCCCAGCCCTGGCCCATCGGGGATCCCCCTGGCCCACTGGGCCCTGGGACCCAGCCCACCTGCCCCAGGATCAAACAGGGGCCCCTGGCCTGCTTCTTCCTCACACCTTGCAGATCCGGATCTGGGCCCGGCCCAGTGCCATTGCGGCGGGCCACGGCGATTATGCCCTGAACGTGACAGGCCCCATCCTTAACTTCTTTGCCAGTCATTATGACACACCCTACCCACTCCCAAAATCAGGTGAGTGGGGGTCCTCGAGGAGGGAGGCAGTGGTTGGAATTCCACTCCCGGAGGCCATCCTGCCAATGGCCTCGCCTCCCCAGACCAGATTGGCCTGCCTGACTTCAATGCCGGCGCCATGGAGAACTGGGGACTGGTGACCTACCGGGAGAACTCCCTGCTGTTCGACCCCCTGTCCTCCTCCAGCAGCAACAAGGAGCGGGTGGTCACTGTGATTGCTCACGAGCTGGCCCACCAGGTAGACCCCCATCTCGGGGAGTGCAGAGAAGGAAACGGGGGCTCTAGGAGGAGATGGTGCAGGTCCAGGCTCTGTCCCAGGCTGCTGAGAAGGGAGGAGGGTGCCTCCTGGCAGGGCAGCAGGAAGGGGTCACGATGGGGTTGGTGAAGTCCCCAGTGTGCCTGGCAGGTGGCCAGCCCTGGGGAGGGTAGTTCTGGGGACTCTCAGTGCCTGGCCTGGGCGTGGCTTGCCCAGCTGACCCCTCCCCCCGCAGTGGTTCGGGAACCTGGTGACCATAGAGTGGTGGAATGACCTGTGGCTGAACGAGGGCTTTGCCTCCTACGTGGAGTACCTGGGTGCTGACTATGCAGAGCCCACCTGGAACTTGGTGAGCAGCTGCCCTGGGGTCCAGTGTGGGGGGTGTGGAGGGAGACCTGGGCCTCCGCTACCAGGCCAGTGTCCTGATGGCCCTGGGGAATTTGCAGAAAGACCTCATGGTGCTGAACGAAGTGTACCGCGTGATGGCCGTGGATGCACTGGCCTCCTCCCACCCACTGTCCACTCCTGCCTCGGAGATCAACACGCCGGCCCAGATCAGTGAGCTGTTTGACTCCATCTCCTACAGCAAGGTGCAGCCCACTCCTCGTGGGACACAGGGAGGGAGGTGGGGACTTGGCCTGGAGGGTCCTCGCTGAAGCTGGGGTCTGGGGGCACAGGGTCCTGGTGGCTCAGCACAGCCTTCTGAGCACCCCCTCACCCCCTCCCCAGGGCGCCTCAGTCCTCAGGATGCTCTCCAGCTTCCTGTCCGAGGATGTATTCAAGCAGGGCCTGGCAGTGAGTACCACACCCTGGGTCAGCCATGAGGGTGGGTCACCTTCTGCCCCTGGCCCTTGACCCGGGCCTCAGCCCACCACAGAGGGGGAACCTGGGGGGCTCCAGCTGTGCCCTCACTGTGCCCCATCTTTCTACAGTCCTACCTCCACACCTTTGCCTACCAGAACACCATCTACCTGAACCTGTGGGACCACCTGCAGGAGGTCAGTAGCAGCCAGCCCCTCCATAGCCATCCTGTTGGGGTCTTGAGATGCTGAAGGTGCCTGGGGGCAACACGTGTACAAGAGAATGGGTCCAGCTGACCAGCCCTGCAGGGTGGATGGAGCCTCCATTGCTCTTCCCTATAGTGGGCACCAGGATGGCTCCTTGCAAGAGGTGTCTGAGTGAGGCCGTGGTCCAGGCCCTGGCCGGCATCTGACCTCAGGCTACAGTGGGCTCCTTGTTGGGAGCTGTAGAGCCCCTTCCTGGTGGTGAGGAAACAGCCCTCACGGTTCCCAAGTCCAAACCCGCCTCTGCCTGGAACTCTGGAGCTGGGCATTCAATCTTCTCCCACTCCTGGCTCCCCTGTGCTCCCGCTGGCACCTTCCAGGCACGTCTCTGCACACAGCTCCACCCTCAGCAGGAACTCTGCCCTCTGCCCCTGTCCCGCCTGGAGTTCCTCTCCATCAGACCCCGCACAGCCCCTGTGTGGGGGGCAAACCCTCAGACTGCCTGCACCCTCCTGCCTTCCCCCAGAGGCCGCCGCTCCTCCGCCTCCCCCGGGGTTGGAGTCCACCTGCTCTCCATCCTGCCCCCATCATTTCCGCTCCCTGACAGCTGCCCCCCACCCCTTCCCTGCAGCCCTGCCCAATGCCAGCCTCTTCGGCCAGAGGACAGACATGTCCTCTCCTCACCGACAGCCCCTCCAGAGTTCCGGGCCCCAAATTCCCGTCCAGCTTCTCCCCCACTGTTGCTGCTGCACTTCCAGTCCAGGCCAGTCTCACTGGGGAAGCGAGACCCAGGATCTTGTCATCACAGAGTCACAGCTGGGGTCCAGGTCCCTGCTGGGCAATTTCCAATCCCCCGACCCCGAGATGCTGCTGACATGACACTGTCATTGCCTGGGTCTCCCCCACTACCTTCCTTGATCTGCCCCAACTTCCCCTCTGCATTCCCTCTGAAGCCAACCTCTCCTCCCTTCCCTCCTTCCCTCTCACTCTTCTTTCCTGAGCCCCTCGGCCCGCGGTCCCCAGCTGGTTCCTCCCCACATGCTCTTCTGCCCTCTGTGTGGCCCTGTTCTTAGGTGATTCCTTTCTTCAGTTATTAACAAATGATGTTGGCTTTCTGTTGTGATGACAAAGGCAATGCAGGTACATGAGCGAAGATCCAAGAAGACAGCAACAGTGCCTAAGCCCCGCCCCACACCCCAGTACAAGCGCACCTCCCTCATGCGACCCCCAGAACCCCCTCCCCCGCCCCTGCCTGTGACACCCGAACACTGGCTTTCCCTCATCTCTTCTCTTTCTTGTCATCCTCCCAGTGTTGTTCAGGAAGAGCCATGGGCATCCTGGGCATCCCCTCCCTGACATACACACCTCAGGGTGGACCACAGAATGGGGGGCCACATAGATTTGCTGGGAAGTTCTCCAGCTCGTCCAGCACCGAGCAGCCGAGGAGAGGCAGAGCTGGATGGGACCCTAGCTTCCGGCTCCCGGCCCAGTGCCCTTCCCAGGCCTCCCATACAAGTGGCCCCCTGGGGTCGAGGCGAGAATCTGCAGAGGATGCCCTGGATGGCAGGGACTGGAGGGTGGCAGCCCACTGATGGCCATGCCCTCTCGCTCCACCCACAGGCTGTGAACAACCGGTCCGTCCAACTCCCCACCACCGTGCACAACATCATGGATCGCTGGACCCTGCAGATGGGCTTCCCGGTCATCACGGTGGATACCAGCACGGGGACCCTTTCCCAGGAGCACTTCCTCCTTGACCCCGATTCCAATGTTACCCGCCCCTCAGAATTCAAGTGAGCAGATGGGGTCACTGAGGCATGGTCAGGTGGGTGGGGTAGAGGACGGTTACTAAGGGACCATAGTAGGACTGGCCTCCTGTGGTCCTAGCCCCAGCCACTGTAGACAAACCCTCCCTCCAGAGCCAGGAGATCAGGGGCACTCGGAGCCAGAGTTGGGCAGAAGCTGGGAGCCTGGACAGCTGCTTCTCACTGGCAGTGACCACACTGCCGTCTCTCGTCACCTCTGGGTCTTTAATTGCAGTTACCTGTGGATTGTGCCTATCACATCCATCAGAGATGGCAGACAGCAGGAGGACTACTGGCTGATGGATGTAAGAGGTAATCCAGCCCTACCTTTGTGGGCAGCAGCCCCCACCCCATACTCCTAGCTCCTGGCCCATGTTCTAAGGGCTGTGATGGGCCATTCCATTACATTCAACAAATGGAGTTGACTTCTTTGGTTCCAACCTCCACTTTGCTGCTGCCTCGCTGTGTGACTCTGGACAAGTTACCATCCCTTTCTGGTCTCTAGTTCTTCATCTATAAAATGAGGCTAAGAGCAAAACTCCATTGGTTATGTGAGGATTAAAGGAGAAAATCCTAGGCCGGGCACGGTGGCTCACGCCTATAATCCTAGCACTTTGGGAGGCTGAGGTGAGCAGATCACCTGGGGTTGGGAGTTCGAGACCAGACTGACCAACATTGGAGAAACCCCATCTCTACTAAAAATACAAAATTAGCCGGGTGTGGTGGCACATGCCTGTAATCCCAGCTACTCGGGAGGCTGAGGCAGGAGAATTGCTTGAACCTGGGAGGTGGAGGTTGCAGTGAGCCAAGATCTCACCATTGCACTCCAGCCTGGGCAACAAGAGTGAAACTCTGTCTCACAAAAAAAAAAAAAAAAAAAAGAGAATCCACATAAAATGCTTAAAGTAGTGCCTGGCACATGTTATGAGCAGCCCTACTCAGCCAGGCACTGAGGAAGCAAAGGGCATGACAAGTCATCCTCTGCCTTGGCCAAGGCTACAGATGAAGGAGGGCAAGAAGTTGGAGGCAATCTAGTGCTGTGCTGAGTGCTTTCAGAGTCTGTGGTTGGGACGAGTGAGGTATGGGGACATGGAGCTGGGAATAAGGGAGATTCGAGTTCATGGAGAGGTCAGGGAGGGCTTCCCAGCGGAGATGAGCTGAGTCTTAGAGGAAGAATAGGAATCAGGCAGGCTAATGTGACAGAGAAAAGAATTCCAGGCAGAGGAGATAGCAAGTGTCAGGGATAGAGGTAGGAGGGAGTGGGGGGACTGAGTGTGGCTAGGGCACAGGTGTGCGCAAGAGATAAAGCTGGTCCCCAAGAGCCCCAGGGTCTGCAGGAGACAGTGGATGGGGCAGGTGGGAAATGAGCAACCTATTGGCCCTGACCTCTGACTGCTGCAACAAAGTATGGGAGGAGCGAGGGAGGAGGGGGACCCACAGGGAGAAGGGGCACTAAGCCCCAGGAAGAGACAGCAGCACCGGGGGACTGGGTGAATGGGAGGGGAAGGGAGAGGAGGAGCTGCCTGTGGTTCCCACTTGGGTGACAGGTGTGATGGAGTGTGGAGGAGGGCAAGGAGGAGGAACAGCCTGGGTTGCTGAGTGTGAGCGGCCTGGCAGCTGGCCTGGCCGTGCACAGCCTGGGGAGGCAGGGTAGGTGCTG
Source organism: Mandrillus leucophaeus (assembly GCF_000951045.1). NCBI lineage: Eukaryota > Metazoa > Chordata > Mammalia > Primates > Cercopithecidae > Mandrillus > Mandrillus leucophaeus. Next base: position 2,606,555 of record NW_012103109.1, on the reverse strand, counting down.
AGGTTTGGAGTGGCATGCCATCCTCATGGGCTTATGGTCTGTGAAGCCACTGGCAGCCCAGTTCTTCACCCCTTCTTTCCCCACCCTTAGCGTCACCCCAGAAGCTTGAGGGTGAGGTGGTGCCAGGCTGCAGGGGCAGCTGCTCTTGCAAGAGGTCCAGGGGTCAGCCCATGGCCTCTGAGCAGCCCTGCCCAGGTCTCATCCCTCTCCACAGCCCAGAACAATCTCTTCAGAACATCAGGCAATGAGTGGGTCCTGCTGAACCTCAATGTGACGGGCTATTACCGGGTGAACTACGACGAACAGAACTGGAGGAAGATTCAGACTCAGCTGCAGACAGACCACTTGGTGGGTGTCTGCCACCCCTCGTCCTGCCCCCTGCCCCAGGACAGGCCCGAGACTGCAAGGCCTGCTACCCACAGCCAACCCATGGTCACAAGCTCTGCTTCGCATTCTAGGCCATCCCTGTCATCAATCGGGCACAGATCATTAATGATGCCTTCAACCTGGCCAGGTGAGTGCTCTCGCCTTCCTGGCTCAGCTGCAGACGCTCGTGACTTCAGCACGTCGGAGTCTGCAATGAGGCCCCGCTCCTCCTGTTGCCCTTCCCGTATGCCAGGCGCTGTGCAGTGAGCGCCTGCGCTCCCTGGACGTCCCTCCCCGGGCCCCCACACACCCATTTCACAGATAAAGAATGTGACACCTTGCCCAAAGTCACACAGTAGTTCATGATAACCAGACAGAGGCTTGTCCAACTCCAAAGCCGTGCTCCACTCCACAGCACCAAGCTTTTTTGTTTTCGTTTTTGATTTTTATTCTTTCTTTTTGAGACGGAGTCTCGCTCTGTTGCCCAGGCTGGAGTACAGTGGCGCGATCTCAGCTCACTGCAGCCTCCACCTCCCAGGTTTAAGCCATTCTCTGCCTCAGCCTCCCAAATAGCTGGGATTACGGGCCTGCACCACCACACCCAGCTAATTTTTGTATTTTTAGTAGAGACGGAGTTTCACATCATGTTGGTCAGGCTGGTCTCGAACTCCTGACCTTGTGATACACCCGCCTCAGCTTCCCAAAGTGCTGGGATTACAGGCATGAGCCATTGTACCCGGCCATGCCCCCCTACCCCTTTTTTTTTTTTTTTTTGAGATGGAGTCTTGCTCTGTCACCCAGGCTGGAGTGCAGTGGCATGATCTTGGCTCACTACAACCTCCACCTCCTGGGTTCAAGCAATTCTCCCTTCTCAGCCTCCTGAGTAGCTGGAATTAAAGGCATGTGCCACCATGCCCGGCTAATTTTTGCATTTTTAGTAGAGATGGGGTTTCACCATGTTGACCAGGCTGGTCTCAAACTCCTGGCCTCAGGTGATCCACCCGCCTTGGCATCCCAAAGGGCTGGGATTATAGGTGTGAGCCACCGTGCCCGGCTGCACCAAGCTTTTCCTGAAGGCTGACTGTGCCAAGCCACTGTTCTAGGTGCCAAAAATCTGGGCTTTACAGGGCAGGAGGGATGCATCATGGATAAACAGGTACTTATTGAGCACCTACTCTGCTTGGGGTGAGATACTCTAAGCTCTTGGACATGAGTGATGTCACCCATAGACAAGGACATTTGTGAGCTAAATGTGTACAGAAGGCAGGGGGAAGAGGAGAAAGAAAGGCCTAGAGTGCCCAGAAAGTAAGAAGAGATGGGCAGAGTTAAGAACACGGGTTTCTTGCCCTTTTGAATCTCAGCTCTGTCTCTCGTGAGGTGTGTGACCTTGGGTAAGTCAGTTCACTTCTCTGAGCCTCAGTTTCCTCATCTGTAAAATGGGGATAATAAGCAAGGGAGGAGGACTGGCAATGGGTGAGGATGGGGCCTTGTTTGTGGCACCACCCAGCAGCCATGTAGCTCCTTTTCCATGGCAAATGCCTGAGCTGGTTCAGTTGGGAATCTGGGACCTCAGGTTCCAGGAGCGGATACAGGGGACCTAGGGGTGTGGAGCATCTTTGAGGGCCTGGCCTGGGGTTCCTAGTCTGTGGCTGGGCTCGGTAGGGGTGCTTTACTTGGGCCCCTCTGTTTATTCCCAGTGCCCGTAAGGTCCCTGTCACTCTGGCGCTGACCAACACCCTCTTCCTGATTGAAGAGACAGAGTACATGCCCTGGGAGGCCGCCCTGAGCAGCCTGAGCTACTTCAAGCTCATGTTCGACCGCTCCGAGGTCTATGGCCCCATGAAGGTATGGAGGTGCATGGCAGGGTTCAAGAACCAGTTCTCCCCAGTGCCTGAAAGTGCACTATTAGGAAGTTAATAGACTATTGCTTATTGGGCTCCTGGTCAGGGAACCTTCAAAAGCAAAACAAAAAACCAAAACAAAAAAAAAAAGGACGATTGCCTTGTCAGGTTCTCTCCTGAGAGCACATAGGTGAAAGAGTGAGATGGACGGACATCAAGGTGAGTAAGCAGGCACTGAGGAGGTGAGGAGGCTGTGTGGGGCAAAAAAATAAAGGTCGTGGAGAATTCAGCAAAGTTTGTTGACTTGAAATATGGAGAATTAATGCTTTCAGAAGGCACAGAAAAGGCCACCATGCTGAGGGCCAGAAGACCTATCTTTTGCCAGCTGTGTGGCCTTGGGCAGCCCTTTCTCAGGCCCAGTTAACTCCTCTGTAAGATGGGCAGGCCTCTACCTGCCCGGCCAGCCCACTTGCGCTATGAGGGAGATGTGGGTATTGGCTGCTTTGGAGTATTTTAATGCTGAGCATAGGGGCCTATTTGAGGGCTGAGGTAACCACTTGGGAGACCAAAAGGAAACTCAAGCTTATTCTGGATGAATAAGCTACACCCATAGGATACTCACTGCAGCAGTTTATAAAAGACAAAAAGCAAACAAAACATAAATACTTAAATGTCTAAAGGTTGAAGATTGGTTAAACTGTAGAATATTCATTTGAGGGTGTAATATGCAGCCATTAAATCATGCTTGAAGAGATCTTTTTTCATTAAAAAATGTTCAATTATTGGGCCAGGCACAGTGGCTCACAACTGTAATCCTAGCACTTTAGGAGGCTGAGGCAGGTGGATCATGAGGTCAGGAGATCAAGACCATCCTGACTAACATGGTGAAACCTCATCTCTACTAAAAATACAAAAAATTAGCCGGGTGTGGTGGCGGGCACCTGTAGTCTCAGCTACTCTGAAGGCTGAGGCAGGAGAATGGCATGAACCTGGGAGGCAGAGCTTGCAGTGAGCCAAGATGGTGCTACTGCACTCCAGCCTGGGTGACAGAGCAAGATTCCATCTCAAAAAAAAAAAAAAAAAAAAAAAAGTTCAATTATCTTTTAATTAATATCCATTATGGTAAATGAGATATTTTGGTAAATGAAGTTTCAACCCTCTTACCTGCCTTCCCCACATTCCCCCATCCTCCTAATGTAGTTAAATCATAATATTTAGTCAAATCAGTGTTAAGCATTTGCTTTATTGTGATTATCTAAATAGCATTCTCTGCTGAGCCATGTAGAGTACTATGTTTATGTTTCCTTTTTTGTACACAGTTACAAATGTATCACACAATAGGTCAAGTTTTTGTTTGTTTGTTTGTTTAGAGACAAGGTCTCACTCTCTTGCCCAAGCTGGAGTGCAGCAGTGCAATCACGCTTCACTGCATCCTCAAATACCTAGGCTCAAGGGAGCCTCCTGCCTCAGTTTCTCCAGTAGCTGGGACCTCAGATGTGTACCACCATGCCCAGCTATTTTAAAAATTTTTAATTTTTTGTAGAGATGGGATCTTTCTGTATTGGCCAGGATGGTCTGGAACACCTGGCTTCAAGCAGTCCTCCCTCCTTGGCCTCCCAAAGTGTTAGGATTACAGGCATGAGCCACTGTGCCCAGCCCAATTTTGAAACTGAACTCCTCTTGGAGTCCTATTCTGCCTGCTCTCTTCCAGAGCTGCCACACAGCTCCCATGCTTGGAGGTGCCTCCCTCTACTGTGTTTTCTGCATCCCACAGATTCTTTCTTGATTTTTTTTCCTCTCATAGGGAAGTACATCTTCCAGGAGTTTTTGAGAAAGGGTTCATGAGAGGTGGCTTTTCTGGGGTAGATCATCTGAAATGTCTTTACTCCACTCTCACACAGGATTGAGCGTTCAGCTGAGTTTAGAAGTTTCAAGATGGGAAATCATTCCTCTGAATGTTTAAGGTCTTGCTCCACTGACATCAGGCTTGTCATGTTGCTGATGAGATGCCCAGAGCCATTCTTATTTCCAGTGATTTGAATGTGACTAGTTTTCCTCCCTTCTGGAAACTTTGGGAGCATCTCTCAGTCCTGGTGGGCCTTGGTTTGGGCCTCTTCTCCATCTACATTTTCCAATCAGGACTGGCATTCACATCATCTAGTATTGGAAGATTTTGTATTGTTTCTTTAAACTTTATTCCCCTCCTTTTTTCCAGTTATCTCTTTCTGGAACCCTTGTAAATCCAGCTTATTTATCTTGCTTTCATCCTCTAGTTTTCTTTTTCTCTTCTGTTTTCCAGCTTGTTGACTTTTTGTTCTGCCCCCTGGGAGGTTCCCTCAGCTTTGTACACCACCTCACCTAGAAATTGTTTTCATTTCTTCTGTCATATTTTTAAATTTCCAAGTGCTCTTTCTGATTCCAGCATCCTATGAAATATCTTCTCTTCACTCTCGGAGGATATTTATTACAGGCTCTTATGAAGTTTTCTTTTTTTTTTTTTTTCCATTGACTCGTTTCCTCTTGAGTTTTGTGTTTGTTTTGGCCTCTTTTCAAGTTGGAGGCTGAGCCACCCCTTTGGATTTGAGAGGAATACAAACAAAATGTGACTGGAAGCTCCATGAGAAGGTGGAGTGTGTTGTCTGCGGGATCTCATTGTGAGATGACTGGGTGGCCAAGTAACTCTTCACTGGGGACCCTCAAAAATTAGTGTCCATGGGTTTGTTCTCTCGAGACCATGCAGTTTTTCCAGAGAGTGAGCTTCTGTCTTGTGCAATGAGGCTGGTAGTACTCCCATTCTGGGACACAGGAGGGAGGGGAATTGGGGTGCCGCCTTTCAGTATAGAAACTTTCACCTCTGACCCTCTTTGCAATCCAGCAACCCTCCCACTGTGGCCTGGTGACCCCACTTCCTGAGCCTCCTGGTTCACTCTCTCTCATGGGGGTGGTGAGGGGTACTGCCCTCTACAAGGAGGGAAGTGGGGACTTGGGGGTTGAATGACTCCTTCTGTAGACTTTGACTTCATCTTCCTGTTTACAGTCTTCACCTCCCCTCTGTCCCTTGCTGACTTGTCCCTTTAATATTTATTTATTTATTTATTTATTTATTTATTTATTTATTTATTTATTTTTGAGACAGAATCCTGCTGTCACCCAGGCTGGAGTGCAGTGGCCCGATCTTGGCTCACTTCATCCTCCACCTCCCGGATTCAAGCAATTCTCCTGCCTCAGCCTCCTGAGTAGCTGAGATTACAGATGCCTGCCGCCACGCCTGGCTAATTTTTATATTTTTAGTAGCTTTGGGGTTTCACCATGTTGGCCAAGCTGGCCTCAAACTCCTGACCTCGGGTGATTCGCCCGCCTCAGCCTCCCAAAGTGCTGGGATTACAGGCATGTGCCACCATGCCTGGCCTTGTCCCTTTCTGAGTCTTGTCACAGCAAGTTCCTTTGATTCTGTCTCCCCTTCTGCAGATTCTCAGTTGCAAATTCTCCCACTCTGCCAAGCCTGGTACATCTCCCTTTCTGCGTGTCCCAGCTGCCTAAACTATGTTGACCTTGCATCTGCTGTTGCCTCTGCTGTTCTTTGTTATTGGGGGTTTATTCCTCTTACATTTGGATGTCGATCCAGGTGGGCACAGAAATCAACCCGCATGTCAAACCAGAGTCCACAAAGGATTGTACTAGCATGGGGTGGGGCTTACACTACAATGTTAGGAGAAAAAAGCCATGTGCAGAATATGCTAAGTAACAAAGAAAAAAGTATAGAAAAAAGAAGGTGTAAATGCACCAATGTTGAAACTATAGTTTTGGTGAGCTCCTGGGTGTGTTTTATTTTCTGCATATGCTTCTCTGTGTTTTCTAAATTCCCCACAATAAGTCATGGAATTTGGTTTTTTTGTTTTGTTTTGTTTTGTTTGTTTTTTTTTTTTGAGATGGAGTCGTGCTGTGTCACCTAGGTTGGAGTACAGTGGTGCGATTACAGCTCACTGTAACCTCTGCCTCCTGGGTTTAAGCGATTCTCCTGCCTTGGCCTCCCAAGTAGCTGGGATTACAGGTGTGTACCACCACGCCAGGCTAATTTTTTTGTATTTTTAGTAGAAACGGGGTTTCACCATGTTACCCAGGCTGGTCTCGAACTCCTGGACCCAGGTGATCCACCCGCCTCAGCCTCTCAAAGTGCTGGGATTACAAGTGTGAGCCACTGCGCCTGGCAAATCATGGAATATTTATGATTGTGAAGGGAAAACCCAACATTTTATATTAAGAAATGGTTACCCTTAGACACAGAATATTGGAACTGACTAAGGCTTTAAGCAGAAAGAAACTCAGCTCAGTTATTTGAACTCTGGACTTCTATGGGCCCCTTTGAGCACTGTTTGGCCTCAGGTGAGGCCCTGACCTCTGACCTTTCTGCCAGTGCCTGCCCCCCAACATTAGAGGCTCCATGGGGCTCCAGGCAGGTCAGGCATGAGTCTTTGATGCGATTCATGTTTTCTTTTCCCCAGAACTACCTGAAGAAGCAGGTCACACCCCTCTTCATTCACTTCAGAAATAACACCAACAACTGGAGGGAGATCCCAGAAAACCTGATGGACCAGTGAGTGGGAGCTCTCATGGGTTTGGAGGTCCTGGGCATCCCAGAGAGTCAAGAGCAACATCCTGGCAGTGTTCTTTGCCGCAGCTTTCAATGCGGGGGCACCAGGCAGGGAGAGGCCCCCACCCAGGAGCAGGGAGGCCCTGCCCTGAGGTTCCATGTGGCCTGTGGGCCCATCAGACCTCTTTATACAAAGACCCAAACTGAAACTCTGAGCTCATCCCACTGGCTTGAAGTTATATGGTTTGCAGATGTTGAAACTGGGGCTAGAGCCTGTTCCTGCCCTTTTGGGTCTCTGGGCTACTTTGGGGACCAAGGAACCTCAGGCCCAAGGCACAAAACACATACCAGGGGCTCAGAGGGCCAGTTAGGCCACAGAGCCTTAGGCAGGGTGCCGTCCTGGGATTGTGTGTCAAGAGGTGAATCTTGGCTGGAGGTGGCCAGGTGTGCTAACCGCGTGTCACCCCTGGCGCAGGTACAACGAGATTAATGCCATCAGCACTGCCTGCTCCAATGGAGTTCCAGAGTGTGAGGAGATGGTCTCTGGCCTTTTCAAGCAGTGGATGGAGAACCCCAATAATAACCCGTGAGTGTCTCCCCTGCGCCTCCTCTGCCAGTCTTCATCTGCTCCCCACAGCCCTGCCCTCAGGAGACCCCTGTCCCACCCTCCCTGCTGCTGCTCCACATCTGACCTCCCTACGCCACGCCAGGATCCACCCCAACCTGCGGTCCACCGTCTACTGCAACGCTATTGCCCAGGGTGGTGAGAAGGAGTGGGACTTCGCCTGGGAGCAGTTCCGAAATGCCACACTGGTCAATGAGGCCGACAAGCTTCGGGCAGCCCTGGCCTGCAGCAACGAGGTGTGGATCCTGAACAGGTGAGTCCTGGGGCAAGGTGGGAATGCGAGAGCCCCCTCCCCACCTGGAGAACCAGGCAGGTCTCCACACTCCTTGCCAGATCCTTCACGTGACCCTCACAGACCTGTTAAGGTGGAGGCAGTATTTCCAGAGCAACTGGTGCAGACCAGAAGCTTTAATAAGTGATAGAGACGAGATCCGGACTCAGGTCTGGGTCCATGTCCTCTGCTCCTAGCTGCTGTGGCCTCTTAGCCTTTACCTAACAACAACTCGTGTCCCTTCTGTCAAAGGCTCTGGCATAGCTGGACTTGGGTCCTTTCAAATGTCCAGCTGGGCACTCCCTCAAGCTCTTGGATGAGGGTCCCCACCTCCCACCATGTGCCTCATATGCCATCACCTGGATGCAGTAAAGAAGAGCCACCCTTGGGCAGGGTGCAGTAGCTCACACCTGTAATCCCAGCACTTTGGGAGGCCGAGGTGGATGGATCACCTGAGGTCAGGAGTTCGAGACCAGCTTGGCCAACATGGAGAAACCCTATCTCTACTAAAAATACAAAAATTAGCTGGGCGTGGTGGCACATGCCTGTAATCCCAGCTACCCGGGAGGCAGGATAATCAGTTGAACCCCGCAGGCGAAGGTTGCAGTGAGCCCAAATCGCTTCACTGCACTCCAGCCTGGGCGACAGAGTGAGACTCCATCAAGCAAGCAAGAGAGAGAGAGAGAGAGGAAAGAAAAGAAAGAAAGAAAGAAAGACGGAAGGAAGGAAGGAAGGAAGGAAGGAAGGAAGGAAGGAAGGAAGGAAGGAAGGAAAGAAGGAAGGAAGGAAGGAAGGAGATTAAAACTTGAAAGCTTCAAAATTTTTTAAAAATCCAAAAAGAAATATTGTAATAAGTTTAAGAAGCCTACTTTGAGCCCTGGTTGTCTCTTTATCCCCATCAAAACCCCCATGGAAAGTTCCCCAAAGGACTCATTTTCTTCTCAAATGAATAATTTTTTTTCTTATTCCTTTCAGCTGCTTTTGAAAATAAAGGATTTATTTAAAATAATTGATTCATTTTTGAGACTGCAAAATGCTTACGTTTAGACACTCATTCAACAGAATTGATGTATTTTCCCCAACTTATTTTTCAGTTGTTTATAAAATGATGAGTTTTGATTCTTTTTTTTTTTTTTGAGGCAGAGTCTCACCCTGTCGCCAGGCTGGGGTTCAGTGGTGAAATCTCAGCTCACTGCAAACTCTGCCTCCTGGGTTCAAGTGATACTCCACCCTTAGCCTCCTGGGAATACAGGAGCATGCCACCACACCTAGCTAATTTTTTGTATTTTTAGTAGAGATGGGATTTCACTATGTTGGCCATGGTGGTCTCGATCACTTGACCTCGTGATCTGCCCGCCTCGGCCTCCCAAAGTGCTGGGATTACAGGTGTGAGCCACCACACCCGGCCTTGATTCATTTTAATAGCCATTTCACCTTTACTCTGTTACTTTATATTCTATTATAAAATCTTTCAAGATGAAAGGCCTGAAGCCACAAAAAACATTTATCATTAAAAACTGGAAATCATAGCACACATCCTATTGATCCAGTTGATTTTCAAAAGTTGTGCTCTTTATGAAATTAGCAGTAGCTGACTCAGCATCTGGCCCTCTTAGGTACCTGAGCTACACCCTGAACCCCAACTTAATCCGGAAGCAGGATGCCACCTCTACCATCATCAGCATTACCAACAACGTCATCGGGCAAAGTTTGGTCTGGGACTTTGTCCAGAGCAATTGGAAGACGCTCTTTAATGAGTGAGTCTGTGGAGTGGGTGTCAGGCACAGCGAGCGCTGAGGCTGGGGCCCCAAGGGGTGGTCTGTGCACGTAAGACACGCCGGGGGCACTGCCCAGGAGTGGACAAAAATCAGCCAAGCGTGGGGGCAGGAATGGAAAGACAAGCTGGGGTACAGGCCGTCCCTTTTCCCATTTGGAAGGAAAAAGAGAGGGGAGTGAGGAACTCGGCAGTCAGAGCTGTGTTCAAGCTGTGACTCCCCCATGTCCTAGTGGGGTCTTCCAGGGCATATCATTTCATCTCCTCTATAATCATAGCTCCCTCTCCAGTAGGTGTGAGGATGAGCCTCCTTAGTTCCCGGCCTCCCTCACAGTTCACCTCTCTCCCTCCTTGCAGTTATGGTGGTGGCTCGTTCTCCTTCTCCAACCTCATCCAGGCAGTGACACGACGATTCTCCACCGAGTATGAGCTGCAGCAGGTAAGAAGTCATTCCCCAGCCCTGGGCTCTGCCTACTTCCTTCGCAGGCCAAAGGGGCACTGCATTCTTCCCCGACTGTGGCCCTGAGGGAGCACAGGCTTCACGCCGCCAGGCCTTCCTCATTTACAGAGGAAGCCGAGTAGCCAGACTTTGGAAGTGTTGATAATTCAATTTTAAAAAAATTCATCTTGGGATTTTCGTATAGGCACAAAAGGAAAGAGTGGTATAAGGAACCTCCGTGTACCCATTACCCAGGTTCAACAATTATCAACATTTTGCCAGTACTCTTTCTGGGCGGGCAATTTTAAAGCAAATCACTGACACTATATAATTTTACTTCTAAATAATTTAGTCTTATGAAAAATAAAGGCATTCTTTTTTTTTTTTTTTTTTGAGACTGAGTCTCACTCTGTCATGCAGGCTGGAGTGGTGCAGTGGTGCGATCTCTGCTCACTGCAACCTCCGCCTCCAAGGTTCAATTAATTCTCCTGCCTCAGCTTCCCGAGTAGCTGGGATTACAAGCATGTGCCACCACATCTGGCTATTTTTTGTATTTTCAGTAGAGACGGGGTTTCACCATGTTGGCCAGGCTGGTCTTGAACTCCTGACCTCAAGTGATCCACCCACCTCAGCCTCCCAGAGTGCTGAGATTACAGGCATGAGCCACTGCACCCAGCAATAAAGGCATTCTTAAAACATAATCACACTGTCCTTAGCAAACCCAGGAAAATAACTATCTTCTTACTATCATCTTATACCCAAGCCATATTCAAATTTTCTGAGTTGTTTATAAAAGGTCTTTTTACAATTGATATATATGTTTGAATTAGAAGCTTGACAAACTCAACTTGGATTTAGTTTGTCTTTTTTAAAAATTGAGATGTAATTCACTGGGCATGGTGGCTCACGCCTGTAGTCCCAGCACTTTGGGAGGCTAAGGTGGGTGGATCATCTGAGGTCAGGAGTTCCAGACCAGCTTGGCCAACATGGTGAAACCCCGTCTGTACTAAAAATACAAAAATGAGCTGGGTGTGGTGGGGGAGTCCCTGTAGTCCCAGCTACTTGGGAGGCTATCGCAGAAGAATTGCCTGAACCCAGGAGGCAGAGGTTGCAGTGAACCAAGATTGAGCCACTGCACTCCAACCTCAGTGACAGAGTGAGACGCTGTCTCAAAAAAAAAAAAAAAATTGATATATAATTAATGAACCATCAAACTCACCATTTTAAGTGGTTTTCAGTGTACTAACAAGGTGGGGTGGGTGGGGTGCTTCATGACTGTAATCCCAGCACTTTGGGAGGCCAGTGCAGGAGGATCCCTTGAACCCAGGAGTTTGAGACCAGCCTGGGCAATCTCGTAAGACCTCATCTCTAAATAAATAAATAAATAAATACAAAAGTTAGCTGGGCATGGTGGTGCATACCTGCAGTCCTAGCTACTCGGGAGACTGAGGTGAGAGGATCGCTTGAAGCAGGAAGGCAGAGGTTGCAGTGAGCCGAGATGGTGCCACTGCATTCCAGCCTGGGCGACAGAGCAAGACCCTGTCTCAAAAAACCAAAACCAACCAACCAAACAAACAAACAAAAAAATACGTGGTACAACCATCACTACTGTCTAATTCCAGAACATTTTTATTACACCAAAAAGAAACCGCGTACTCATTAGCAGTCACTCCTCATTCCTACCTGGTCCCCTCAGCCCCTGGCAACCACTAATATACTTTCTGTCTCTATGGATTTATTACCTATTCTGGATGTTTCATAAAATGGAATCATAGATACATGACCTTTTTGTGTCTGTCTGCCTTCTTTCACTTAGTATAATGTTTTCCTTTTTTTTTTTTTTTTTTTTGAGACGGAGTCTCGCTCTGTCACCCAGGCTGGAGTGCAGTGGCCGGATCTCAGCTCACTGCAAGCTCTGCCTCCCGGGTTTACACCATTCTCCTGCCTCAGCCTCCCGAGTAGCTGGGACTACAGGCACCCGCCACCTCACCCAGCTAGTTTTTTGTATTTTTTAGTAGAGACGGGGTTTCACCGTGTTAGCCAGGATGGTCTTGATCTCCTGACCTCGTGATCCACCCGTCTCGGCGTCCCAAAGTGCTGGGATTACAGGCTTGAGCCACCGTGCCCGGCCAGTATAATGTTTTCAAGATTCATGCATATGGTAGCAGGGATCATTCCTTTTTATGACTGAATAATGTTCCATTGCATGGATGTACCACATTTTGTTTTCAGCTCATCATTGATGGTCATTTGGGTTGTTTCAGTCTTCTGGCTATTATGAATATCATGGACCTTCACATGCAAATTTTGTACAAACATGTTTTAATTTATCTTGGGTATACACCTCGGAGAAGAATTGCTGGGTCATTTGGTTACTCTGTGTTTAAACTTTTTGAGAAACTGACAAAATGTTTTCCAAAGCAAGGGTACCATTGTCCATTACTATCAGCAATGTATCATATGAGGGTTCTAATTGCTCTATGTCTACACTTAATCTCCCTTTCCCCCCTTTTTTAGTATAGTCATCTAGTGGGTAGGAAGTGGTATCATTATGGTTTTCAGTTGTATCTCCCTAATGAGTAATTACATGATGTTGAATATTTCATGTGCTTACTGGCCTTATACACATTTGTGTATCTTTGGAGAAATGGGTAAAACTGATTATTTTTCTTTTCGAGAGAGGGTCTTACTATGTTGCCTAGGCTGTCCTTAAATTCCTGGGCTCAAGCAACCCTTCCACTTCAGCCTTCTGAGTAGCTGGGATTACAGGCGTGTGCCACTGTGCCTAGTCTTTTGCTATTTTAAAATTGGGTTGTCTTTTTATTGTAAAAGTTCTTTATATATTCTGAATATTAGACTCTTATCAGAGATACGGTTTGCAAGTATTTCTCCCATTCTATGAGACCTGTCACTCACTTGATAGGTCTTTTGATACCCAAAAGTTTTAAATCTTGATGAAATCTTATTTGTTTTTTTTCCTTTGGTTGCTTATGCTTTATGTGTCATATCTAAGAAACTATTGTCTAACCCCAGGTCATGAAGATTTATACTTATTTTTTTTATTTCAAAATAATTTTCAAACCCACAAAAGACTTGACAATGTTTTTTACTAAGCATTTTATTGGCTGGGCACGGTGGCTCATGCCTGTAATCCCAGCACTTTGGGAGGCCGAGGCAGGTGGATCATGAGGTCAGGAGTTTAAGACCGGCCTGGCCAAGATGGTGAAACCCCGTCTCTACTAAAAAATACAAAACTTAGCTGGGCGCAGTGGCAGGCACCTGTAATCCCAGCTACTCGGGAGGCTGAGGCAGGAGAATTGCTTGAACCTGGGAGGTGGAGTTTGCAGTGAGCTGAGATCGCGCCCCTGTACTCTAGCCTGGGTGACAGAGCAAGACTCTGCCTCAAAAAAAAAAAAAGTTTTATTATGTTTTCACTTAAGTGTAGGCATTTGATCTATTTTGACTTAATATTTGTATATGATATGAGGTTGGTGTCCAACTTCATTCGTTTTGCATATGGATATCCAGTTGTCCAAGTCCCATTTGTTGAAAAGACTGTTCTCCCACTGAATGATTTTGGCAACCTTGTTGAAAATCAATTGACTGTAAATGTAAGGGTTTCTTTTTGGATTCTCAATTCTATTTCATTGATCTACATTTGTATTCTTATGCCGGCACCATACTGTCCTGATTACTGTAGTTTTGTAGTGAGTTTTAAAATTGGGAAGTGTGAGTCCTCCAATTTGCTTTTTTTTTTTTTTTTTTGAGAAAGGGTCTCACTCTGTCACCCAGGCTAGAGTACAGTGGTGAGATCACAGCTCACTGCAGCCTCAACTTCCCAGGCTCAGGTGATCTCTCCACCTCAACCTCCTGAGTAGCTGGGACTATATAGGCACATGCCACCATGCCTGGCTAATGTTCTGTATTTTTCTGCAGAGACAGGGTTTCACTATCTTGCCCAGGCTGGCCAACTATGTTCTTTTTCAACACTGTTTTGGCTATTCTGGGTCCCTTGCAATTTCTTATGCATTTTAGGATCACTTATCAATTTCTGCAAAAAAAAAAAAAAAAAGTAGTTAAAATTTTGATGGGATGACATTGAATCTCTAGACCACTATGGGGACTATAGGCATCTCAATAATACTAAATCTTCCAGTCCATGGACACAGATTTATCTGGGTCTTTTTTCTTTTTACTTAGGCGTTCTTTAATTTCTTTCAAAAATGTTTTGTAGTTTTCAGCATACTAGTCTGGCACTCATTTTGTCAAATTTATTCCTAAATATTTCATTCTTGTTGATGCTATCGTACATGGAATTGTTTTCTTAATTTCATTTTCAGGTTTTTCATTGCTAGTGTATAGGAATACAATTGATTTTTGTGTATTGCTCTTGTATCCTGCAACCTTGCAGAAATCATTAGTTCTAATAGTTTTTTTTAATGGATTCCTTAAAATTTTATGTGTGCAAACATGTCATACACATAGTTTTACTTCTTCCTTTCTGGATTCCTTTTATTTCATTCTCTTGGATGACTGCCTGGATAGAACCTCCAGGACTGATAACTCTTCTAATTTATAGGAGTATTTTTTTTAAAAAAGCATTTATTTATTGAAGCAACTGGATCATTTGTGGTGTAGAAATTTCCACATTTTAGATTTGGCTGGTTGCTTCATTAGCCCCTCTCTACTCTCTTGATGGGATTGATATTATAATGAAATATTACACATGAAGGCCAGAATCTTCCTGAGCCAGGTTTTGCCTGGGATTGTCTTTTGCGACCTCTGTGTTGACAAGGACTTTGCCCAGGAACAAGGCGGACGTCCTCTCTATCCCTAGAACAGGTGTGGTCCCATCCATGGGGACTCTAAAGTGGGAGTGGGAAGCCAGAGGCCTGAGAGAGCTCCTCCTCAAGGCTGTATTAGGGACCCAGACGGGGCTGAGGATCTTTGTTTTTCTGGCAGCTGGAGCAGTTCAAGAAGGACAACGAGGAAACAGGCTTCGGCTCAGGCACCCGGGCCCTGGAGCAAGCCCTGGAGAAGACGAGAGCCAACATCAAGTGGGTGAAGGAGAACAAGGAGGTGGTGCTCCAGTGGTTCACAGAAAACAGCAAATAGTCCCCGGCCCTTAAAGTCACCCGGCCCCCATGCAAGGTGCCCACGTGTGTCCATCCCAGCGGCTGGTGGCAGGGCCTCCATTCCTGGAGCCCGAGGCACCAGTGTCCTCCCCTCAAGGACAAAGTCTCCAGCCTACGTTCTCTCTGCCTGTGAGCCAGTCTAGTGCCTGATGACCAGGTTGACCGAGCACCTCCCGGCCCCTGCCTCTCATGCCAACTCCGCCCTAGGCCTGGCATGGCGCCTGTCGCCCAGGGCCCTGGGGCTGATCTCAGGGAAGCCCAGCTCCAGGGCCAGATGAGCAGAAGCTCTCGATGGACAATGGACGGCCTTGCGGGGGACCGCCCTGTACCCTCTTTCACCTTTCCCTAAGGACCCCAAATCTGAGGAATCAACAGGGCAGCAGATCTGTATATGTTTTTTTCTAAGAGAAAATGTAAATAAAGGATTTCTAGATGAGTGAGACTCATTACTAAACTAAAGCAGGAGTGGGTCAGCACAGCGGCTGGGGAGGCTGGGTGGAGGGAAGCTGGGTGCATGCGGAGCATCGTGGAGCCTGGGACCCCAGAGCACAGGACGGGAGACGTGCCCAGCTTGCTGGCCCTTCCTGCAGGTGCCCTGCACCTATGCCTCCGTGTCTGCCTGCAGGACTCTGGGCTCTATCGACTGAGCTAGCTGGGCGGTTTGCAGGTCTCCTTTTATCCCTATTCTGATGGCAGCTGGAGATGCTGGGTGGTGGGGAGGCATCACAAGGTGGAGGGTGGGCAGCTGTGGACCCAGTGCTCCCGCAGTGAGTGGTGAGAGGGGCCCTGGCAGAGCACAGGGAGTACTCTTCAGGAAGCACCCTCCTTAACATGAGGCAAGGGTGCAGGGTGCTGTGCCCCTCTTCCTGCCCCACAGGAACACCTGGGACAATGTGGGACAGTTCTGTGCAGTGGAGGCAGCAAGCGCAGGGTCCCAGACCTGGTGCCACTCTTCACTGGCCAAGGGCACGCCCCACAGTCTTCCGTGGTGGAAGGGTGGAGTGGGGTGCGGGTACCAATGCATAAAGAGGTTGTTTTCTAGAGCAGCACACAGGGAAGGGCTGGGCTGAGGAGCAGGCAAGCCATGGAGTGGGGACAGCTTTGCCAGGCTCATAAAGTGGGTGCTGTGCCCTCCACATCGCCTGGGGCAGAGGATGGTCAGGGCCAACTCTGAGAAGGTCTGGGACCCGCACAGCTCCACGCATACATTGGCCCTGGTGGGCATTTCTTGACAAATGGAGCCAGACTGTGGCATGCTCCCCTCAGCCTCTGCCCCGCAAGTCCCATTTGAACATTCAAGGCTGAGGGGAGGGGGAGAAGGCAGGAACAACCATAGGGGTCCTTAGGAGTCAGCTCCAACAGACACCCACGGCCAGCTCTGCAGGCTAGAATCCTGGAGTCCAGCAGGTCTGGTTTCAGTTTCTTAGACAAGGGACCTACATGCCCAAGCCTCAGTCTCATCTGCACAACGAGGCAGTGTCAGAGCTGTTAGGCTGGCGTGTGGATTGAAGGAGATACATGTACTTAGCAAATGGCCTGACACATAAGGAGAGCTGGGTTTTATTAGCACCCTTGACCCTGTCTCCTGGCTCTAGCCCCACCAGCCTCTTCCCCCTTGTGAGAAGCAGGCAGGCCTGGGGCCAGGAAGGTCCCCCATCCCCCACCACCATCCGCACATCAAAGAGTAGGGCTGGCTAAGCCGGGAGGCCAGCCCGGGTGATGGGGCACTGTCCCTCCACCAGCCAGGAGGCTCCCTGGGCCGCCCAGATTAAGCTCCACCAGTCACTTTGGGCCAACTCTTCCTGTCGCCAGTACCCAGGGGCTGTGGCTAGCACTTGACCTTCTGGGGTTCAGCTGTGGGAGGGGCCAGCCTCACCATCTTGAGTTTCTAATGGGCTCCAGGTTCCCCGGACATTGCAGAAGAGAGAGCTGGCCTGCCAGGGAGAAGAGTTTATGCACATTATTTCATTTAGTTCTCAACTGTACCATGAGATAAGGAACATCTTTATCTCAACTTTACAGATAAGAAAACTGCAGGGCAAGGAGATGAAGTTACAACTCAGTAGAACTGAAATGGAACCGCTGTCTGGCTTTACTCCCTGCACAGAAGTGGAAGCCGGTTCTCCATCTGGAGCGGGGATGGAGTGCCTGACGTCTATAATGCCGTGCTTGTGCCGTTACTGGAAAGGGGTCTAGATCCAGACCCCAAGAGAGGGTCCTTGGAGCTCATGCAAGAAAGAATTCGGGCAAGTCCATAAAGTGAAAGCAAGTTATTAAGAAAGGAAGGGAATCAAAGAATGGCTACTCCACAGGCAGGGCAGCGGCATCGGCTGCTCAACTGAGTAAACTGAAGAGTTATTTCTGAATTTTGTTGCTGTTTTTTTTTTTTTTTTTTTTTTTTTTTTCAGAGTTTCGTTCTTGTTGCCTAGGCTGGAGTGCAATGATGCGATCTCGGTTCACCACAACCTCCGCCTCCTAGGTTCAAGCAATTCTCCTGCCTCAGCCTCCCACGTAGCTGGGATTACAGGCATGCACCACCACGCCCGGTTAATTCTGTATTTTTATTAGAGATGGGGTTTCTCGACCCCAGGAGATCCGCCCATCTCAGTCTCCCAAACCGCTGGGATTACAGGCGTGAGCCACTGTGCCCAGCCTTATTTCTTGATTATATGCTAAATGAGGGGTGGATTTTTTCATGAGTTTTTTGGGAAAGAAGTGGGGATTTCCTAGAACTGAGGGTTTCTCCCCTTTTTAGACCACACAGGGTAACTTCTGGATATTGCCGTGGCATTTGTGAACTGTCATATGCTGGTGGGAGTGTCTTTTAGCAGCTAATGTATTATAATCAGCACATAATGAGCAGTGAAGATGACCACAGGTCACTTTTGTCACCATCTTGGTTTTGGCAGGTTTTGGCAGGTTTCTCTACTACATGCTGTTTTATCAGCAAGGTCTTTGTGACCTGTATCTTATGCGGATCTCCTGTCTCATCCTATGACCAAGAATGCCTAACCTCCTAGGAATGCAGCCCAGCAGGTCTCAATCTCATTTTACCCAGCCCCTATTCAAGATGGAATCGCTCTGTTTCAAACACTTATGACGGTGCCACCTGGCAGTGTACAATGCTGGCACTCATCAGGCCCTCCAAGGCTGATCCTGGAATGCAGTGAGGATACACAGAGCCAGAGCAATGCCTGCAGAGCCTTGGTCAAGGTCAAAGAGCAGGAACCAACTAGAACTCTGGTGGCTGATTCCCTGCCCAGCGCTCTTATCTGCCAGGGAGATGAGCCCTCAGCATCAAGTCCAGCAGGAATGGAAGGTGCTGAGGCTCTGCAAGAAGCAGCCCTGGTGGCTCCTCTGACCCAGCTTTTTGAGACTGTGGAATCAGCACAGCTAAGGCAATCTTTCCTTTTCTTTTTCTTTTTTTTTCTTTTTTGAGACAAAGTCTCACTCTGTCGCCCAGGCTTGCAGTGGCACGACCTCAGCTCACTGCAACCTCCACCTCCTGGGCTCAAGCTATTTTCCTGCCTCAGCATCTTGAGTAGCTGGGATTACAGGTGCTCGCCACCACGCCAGGCTAATTTTTTGTATTTTTAGTAGAGACGGGGCCGGGCTGGTCTCGAGTTCCTGACCTCAGGTGATCTGCCTGCTGGGATTATAGAAGTAAGCCACTGCGCCTGGCCTCATTTTCCCTCCCTCCCTTTCTTTCTTTCTTTTTTTTTTTTTTTAAAGGTGGGGTCTTTCTATGTTGCCCAGGCTGGCCTTAAACTCCTGGCCTCAAGCAAACTTTCCACCTCACCCTCCCAAAGTGCTGGGTTTACAGATGTGAACCACTGTGCCCAACAAATTTGAAGTTTGCTTTTTGTTCGTTTGTATGTTTATAGAGGTGGGGTAGCACTCTGTTAACCCAGGCTGCAGTGCAGTGGTACGATCACAGCTCATTGGAGCCTCATCCTCTTGGGCTCAAGCAATCTTCCTGTCTCAGTTCTCGTAGCTGGGACTATAGGCACACACCACCACACCTGGATAATTTAAAATTTTTTGTAGAGGCAGCTCCCTGCTATGTTGCCCAGACTGGTCTCCAACTCTTGGCTGTAAGGTATCTTCCTGCCTTGGCCTCCCTAAGTGCTGGTATTACAGGCATGAGCCACCGCACCTGGCCCTGAGAGAACCTTTCAGCACAGTTCTGGACGTGGGCCAAGCATTTCACTTCTCCTAGCTTCAGTTACCCATATGAAAAACTGAATGTTCTCTCCATTGCAGGGTCATTGAAAGGCCTGGGTGAGGTACTCAGCAAGTGTTCAGTCTCTTATAGACAGTGACTGGGGTTCCCAGGAAGAAGGTGTGGGGGAACCAGTCATCCCAGGCAGGGTACAAGCATCAGTCCCTCTCCCTCCCCTGCCAGGCACTTAGCAGAGAGGTACAGCCCAGAGCAGCATGCCTGGGATGGAGCCATGGATGGACAGATGGACTGGAGGCAGTAAGGGTCTGCTGCTCTGAGATGCAGGGCTGAGCCTTCGCTCCCAGAGTGGGAGGACAGGCATGGGGATATTCGCCGGAGTCCACCTGGACCCAGCTCCCCTCACTCCAGCAGCATCTAGGACGGCCCAGGCAACCCCAGTTGGGCATCCGCACATGCTTCCTTGGCTGGGGCGATGGGGCCTCTTGCCTCTGCTCGCCATAGAGGCCCATGCTGAGGAGAACTGAAGAACGAGGCTTCCAAGTTCCAGAAGATGCTTATCTCTGGCTGCTGCTGGCGAAGGCCAGAACTCTCCTGGGCTCCACTCAAGCCCTCACAGGGCCTCAGAGTTAGAGAAACATGGCCAGGGAGGACCTCCCTCTGCCGCCACAAGGACTGACTCCAGATAGGTGGGAGCCAAAGAAAGGAGACAGGGTTGTTGTTTAGTTCTGCCTTCAGTGCAGATGCTAAGAGACCGTGGAGCCAGGACCTTGGGTCTTCTTGGGAGGAGAGAGCATTGGACTAGGAGTGATGAGCCTAATGTCCACACCTAACTGGAGGCGAAGAATATTCATGGTTCGCAACCTGGCTGGGCTTCAGAATCCCCTGGAGAGGATCTTGTTAAAACCTAGGAACCTGAGACTTTACCCTGGGAATCTAACTCACTGAATCATGCTCTCAGAGGACGATCCCGGAACCAGATGGCACAGCACGCTGCCAGTTTTGGGAACCACTAGACTAGGTTATCTTAGGTAATGTGACTCTACTTAGTACTTTTTTTTTCTTTTTTCGGAGACAGAGTCTCGCTCTGTCACCCAGGCTTAGGCTGGAGTGCAGTGGCACAATCTTGGCTCACTGAAGCCTCCGCCTCCCGGGTTCCAGTGATTCTCCTGCCTCAGCCTCCCTAGTAGTTGGGATTACAGGCACCTGCCACCATGCCTGGCTAATTTTTGTATTTTTAATAGAGATGGGGTTTCACTGTGTTGGCCAGGCTGGTCTCGAACTCCTGACCTCAAGTGATCGCCCCACCTTTGCATCCCAAAGTGCTGGGATTACAGGCATGAGACACCACGCCTGGCCTCAGTACTCATTTTATTGAGCACTTACTATATGGCAAGTATTAAAACCCTGAGAGGTAGGGTCTATTATGTCTCCACTTCACAGTTGAATAAACTGAGGCTCAGGGAGGTTTCAAAGGATGCCTGTCAGTCTCACTTGGTTACACAGCAAGTAAGAGCCGAGTAGAATGCGCAACCTGCTGTGTCTCTGCTCTAAGCTTGCCTGGATTTTTCTCATCCTTCCAGCTGTGGCTGACAGCCCCTCGGGACAGCAGGGCCCTAAGGGCAGAACCAGAGCACTTCTGGAAGGTTAAAGGAAGAAGGTACCTCAGCACCACCCAAGATAGTTCCTCCTTTAGGAACTGTGAAAACTCAGAGTGACTTGCCCGATGCCCCAGGACACGTCAGAGGCAACAGGCAACCTTGCAGAATGACAGGGGAAAGCCTTGCATGTCAAGAGCTCAGGCCCAGGAAATCAGGCAGCTCACGCTCTGTGCTGCCTCTCCCCTTCTCTCAAGCTGGACTGTTGCAATGGCCTCCTGCCTGGTTCCATTTCTATGAAGTGGCCGAAGGGACTGAGAGCAGCCTTCTTACCAGCTCACCCCCAATTCCCAACCCTCAGTGCTGCCCATCACTCAGGAAACGGAGGCCAAAACCTCATCAACCACCACGTGGAACTCCCCCGTCTTGCCTCCAAGCCCCTTTCTGGCTCTGTTTGCCACTTTTCTGTGTCAACTCTAGACACTAGATGCTTCTGTTTCAACTTGGCTCATGCTGTTGCTCCTGCCTGGACCTCTCCTCCCTCACTCCTCTTGGCAAACTCCTGCATATCCTTCAACACCCAGCTCTAAGGTCACCTCTCCTGCAACTCTCTCCTCCATGAGTCAGCAGATACAGAAGGAAGTTACCACCACCACTGGCTCCCATGCCGACAGCAGCCTTTACTAATGGATCTTGGCGTCCTTTTCCCAAGATCCTGGCAGTGCCTCTTACTCTTAAGACACTGCAATCAAGGCAGCAGGACTAAGGAATCAGGTAACTCAAGAATGAGATGGTACTGCCAACCTTGCCTCCCACCAGGCTACCGCATCCTGGTCCCTAAGCACCTCACGCAAATCCCCATCCTTGTGTTTAGGACCTGGGCTTTGATCATTTATTTCCCTGTAATTCACATTAGTTGGGGAATATTTACTCTCTGGCACCTAACACATGGTGCTACGGGCTGAACTGTGTCCCCATAAAATTCCTGTATGGCTGAGTGCAGTGGCTCATGCCTGTAATACCAGCACTTTGGGAGGCCAAGGCGGCTGAACTGTGTTCTCATAAAATTCCTATGTTTGGCTGGGCGTGGTGGCTCACGCCTGTAATCCCAGCCCTTTGGGATGCCGTGGCGGGTGGACCATTGGAGGTCAGGGGTTCAAGACCAGCCTGGCCAACATGGGGAAACCCCATCTCTACTAAAAATACAAAAATTAGCCGGGCATGGTGGCAGGCACCTAGGCCAGTTACTAGGGAAACTGAGACAGGAGAATCACTTGAGCCTGTGAGGCAGAAGTTGCAGTGAGCTGAGATCATGCCACTGCACTCCCGCCTAGGTGACAGAGTGAGACTCCATCTCAAAAAAAAGAAAGAAAAAAATTTCCTATGTTGGGCTGGGTGCAGTGGCTCACACCTGTAATCCCAGCACTTTGGGAGGCTGAGGCAGGTGGATCGCTTGAGGTCAGGAGTTCCAGACCAGCCTGGCCAAAATGGTGAAACCCCATCTCTACTGAAAATACAAAAATTAGCTGGGCATGGTGGCAGGCATCTGTAATCCCAGCTACTCAGGAGGCTAAGGCAGGAGAATCACTTGAACCTGGGAGGCAGAGGTTGCAGTGTGCTGAGACTGCACCATTGCACTCCAGCCTGGGCAACAGAGCAGGACTCTGTCTAAAAAACAAACAAACAAACAAACAAACAAACAAACAAAATTTCTTATGTTTAAGCCCTGACATTCAATATTTCAGAATGTAACTGTATGACTGTATTAGGAGAAAAATCCCTAAAAGAGTAAATACAGTTAAATGGGTCCCTTAGGGTAGGTCCTCATCCAACATGACTAGTGCCCTTATAAGAAATCAGGACACAGACAATAGAGACAGATGTGTGACTGTGTGGGGGCTCAATGAACAGGCAAGCCACAGAGAAAGGCCCCAGAAGCCACCAAACCTGCCTACACCTTGATCTTGAACTTCTAGCCTCCAGAATTGTGAGAAAATAAATTTGCGTTGTTTAAGCCACCCAGTCTGTGGTTGTTTTTTTTTTTTAAGTTTTTTGTAGGGACGGGGTCTTGCTATGTTGTCCAGGCTGGTCTCAAATTCCTGGCCTCAAGGGATCCTCCAGCCTCAGGCTCTCAAACTGCTGGGATTACAGGCATAAGCCACTGCACCCAGCCCGTGGCATTCTAGTATGGCAGCCCTCGCAAACTAATACACTGGGCCTAGCACATAGGAACCACTCCCAGCATTCTTTGAAGAAAATTTCATGTCATTGTGAAAGAGCCCTAAATCACAGGTCTCTGGGACTGTGGTCTCCCCATTTGGGGGTCCTGTCTGTCTGTCCACAGCTGCATGCACCTACCCCACCAGTCACCAGGAATGTTCCCAGAACACAAAAGGGCAGTGGTGATGTGGCTGGGGCAAGTGGGCAGGCCCAAGTTCAGCCCACCTGTGCTACCTTGCACAGCAAGCCAGGTGGAGCTTTTGGCCCTGGAGCACCAGCGCAATAAATATGGTCAAACTGACAAATGAGGGCCCACACATATCTTAGCAGGCCTGGATTCGGGAAGGAAGGAGCAGCAGAACTAGTTCCCCACAGAAGGAAAACATGTTTCCTTTTCCAGAGGCAAGAAAAACCCAGGTTGATGGACAAAAAACAAAACCAAACTAAATTTTTGTTGTGTGTGTGTGTGTTTTTTAAGTACAAAAAAATCAAAGCATATAGGGCTCTGGCCAACTGTCACCAAGAAGCAGAGTATGGGGCCTGCCTCCTACACCCATTCTCCCACCTGTCCCTGCCCAGCTGCCTTTGGGGTAAAGGAGACCTCTTCTTAGAGCAGCTCAGACTGTGCTCTGCAGAGCGCCAGGCATTCTGGGGGTGTCTAGCAGTGGAGGACACTGCCCCCGCCCTGACTCCATCCAGGGAAGATACCCACTATCTATTTCAAACACTGCTTCCCTGAAAGACATCACTTAGAAAAAGGGAGCCTTGGCTAAAGGAAAGCATGAACAACCACTAAGTAGCAAATGAGGAGGCACCCATGCTACAGGCCTGATTCCTGGATGGAAAGAGGGAAGTCAAAGCCATTCAGTAGAAGATGCCCAGGTGGGCCCCCTCCAGATCTTCTTGCCAAAGTTCAGGGCAGCCACTGAACCGCAGGCCTGAGCTCTGGGGAGGGCTTGCTTCACTAAGCTGGAAGGCGGCGCCTGGTCCCTGGTCCTCTGAGTTGGGCACCACCTCTGCACTGTGGCTCCAGCACCCCCAGGGGGTCTGAGGCTGCAGTCTCTGGCATGATGGGTGGGGCAGGAGAGATGGAGCTCCCAGCGAAAGACAGGACTCTGGAGACACAGAGAGACCCTGCAAGAGAGGTAAGAGCAGCCTGGTTAGTGGGCTGCTCCCTGATGTCCAGAGATCTTGAATCTAGCTCGTTGCCATGGTGTGGCTGGCAGCATCTGGGCAGCCCTGGTGCAATGGATGCAGCAAAGCCAACTGGTTAAGAGCACTGGCTCAGGAGACACTCTGCTAAGGCTTAAATCCCAGTTCTGCTACTCACTAGCAATGAGAACTCAGGTAGCTCTTTTTGTCTCAGTTTTCTCACATATAAACTAGGGAAGCTGATAATACCTACTTCCCATGGTCATTACTGGGGCTGAATAATACATGTAAGGTGCCAAGAATGATGATGGGCACACAGAAAGTGTTCAACAAATTTTGGTTAATAGATTTTTTATGGACCATGAGTCATTCATGAGCCTCATGAATGAATGAAGCTTGAAGAAAACTTGAAATCACCCGCTCCAGGCCCATGCACTGGGGAAAAGCTGCCCTTACCCTGGGACTTCCTTCCCTCACTGCACTCTTAATAGCACTTGAAGTCAGTAAGCCACCCTGCTACCTTCCACCCTCTGAGCAAGTCGGCAGGCTCTCCCTCTTTCCCATGGCTGTGAAGACTGCTTGTGGTGACTGTGGAGGTGGCCTTAACTTCCCAGGGTCCAACCTCTTCTCCCAAGGAGCTGGGGGTTCTTTCCATTCTCCCCTCCATTAGATAATCCTGGAGTAGATAAGCTGGGATCGAAAAAGTATGAGATTCTCTGCAGACTGGAGGCTAGGGAACACAGCAAGAGCCTCCACACATACCTGGTACACTGCGGCCAGCTCCAGGGTTGCTGGGGGCGTCGTCCAGGGCACTGGCGGGTTCCGGGGCTCTGGGGACGACTGCGTCCAGGGACAGCCTTGGGGTGGCGTCCAAAGAGACGCGTCGGAGGTTGTCCCTTGGGACGAATACGGAGGCGACTGTATCTTGGGGCAGTAAGGGGGTGTCGCCCAGGGATCTGTGTCGTGGACCCCCCTTCCCAGGCGCTCGGGTGCGGCTCGGGCTCCGGGGCAGGAGGACGGGGACCCCCAGGACGCCTCGGCGAGGACGGCTGAGACAAGGC
>NW_012103109.1:2579137-2580917 GCF_000951045.1 Mandrillus leucophaeus | reverse complement strand
TGCGGGAGTCCGCGGGCGCCGTCGCAGGGGCACGAACCCGACGAATCCGAGGAGGAGGCCGGGGACGTGGAGTCTGAGTGGCCGGCCCAGCCCCAGCCCTGGGCGAAGATCCAGTGGTCGTGGCCAAGGAGGCTCTGCGGAGGAGGCGACTGGGCCATGGCCGGGCTGCAGGCTCTGGGAGGCTGGGCTAGCCACCTCCAGGCTTGAGCTTTTATGTTGCCCAAAGGTGTGAGGTGGCCCCCCGCCAGGTTACAGAGAGGTGTCAAAACCCACAGAGCCTAGGGAAGGTCTGGGCAGGGGGCCCCTGGGAAAGCGGGCCCATTTGCGGAGGTGTGGATTCTGACTCCTTGGGAGCTCTAAATGGAGGCCCTTGCAGCCCGGGAAGTATGGGAGGAACAATTCGCATCTGGATGGAGCTGCTAAGCTTCTCACCATGCTCCCACCCACGCCCCCGCCCCCGTCCACTGCTCACGGTGAGTGCCCGGGAGCCCGGCAGTGGCAGGTAGTGCCATGGTCTGTGGGTGCCTCAGGGACCCCGTGAGGAGTGGGTGCCTCTCTTATCACTAACCTCTAGGAGGTCTGTGCCCAGGACGCGGTGCCTACTGTTGTATTAAATAAGGCATCAAGACAAGCCCGGAGGGCCCTACCCATGGTGACTGAGGCAGAAGTGCAGGTGGGCCCTTCTGGGGTCCCCAAAATCCACAGTTTCTGATTTGTTGAGTGACACCAAGAAAGGCATCTCACTGCCCATGGTCTGTTTCTGGTCTTGAGAAATGGAATAGGTCAAGTGGGGGAAGAGGAGTTGTACCCTAGGTGATGGAAACCTGCAAAGGTCGGTCCCCAAGCCAACCTCTTTATTGGCTGTGACCTTGGTTAAGTTATTTAGCTCCTCTGAGCCTCAGATTCCCTCATCGGTACCAATAGTGATACAAAATACCTTTGTCTAGGATGGTTCCTGGACTAAATACAACAATCCCTGTAAAACACTTAACGCCCGGCCGGGCGCGGTGGCTCAAGCCTGTAATCCCAGCACTTTGGGAGGCTGAGACGGGTGGATCACAATGTCAGGATATCGAGACCATCCTGGCTAACCCGGTGAAACCCCGTCTCTACTAAAAAATACAAAAAACTAGCCGGGCAAGGTGGGGGGCGCCTGTAATCCCAGCTACTCCGAGGCTGAGGCAGGAGAATGGCATAAACCCGGGAGGCGGAGCTTGCAGTGAGCTGAGATCCGGCCACAGCACTCCAGCCTGGGCGATAGAGCGAGAGTCCGTCTCAAAAAAAAAACAAAAACAAAAACAAAAACCACTTACGCCCTGGCAAGTGAGCTGAAGGTTTGCCATGATCGTTTTATAAAGAAGGCACTGGCCAGGCGTGGTAGCTCACACCTGTAATCCCAGCACTTTGGGAAGCCAAGGAGGGGTGGATCACCTGAGGTCATGAGTTTGAGACCAGCCTGGCCAACATGGTAAAACCCCCGTCTCTACTAAAAATACAAAAACCAGCCGAGTGTGGTGGCAAGCGCTTGTAATCCTAGCTACTCAGGAGGCTGAGGCAGGAGAATTGCTTGAACCCAGGAGGTGGAGGTTGCAATGAGCCGAGATCGTGCCACTCCACTCCAGCCTGAGTGACAGAGCAAGACTGTGTCTCAAAAATAAATAAACAAATAAATAAATAAATAAATAAAATGAAAAGAAGGTACTTACATTTCAAGGCACTAATGGGCATTATTCATTTAATTCATATTTATTTATTCTTTTTTTTTTAAACAGACTTGCTC
>NW_012103109.1:2568522-2579087 GCF_000951045.1 Mandrillus leucophaeus | reverse complement strand
TTTTTTTTTAAACAGACTTGCTCTGTCGTCCAGGCTGGAGTGCAGTGGCACCATCTCAGCTCACCACAACCTCCGCCTCCTGGGTTCAAGCAATTCTTCTGTCTCAGCCTCTCGAGTAGCTGGGACTACAGGTGTGCACCATCATGTCCGGCTAATTTTTGTACTTTTAGTAGAGACGGGTTTTCGCCATGTTAGCCAGGCTGGTCTTAAACTCCTGACCTCCAGTGATCCACCTGCCTTGGCCTCCCAAAGTGCTGGGATTATAGGCGTGAGCCACCACGCCTGGCTGAATTCATATTTATTTAGCAACCAGTAAATGTCAAGCACACAGGGTGAATGAGCTAGTCACGGTCTCGGCTCTAATGAGATTTCAGTCTTGTGGGAAAGAAAAGTGAACAGGCCATTGTATAACAGTAGCTGTGTGCCCTTGGGCAGGGCCCTTAACCTGTTTGAGCTTGAGCTTCTGCTCAGTAAAACAGGAATAATGGTAGTATCTACGTGGGACTGTGTGAGGGATAGTTGAGATAGTAAAATTTATAAAGTAAATGATCTTAGCAAGAATTACAGTTTAAAGGAGATTGTCAATGTCCTGTGTGGTCTTGGGGAAAGGGCTGAGTCCTGAGGCTAAGAGCCAAAAGAAGGCCAGGGACATTAGGGTTCTGGCCACAGAGGTGAAGAAGTCACAGCTGGGCCTTGAACTATGCATAGGATTTGAGTAGGGAGAGAGGCAGGTACAGTGCATTCCAGATGGGAACTGCATAAGCAAAGACCTGGCCTCAGGACCTTCCAAGATGCCTCAGGAGCAGGGCACTGGGGTGGTGATGTGGAAGGCCAGAGCACACCTGGGCTGGGGCCAGGTTAAGGAGTTGGTTTTGGGAGCCATAGGGACTTTTGAGCAGAAGGGTGATATAATTTTAAAAATCATTAGCTAATAACTAACTAAAGATCAACACGACAGTGGTGTTCAAGAAGAGATTAACCTGCAGCAGCCTGAAGTAGCAAATGGCTTTGTAATTATTTAATTATTATTATTATTATTTGTAGAGTTGGGTTTTACCCAGGCTGGTCTTGAACTCCTGGGCTCAAGTGATCTGCCCACCTCAGCCTCCCAAAATGCTGAGATTACAGGCGTGCGCCACCAGGCCCAGCTGCCTTGTAATATTTTTGTGGCTTATTTTATTTTATTTTATTATTTGTTTTATTTTTGAGACAGGGTCTGTCGCCCAGGTTGGAGTGCAGTGGCAGCTCACTGCAACCTCCGCCTCCCAGGCTCAAGGAATCCTCCTGCTTCAGCCTTCTGAGTAGCTGGGACCACAGGTGCGTGCCACCATGCCTGGCTAATTTTTGTATTTTTAGTAGAGATGGGGTTTTGCTATATTGGCCAGGCTGGTCCGAACTCCTAGCCTCAAGTGATCTGCCCGCCTCGGCCTCCCAAATTGTTGTTATTACAGGCATGAGCCACTGTGCCCAGGCTTTATTTATTTTAATTTTAGAGACAGGGTCTCACTCTGTTGCCCAGGCTGGAGTGCAGTGATGCGATCATAGCTCACTGTAC
The DNA here is from genome assembly GCF_000951045.1 of Mandrillus leucophaeus. Taxonomy (NCBI): domain Eukaryota; kingdom Metazoa; phylum Chordata; class Mammalia; order Primates; family Cercopithecidae; genus Mandrillus; species Mandrillus leucophaeus. The sequence continues at coordinate 2,577,532 of NW_012103109.1, read as the reverse complement.
CCTAAAACTGTGTTCAAGTGATCCTCCTGCCTCAGCCTCTCAAGTAGCTGGAACTACAGGCACATACCACTATGACTGGCTAATTTCTTTCTTTCTTTCTTTCTTTCTTTCTTTCTTTCTTTCTTTCTTTCTTTCTTTCTTCTTTCCTTCCTTCCTTCCTTCCTTCCTTCCTTCCTTCCTTCCTTCCTTCCTTCTTTCTTTCTTTCAGGGACGTCGTGGCTACTTTCAAAAATTAACTTTTAATTACACAAATTATGTAACCACTACATTTCATTGTGAGAAATGGAAACATAACAGGTAAAGTTGGAGTCTCTTTAACCAACCCCATAAACCCCCAAAAAGTAACAGCTGTTTTTAGGCTGTGTGTGTAGTTCCAGACCTGGCCAGTGGGTTAACATAAACATGTATATCCTTAGCAAACACACAGTAACCCTCCAGTTACATTACGTACATTGTTATGAGTAAATGTCAGCTTGTAATTTGTTTTTCTTCTCTTTCTTTTCTTTTCTTTTCTTTTCTTTTTTTTTTCCATTCAGCAGCATGTTTCAGAGCATTCCATGTCAGGACATATTTTGCTGACTCACCCTTTAAAAAAATAATGCATCAAATTTTTAGTGGAGATAATCCCAGCACTTTGGAAGGCTGAGGTGGGAGGATTGCTTGAGCCCAGGAGTTCAAGACCAGCCTGGGCAATATAGTCATAGTTCAAGACCAGCCTGGGCAACCGTATCTAAGAAAAAAAAAATTAGCCAGGCATGGTGGTGTGGGCCTGTAGTCCCAGCTACTTGGAAGGCTGAGGCAGGAGGATCCACTGAACCCAGGAGTTTGAGGCTGCAGTGAGCTATGATTGCACCACTGTGCACCAGCCTGGCCACAGAGCAACACCCTGTCTCAAAAAAAAAAAAAAAAAAAAAAAGGTACTGACTGTGAATACAGATTTAACCAAAACCTTGGTTATAGTTGATCTAAATGTTTTAAATGTTTATCCATTTAAATAATGTTTCTTTCTTTAGACAGGGTTTCACTCTGTCACCCAGGCTGGAGTGCAGTGGGGCAGTCATGGCTCACTGCAGCCTCCACCTTCCAGGCTCAGGTAATCTTCCCACCTCAGCCTCTGAAGTAGCTGGGACTACAGATGTGCGCCATCACGCCAGCTAAATTTTGTATTTTTTGTAGAGACAGGGTTTCACCGTGTTGCCTAGGCAGGTCTCATACTCCTGGGCTCAAGCAATCCACTCACCTCGGCCTCCCAAAGTGCTGGGATTACAGGTATGAGTCACCGTCCACAGCCCATGTAAATAATTTTAACTTTGGAAAAAAGGTAAAATGGCAGGAGGTACAGATACACCTTCAATAATGAACTTATATCACTTTTTCTCCTCAGAATTTATTTTGAAATATATTGGAGAAAATATGCCCAAGTCACTGCTGTAACATTATGATGAAGTAACACTTGGCATTGAATAACACTGGGTAGACAACTATTGTTCAGTTTATTCTAGCTGCTATGAATAAAGAAGAGAAAATTTTGATTGGTCCATAACATGAAAAGAAGGTGGGATAGATTTCAAACAGGCTTTCTTTGGAAAGAAGCAGTTAGTTATGGGAACATTTCATGGCTTAAAAAGGTTTAAACCAAAAAAAAAAAAAAAAAAACCTATTTCCTAAAGGGAGATAAAGGACAACTTGTAAAACATTCACCCCTAGACTTTTTGGGTTGAAATAATGGCACATGTAGTATAGGTACATCATTTATTGGTCCAAGGCCACACATCACTATAAAGCTCTTGACATGCTATCTATCAGGGAACTTACATGTATGAATTCAACAGTTGTAAACAAAATTCATCAGGCTTCATAGATATGTCTTGATCTAGGTGCTGCATTTCAGATAGAGCAGGTGCTGTTTCTGTTTTTCTATTGGTGGTTTTTTTGTTTGTTTGTTTGTTTGTTTTATTTTTTCAGATGGAGTTTCACTCTTGTTGCCCAGGCTGGAGTGCAGTGGCGTGATCTTGGCTCACTGCAACCTCCGCCTCCCAGGTTCAAGCAGTTCTCCTGCCTCAGCCTCCCAAGTAGCTGGGATTACAGATGCCTGCCACCATGCCCGGCTAATTTTTTGTATTTTTAGTAGAGACAGGGTTTCACCATGTTGGCCAGGCTGGTCTCAAAGTCCTGACCTCACGTGATCCACCTGCCTCAGCCTCCCAAAGTGCTAGGCTTACAGGTGTGAGCCACCACACCTGGCCTCTATTGGTGTTTCTGATTCACCCCGTTGTTTTTTTTTTTTTTTTTTTTTGAGACACTCTCTCTGTTTCATCTAGGCTGGAGTGCAGTGGTGTGATCTCAGCTCACTGTAACCTCCGCCTTCCAGGTTCAAGTGATTCTTGTGCCTGAGCCTTCCAAGAAGCTCCGACTACAGGCATGTGCCACCGCGCCCGGCTAATTTTTGTATTTTTAGTAGAGACAGGGTTTCACCATGTTGGCCAGGCTGGGCTCAAACTCCTGACCTCATGCAATCTGCCTGCGTTGGCCTCCCAAAGTGCTCGGATTACAGGCGTGACTCATGCCTTTTAACTGCTGTATGATATTCCATAGTATGCACAGCCACTTACTGATGCACCTTTATTGTATTTTTAGTTTTTGCCCAGCAGTGCTGCCTTGTGCATGAACAGCTAGATATGCATTGCTGGATGGCCTTGTGATCTCCAGGAAGCTTCTGAATATCCAGAATTATTTCCCCCAACCTCCTTAGAGCCAGCCTGAGGGATTTCTTGTGGAGGGATTTGGTGAATAATGGGATTCCACCACAGGCACAGAGCCCTGCACGTGGTACATACATCCTTTCCTCTCAGAGATTGCCTGGTCTCCTTCTACCTTGGTTTGAGCTAGCCTGGAGCCCAGACCCCAGGCTGACTGTGGGTTGTACAGTCTAAGTTCTGGAAGGTGGGCCCCTGGGCCTGGTTTGCTGTGGCCCTTGGCTCTTCCCTGCACTCCTCAGCCAGGCTCTGGAAGCACAGGGGCACTCCATCTGCTAGCCTCACCCACCAGGAGGGAAACCCAAGTGGATCCCCCAACTGGGCCTCCGCTTAGCCCAGGGAGGCAGTGCAGCTTAGTGGTCAGGCGTCTGGGCTGCAGAGTGAGACAGGCCTGGTTTCTTACCAGCTGGGAGAACTTGGGCAACTTACTCAATCTCAGTTTTCCCATCTATAAGTGGGTATTCTGATCTCCAGGGTAACTGAAGTAAAATAAGGTAATGCATGTGATAACATTTAGAACAGGGCTGATGTTATGCTTACAGCAAGTTCAGGAACAGCAGAAAGAAGTGATTAAAGGAATAGCTTGGATTGTGAGTGAGGGGAATGATATCTTCAGCCTCGGTCCCAGAAGAAGGAAATGATTCCTTGCTTTCTGGGAACCCCTCCCACACCAGACCAGGGCATCCTGCCCTCCCCACTTCTCCATATCCAGCCTTTGTCTTCTGTTGGGCCCTGGCAGGAGTGCCTGTTCAACTTGCCTACAGCCCTGGGGCCCTTAAGCCGTCCACTTCTGGATGGGTGTGGGGCCAGGTATTTACTCTGTGCTGGAACCTGCCCTAGGTGCTGAGCAGACAGCCAGGTTTGGATCCTACCCTACAGCCCATTTGCAGTGTTTCCACCCTTCATTTGGTTCGCTGTTAAAAAGAGGGCCTGTGGCTGTGTGCCGTTGGGTAAGGTGATTACATTCTGGGCTTCAGTGTGCTAGTAGCACCAGGTTCACATCTTCCTTTCTGTGATAGGAATGGTGGCTAGATTAGGGGGAAATATGGTCAGAAGAATGTGTGTGGGTTTCACAAGTGTGGCAGACACTGCTAGTTGCCCACACAGCCTTTATTTGCCTTTTTCTTTTAGTGATCTTGTGTTGTGCATGGTGATACACCCTGCTAAAAAATGGTGATACACCCTGCTAAAAACAAACAAACAAACAAACCAAAAAAACCCTACATTTCCCAGCTTCTTTTATAGATGGGATGGCCAATGAGATATTAGTGGAAGTCACTGGCTGGAGCTTCTCGGAGAGCTCTTTAGTGCTGAGAAGTACACTCCTGTGGCTCTGCCCCTTATGTTTTCTTCATTACCTGGAAAACATATGATGGCTGGAGTTTCAGCAACTCCATTGTGACTCTGAAGCAATCTCAAAGACAAATCACACACTAAGGACAGTACAGTAGAGAGAAGCCTGCGGCATTGATGAGAACGCAGACATGCCACACTGGCTCTGGACTGTCCACCCCTGAATTTCTTTAATGTGAAAGAAAAATAGGCCAGGTACTGTGGCTTGTGCCTGTAATCCCAGCACTTTGGGAGGCCGAGGTGGGAGGATCGCTCGAGCCCAAGATTTCAAGACCAGCCTGGGGAACATAGGGAGACCTATGTCTCTACAAAAACAATGAAACAAAAAGATGGGCATGGTGACACATGCCTGTGGTCCCAGCTACTCCGTAGGCTGAGGCGAGAGGATTGCTTGAGCCCAAGAGGTTAAGGCTGCAGTGAACTATGATCATGCCACTATGATTCAGCCTGGGCGACAGAGTGAAACCCTGTCTCAAAAAAAAAAAAAAAGAAAAGAAGAGAAAAAGAAAAATCACCATCTTATTTAGGTCAGTGTCATTTTAGGAGGTACTATGAACAACCAAACACAATTCCTACCCACATAATACGGAAGTTCCCAGGGTTTCCTTATCACCAAGTGGGGCCATGTGAGCTGGATGACAGTTCAGTTAAGTGAATTCACGACAGATTCAGGGCTCCCATAAATGAATGGATGGATGTTCACCGGGAGATAGGTCTCTAGTGAGGGGCCACAGGCACAGCCTTTTCTTGGGCAGTATTATGATCTTGAATGAAGAGATGAACTGATCTAATGTAGGGTAAGACCCAAACCCAGAAGTGACTTAGGAAACAGCCAGTATCTAAAGAGATCCTGACAGGCTGGAACAACCCATCAGACCTAATCAAATAGAACCAGCATGTCCCATGTACCCTTCTCCAAGTTCACGTCAGGAGGCATCCTGTAAAATCAGCACATGTGGGAGGGCATGGTGGTCATCGCCTTCAAAGTGTCAGGGGCATAAAAGTAAATGTGATCCAAGCTGCATGCAAATTCACAAGAAGCAGGCCAGGCACAGGGGAGGCCCAGGCAGGTGAATCACTTGAGGCCAGGAGTTTGAGACCAGCCTGGCCAACATGGCAAAACCCCATCTGTACTAAAAATACGAAAAAATTAGGCAGGCGTGATGTCGTGCACCTGTAGTCCCAGCTACTTGGGAGGCTGAGGCAGGAGAATCCCTTGGACCCAGGAGGCGGAGGTTGCAGTGAGCTGAGATCGCACCACTGCTCTCCAGCCTGGGCAGCCGAGCAACACTCTGTATCAAAAAAAAAAAAAAAAATTCACAAGAAGCAAGGGTGGGAGCGGGGGGGGGCGTCTTCAACCAAGGAGTGATGGTTCCTTATTCTCCAGACAGGATGGGCCCTACCTCAACTAAGTGGTGAGAACCGGAGGCCACTGTTTATGAGGGATGGGGACAAATCCCAGCTCAGACAGGGAGGTTGGTGAGAGGGCTTAAAGCCAGGTCACCAGAGAAATAGCTGGAGGACCTGGGGGCATTTAGTACAAAAAGAAAAAAGTGGAGGGGGTGTGACGGTTGTCTGCAGAGGCACAGACACAGGGGAACCCTCCAGGGAGTGTCTGAAGAACTTTCTAAGTCAGAGGCGCTGTCTTGTAGGGGAGGGAGTGGCCTGTTCCTGGAGCTAATCAAGAAGAGGTCGGATGACGACATGTTAGGCACGAGCAGGAGCTGGAGCAGATGGCTGCTTCAGGACTCCGGGTAGTCCCAGGGTAGGGGAGCACAGGGGAGCCCTCAGGGCATCCTGAGTTGGGGGAGCGCAGAGGGAGGCCTCCCAGGTGCCCAGGCTCAGGCCACCTGCACTCCTACTCTTGTCGGTGCCCGAAGCTCAGTAGCTCGGCTGGGCCTGCTGTCAGAGCTGGAAGCACAAAGCTGCCATCATCTTGTGCAGGGCTTGCCTGTGTGGCATGGGTCAGCTTGGCCCTGAAGCAGGTAATGCCCATGTCTGTATTCCTTCTAGATAGTGAGGAAACTGAGACCTCTATCCCACTATCCCTTTATGGGCCTCCCAGCACTTCCTCCCCAACTAGCAGTTGGGGTGGGGAGGGCAGAGGCCTCAGGTTGGCCCCCAAGATGTGCTTATTTGGCCCTGGCCCTGTTACATGGTGAGAGAGGGCAGTGCCCTTGATCCAGCCCACCCTTGGTGGCTTAACACAGGCCCCTACAGCCACCTGGCTGCCCACAGCCCTGTGCCCAGGAGCTCTGCACCTGCTCTTTCTCCCTGGCCAGACAGTGCAGGGCCCTGGGAGCAGGTCCAAGACCCTGGAGCCAGGTTAAATTCTGGCCCTGACCCATGGGTCTCCTCTCCTTTCCTTCCCCTTGGATCCCTTCCAGGCCCTAGGGGGTGAGCAGGCTGTGGGAATGTGGAAGGGAATTGAGGGTGCTGGGCCCAGAGGGAGCTGCAGGGCCGTGTGGTATTCTCATTACCGGCAAGGCAGAGAGGGCCAGCCCAGCCTCCCCTAGGGCCACTGTGGCTACCTTCACACCTCCTGGCTGTCTGTTGACACAAAGGCCGCCTCCCTCAGGGCAGAAGGTGTTGACTTGGGAACCAGGGTGTGCAGGGGCCTCCAAAACAGCCCAGCAGCAGGCCCCCTCAGAAGCCCCAAAAAGTGCTTCTGGGGTGGGGGGTGGGAGGCGGCAGGTCCCAGCCCCAGGAGGCCAGGGTAAGGCCAGGGCCTGTGTCCCTCGGCTGGGGATGGAAGGAGTGTGGGAGGACTCGGGTCTGGATGGACCGCTCCCTTGGGGAGCCCGAGTCAGCATCCCCTGGCCCCAGGGGCTGGTACATGGGCATAGCCATGGAGGCCCTGCCAAGCAGAGCATCTCACTGGGAGGTGTCACTGGGAGGCCCAGAGACTGACAGCCACTGGGGCAAGGTCACAGAGCAACCACTGGAACTGCCACTCACCCCGACTGTGTGTCAGGCCAACCTCGTCTTCTGAGCCCTTTCCACAGACGAGCCAAGTTTGCGCCGGCTGAGCCTGCTCTGCTCAAACCCCGTGCCCAGCACCCTTCAGCTTTCCCCTGACTCAGCTCAGGAAACGGTCACCGGAGAGGTCACATCACTTGCTGAAGGTCCCCAGAGCCGGGACTCCAGCCCACTGGCATCTAGCTTTGAGTCAAAGGCCGTGCATAACACCAATGGGAACACTGCCTGGCTAGGACTGAGTCTCCAGGAAGACGAGTTGCCCACTTGGGAGTGGAAGGAGAAGGACCGACAAGTCAGTGCTGAGTCTGATAGTGGCCTGGTGTGCAGGGTGCCTGTGGAGGGCAGGGAGGTGCTCCCTGCCAGGGCCATCAGGGCAGGTTCCAGGGGGAAGGAAAGGGCCTGAGATTGTGGATTTTCTCCAAGTGATGGCGGGTGGGTGTTCCTGGCAGAGGGAAAGGTGTGAGCCCAAGGCTGGAAACAGGGAAGCCCAGGGCGAGCTTGCTGGCAGTGCCCAGGGGGCTCATGCCCCAGGCTGGTGGGGATAATCGGGAGATGATGTGGACAAGCAGGTGGGAGCCGGATGGGGTGGGGAGGTCCTGCTGAGTGAGGAGTTCAGACTCAGGGAGGCAATGAGATCCACAGAAGGTTTGAGGAAAGAGAGAGGTTGGAAGGCAAAGATCCTGAGGCAGGAAACTGTGTCAGAGGTTGCGCTCATCTCAGGGCAAGGGCTGACTGCAGCCTGGCAGGGGCCTGGGAGTGGGCCCAGCCGCCACTGGAGAGAATGTGGAGAAGGGGGAAGGACTGACTGCTATTGGCTGGGGAAGTAAAGGAGGGGCTGGGGGCCACAGGCATGGGGAGCTGCCCAACAGAGCTCACCCTCTGCTCTTCCTCCAAGAAGGCTGAGCCAGGGAGTCCCCAGGACTACCTGGTCCAGCTCCTGGGACAGCAAGGCCCATGGAGGCAGCTCAGGCCTAGAGCCAACAGTATCTGGGGTCAGCTTCCCATCCAAGCCTCAGTCTCCTCATCTATGAAATGGGTGTCCTTGCTGGGAGGATTAGATGGAGGACCACATGTTGGGCACCTGGGACTCTGTAAGTCCTGCCTGCCTGCCCTGCTGGAGAGGACCACCTAAGGCCCTGCAGCTGTTGGGAGGACAAAGGGCAGTGCCCATTCCAGGGGCTGCAGGCTCTGGGAAGGAAGACCCAGCCTCCCAGGCCTTGTCTCCAGGCTTGGGCCTATCCATTGGAGTGTGAACAAGCTGGATAGGGGGGCAGAGAGCAGGATCGGGGGGAGGTTCAAAGTGTTTTCTCCTCCCCTCTCCTCTTTCCTTTTTCTCTCCTTTCTCTCCTTCCTTCTTCCTCCTTCTCCCTTCCTTTTCCCTTTCCCCTTCCCCTTCCCATTCCCTTCCTTTTCTTTCCTTATTTTTTTTTCACCAAAGCAACACATCCTCATTACAGAAAAGGGAGAGAATATACACATGCAAAAAGGAGGGAATGTAAAAGGCCCCCGGTTCCATCAACCCAGAGAGAAGCACTTTGGCCCATGTCACTGCATCCTAACCTTTTTTAAGCATCTCTACCAGCACAGGAACATAGAGATAGAGGCACTGAGCGGGAGCATGTCACTTTCTGGGATTGTTTTTCTGTTTTTTGAAAATTCTAGCATATATTTTTTTTTTCCTTTTTTTTTTTTTGTTTTTTTGAGAAGGAGTCTTGCCGCTCTGTTGTCCAGGCTAGAGTGCAGTGGCACAGTCTCTGCAAGCTCTGCCTCCCAGGTTCACGCCATTCTTCTGCCTCAGCCTCCCAAGTAGCTGGGACTACAGGTGCCCCCCACCACGCCTGGCTAATTTTTTGTATTTTTAGTAGAGACGGGGTTTCACCGTGTTAGCCAGGATGGTCTCAATCTCCTGACCTCGTGATCTG
>NW_012103109.1:2556362-2568472 GCF_000951045.1 Mandrillus leucophaeus | reverse complement strand
GACGGGGTTTCACCGTGTTAGCCAGGATGGTCTCAATCTCCTGACCTCGTGATCTGCCCGCCTCGGCCTCCCAAAGTGCTGGGATTATAGGCATGAGCCTCCGCGCCTGGCCTATTTTTCTTTTTTTAGCAGCTTTTTTGAGATAGAATTACATATCATACAATTTGGCTGGGCATGGTGGCTCATGCCTGTAATCCCAGCACTTTGGGAGGCCAAGGTGGGAGGATCACTTGAGTTCAGGAGTTCGAGACCATTCTAGGCAACATGGCGAGACCTTGTCTCTACAAAAAAAACAAAACTGAGTCAGCTGTGGTGACACACGCCTGTGGTCCCAGCTACTCAGGTGACTGAGGTGGGAGGGTCACTTGAGCTTGGGAGAGTAAGGCAGCAGTGAGCCGTGATTGCGCCACTGCACTCCAGCGTGGGTGACAGAGCCAGACCCTGTCTCAATAAATAAGCAAAGTGTATGATTCAAAGTTTTTGTATATTACATTTTAATTATTTAAAATTTGTAATATTCACCTGAGGTTAGGAGTTCAAGACCAGCCTGGCCAACATGGTGAAACCCCATCTCTACTAAAAATACAAAAATTAGCCAGGTGTGGTGGTGCATGCCTGTAATCCCAGTTACTTAGGAGGCTGAGGCAGGAGAATCGCGTGAACTTGGAAGGTGGAGGTTGCTGTGAGCCAAGATTGCGCCACTGCACTCCAGCCTGGGCAACAAAGTGAGACTCCATCTCAAAAAAATAAATAAATAAATAAATAAATAAATAAGGTAATATAAATAACATAAATTTGCCATCTCTGCCATTTTGAAGTGTGCAATTCAGTGGCATTAATTACATTCACAATGTTGTGCAACTATGACCATTTCTGTTTTTAAAACGTTTTTATCACCTTAAATGGAAACTCTGTACCTCTTTCTATTTTTTTTTTTAATTATACTTTAAGTTCTAGGGTACATGTGCACAACGTGCAGGTTTGTTACATATGTATACATGTGCCATGTTGGTGTGCTGCACCCATTAATTCGTCATTTACATTAGGTATATCTCCTAATGCTATCCCTCCCCGCTAATCTGTACCTCTTAAGCAATAACACTCCATTATTCTCCACTTCATTCCTTGATAACCTCTTATCTGCTTCCTGCCTCTGGATTTGCCTGTACTTGGTACCTCATATAAGTGAAATCATGCAATCTTTGTCCTCTGGCTTCTTTCACTTAGCATAATGGTTTTCCAGTGCATCCACATTGTAGCATGTATCAGTACTTCACTCCCTTTTATGGTTGAATGATATTCCATGTATGGATAGACCATATTATGTTTATCCATTCATCCTTCAATGAAAATTTGGGTCGTTTCCACCTTTTGACTACTGTAACTAGAGCTATGCACTGGTGTACAAATATCTGTTCTAGTCCCTGCTTTCAATTCCTCTGGGTATATAGACAGTGTGCTGTTTCATGACCAACTTTTCTCACTTATATATTGAGAACATTTTCCATACCAGTAGATGTACTTCTGCAACCAGATTTTTAAGGCATGCTCTGTACTCCACTGGTGATGTGGTGGTGACAGTTTAGTTAACAAACTGTATACTCTGAGATTCCTTAATAAAATTTTCCACATAAATACATCCTTATGCCTATATTTAAAAAATTATTTCTATTTTTATTTATTTATTTTTTAAGACTGGGTTTTGCTGTGTTGCCCAGGCTGGTCTCGAACTACTGGGCTCAAAGCTGTCCTCCTGCCTCAGCCTCCCTAGTGCTGGGACTACAGTAATGTACCACCATGCCCAGCAATAAAAATTAATTTAATTTGATTTAATTTTTATTATTTATTTATTTTTGAGATGGGGTTTCACTCTGTCTTCCAGGCTGGAGTGCAGTGGTACAATCTCAGCTCACTGCAGCCTTGCCCTCCCAGGCTCAAGTGATCCTCCCACTTCAGCCTCCCAAGTAGCTGGGACTATAGGTGCACACCACCACACCCAGCTAATTTTTTTAAAAAAGTTTTGTTGTAGAGATGGGGTTTCACTATGTTGCCCAGGCTGGTCTCAAACTCCTGGGCTCAAGCAATTCACTCACCTCCACCTCCCAAAGTGCTGGGATTACAGGTATGCACCACCGCACCTGGCCAAAACTTATTTCTATTTTTTTAACTTTCTTTTTTTTAATGCTTATTTTTTCAGATGGAGTCTCACTCTATTGCCCAGGTTGGAATACAATGGCACGATCTCGGCTTACTGCAACCTCTGCCTCCTGGGTTCAAGTGACTCTCCTGCCTCAGCCTCTCGAGTAGCTGGGATTACAAGCACCACCACACCTGGCTAATTTTTGTATTTTTAGTAGAGACGGAGTTTCACCATGTTGGCCAGGCTGGTCTCAAACTCCTGACCTCAAGTGATCTGCCCTCCTGGGCCTCCCAAAGTGCTGGGATTACAGGCGTGAGCTACCATGCCCAGCCTTTTTAATTTTAAATAATAATAAAAAAAAATAAGAAAGAAACCTAAAGCACTCGGTATTCCCAGGCTGTCTCCCATCCTAGTACTTAGCTTCTCAGATCAGACAAGACTGGGCACGTTCAGGGTGGTATGGCTGTAGACCAGAACTTATTTTTAAATCACGCATGTAATACATGAATGCAGCCTTTTTGTGAAAAATTTAAACACTGAAGACAAAATTCAAGTTTGACCAACCCCCAGAACTCAGACGTGCCCCCACCCACACTCCAAACAAGTCATGGTATGTTTTTCTATATTTGGTGTATACCCAAGGCCTCTGTCTATGTACATATACACATATATATGATAGACCCTTACAGAATACGTGGTATCATACGATGACTTTCTGTGTAGAGGGGCTGTTTTTCAAATTTCATTTTCTTTTGACTTTACTTTTATCAATGGTGCCATACTGAATGAAATTTCTGCACCTTGGTTTTGTCACTAAGCAGTCTGTCTAAACTTGCACTTTTAATCTTTTCCAATCAGGATTAATTGCTGTCGGGGGAATGGCTGGTCAAACGGCATGGTGAGGCTGTTCTGAAGCTCGAGCCCAGCCTTGTCGAGTCCAGGAGGTGGGTGGTTGAGGCTGACTTGGTTAATGGCAGCCAGCAGCACTGCCCACACATCTGGGGCACCTCGGCAACGGCACCTGGCCATCCTGTATGCTCTCAGGGCCTGGGGTGGAGCATAATGTACGAGGCTGAAGAAAACTTCCTTGGCTTAGGCCAAGGGCTGGATCATGGATTTCTCTTGGTGAGGGCCTTGGGAGCTGAGGACAGCGCTCCTCTTATCCTTGGTCTTCGGCACATGGTCAGTACAGATCACGTAAGACCCCTCTTTTTATTTCGCATCCGGCCAATTTAAGCTCTCTCCCCCTTCCCTTCAATGTTTTCCAGCCTGTCCAGGGATGCCCCGTCCCCAGCCTCTGGCAAAGGACCCCCACCCACTGGCGCTGCACTTCCCCAGGTCCTGCCCAGGCATTCCGGCTAGGCCCCAGGAGCCCCGCTCTGCTTTTTATTGGGTCTAAAAGATACCTCGGGGACATTTCCCTAACCTCGGATGGAGAACCTGGAGCTGGCCAAGGGCCTGAACCAGGCAGGCTCATATGGGGTCCCAGGCTAGTGACCAGGGCCAGCCCCACACTTTTCATCCTTCTGCCCAGGCCTAGCCACCCTCTGTTGTGAGCAGTCAGTAGGGGAGACGGGGCACTTAGAGAGGGCCCAAAGCCATCACTTCCTGCCTGGATACAGCTCCATCCTGGGCTTTTCTGGAGGGCCTGAGCAGGCTGGACACACCCAAGTTGGCAGCTGAACCAGGTCTGCAAACCCTCACTCGAGAGTTGGCAACAGTTTCGAGTTTCGGTCAGCTTGTGGTCTGGCCTCTTTCTACCTCAGCTGCACCTGGGGCATGTGTGTGTTGGGGAGGGGGGTTGAGCCCTGCTTGGCTCCTGCCTTCCTGAACCTGTCACCCTTTTCCTCATTCTGCTGGGCTCCTGTCTTGCTCCACGTGTCTGCACATGGATGCATGCTTTTCCTGGTGGACAGATGGGCAAATGGGTCCAGAGAGGGCAAGTGGCCTGTCTGGGGTCACATGGCCTGTCGCACAGGCACTGAACCGGCCTTCATATATTTCTTAAGCCAGCCTAGCATTCCTGACACATCTACACAGTTCCCAGCGCACCCCCAAGTAGAGCCAAGCCTGGGTTCTGGCCCTAGCCCCAGAAAAACGTCCTTATGGGTTGGAGGAAGATCTGCCCAGCTCGGACCCAAAGATCCCAGATGGCTGGGCAGCGCCCTCTGTTGGCTATGGTTGGGAGTGTGTGAACGCTGGAAAGCCAGGGGTCAACCCTCTGTACTGAGCGGGGCCTTCCAAGGCAGGCAGAGTTCCCCAGGACATCTCAGCAGGCAGTCGGGAGCCCCTGCTCCATTTCGCAGGTGGCATTGTGTGACAAGTATCCCTCCTCCCTTTATACCTCAGTTTCCCCACTTTTCACTCTAAGGCTGAGACCCACCGGCACTTTCCTGGAGGAAGTGAAGGAGCATAAATGCTACATCCCTAAGGAGAAAGGTGCTATCTGCTTACCCTGCATTTTCAGCCACCTCTAGACTCACCAAGATGGCACTTCCTCTTGAGCCTTTCCTGGAATCTGCCAAGTTTCTCTCCTTTCTCCCACCCCCTCCCTCCTCATCACCCCTGGGCTGCCTGCGACTTCCACTGGCTGGGCACCCAGCTGATCTGTAGCCAGATAATCAGATTATTGTGGGTCTAGAATAATCTATTCCATATGGCTTGCCAGCTTAGTGGCTCCGAGAGCTGAAGGTGTGAGGGGAGGGAGTGATCGTCCTTGGAAGGGGCTGCCCTGGGAGCTGCGGAGCCTCAACAGGAGGCTGATAGGAAAGGACACACAGGTGGGGGAAGGTGAGCCCGCCTTGCTGGGCCCTCTGACTTCTCTGGGCTTCAGCCCAAGCATGGTCTCCAGGCCTCACTATCTGAGACCCACAGGGGCTGGGTGCTCCCCAGGGCCTTTCTCACCTTTTGATGGGGGTGATTGGAGTGGGGTGTTCACCATGGGGCACTGCTGCATAATTTGGGGAGATTTTATTTTTTATCCTCAGGCTGCATCCTCCAGGGATCTGGCCCATCAAGTCCAGATGGGGCCTGCAAACCTCTTCTGCTGCTGCTGCTTCTTCTCCTTCTCCTTCTTCCTCTTCTTCTTCTTTTTTTTTTTTTTCTTTTGAGAAGTTTCACTCTTGTTCCCCAGGCTGGAGTGCAGGGGCTTGATCTCGGCTCACTGCAGCCTCCGCCTCCCAGGTTCAAGCGATTCTCCTGCCTCAGCCTCCCGAATAGCTGGGATTACAGGCTCCCCCCACCGCGCCCGGCTAATTTTTTGTATTTTTAGTAGAGATGGGGTTTCTCCACGTTGGCCAGGCTGGTCTCGAACTCCTGGCCTCAGGTGATCCACCCGCCTGGGCCTTCCAAAGTGTGGGGATTACAGGCATGAGCCACTGTGCCCGGCCTCTTTTTCTTCTTAGTCTCTGTGATGTGAAGCAAGGCTTAATGTGACTGGAGGGGTCCCCAACCCCTTCACTCTTAGGACTTCCCTCCAGGATGGAAGGAGCCACTCATCCTCCAAAGGAGACATGGGAGGTGTAGGGAGGACAGAACAGAGGCTTCAGCCTCTGACAGAGCCAGATGGATGCCAGTTCAGCCCCTGCTCACCCTGTTAGGCGGGACAATCTCTCTGAGCCTCTGTTTCCTCATCTACAAAGCGGGTGCTGCTACACTTATATCAAAGTGTGTTGTGAGCAGTGACCCTGCCAAGCTCCAGCACAGTGCCAGACCTTGGAGGGCGGTAGTGTGCACGCACGCTCCGTGCAACCTGAGTTGATCCGCGCATGCTCAGCCCAGAAGGCATGAATTATCCTGTGGCACAGCAACAGAGAAGACACTGAGGCCAGAGGTGGAAAGCGAGGTGCCCAAGTGGCACAGGTGGTGCCTGGCAAGGGAGGGCCTCGTGCCCACATTGGCCAGACTCCAGAGGGGTGTCCTGGGCTGTCTGAAGGTGGAGGCTTCACTATTAACAATCTCTCCCCTGAGAGGGTTGCTGCAGAGGTGTGGCGCGAAGATCCCTGGCGTGGGGCACACCCAAATTAGGAGCTTCCCAGGAGATGCTAAGTAGGCTGGCAGTAGGAGAGCCGCTTCCTTCTCCTGGGGCCTCTGGCTCCGGCAGGGTCAGAATTAGGGGCTGCAAGGGAACTATTTACATAGCACCTCTGATTAGCACTCCTATGTCAGAGGGGCTGGCCGGGAAATGAGGGCCTTGACGCTGGGAGGGGGGCCGGGCAGTGCCCAGGACCCAGGTTTGGCATGAGGAAGCAGGCTGGGTAGAGTGGGGAGGCTGAGGCCCAGGCCTGAGCTGAAGAGGGTGCTGCCCTGTCCAGCCTGCCCCCAATCCTGGCCCCAGCTTGCTGTCTCACCTCCGCTCCTGTGGGGCTGCCCCAAGGCCTCATTTCCCAGCCTTACACGTTTGGCAGAGGGTTGGCTCAGGCCAGGGGAGCAGAGGCCACCAGCTCCGGCACTTGTCAAAACACAGGCCCCAGAGGTGTGAAGGCCTCACCCCAGTGGGAGAGCGTGTGGGCCCTGCCGCCCGGAGAACTCATTAACTCAGGCAGCCCCCACGTGAACCCACCGGAGAGGCTGGCCACAATAAGGAGATCAAAGGGGAGACAGGCAGGGGACAGGGAAGAGGAGGCTTGATGGTGGGAGGCGGCGGGGACTGGGCTTGAGGTTGGGGTGCCTCCCATCCCCCAGCTTGGTTCCATCAGGCCCACTGACCATTGCCCTTGCACCAGCTGGGCCCCTGGGGTGATTTTCCTGAGACCCCAGCGGCAACAAGAGAGGGAGGGACTCCACGTGTTCCCTCCAATTTGTCAGCCTTGAGGGCTGAAGACCCCAGAGATGGGACTGGGGGTAGAACCCTCCAGTCTGCCCCACCTCTCTCTTGCCATCTTTGTGGGTTGTCTTCACACTTGCCCCTGTGTCTTTCTAACCTTTCCTCAGTGGTGACACCAGGGATCTTCCTGTCACGGGCCACTCCTGATGTCCCTTTCCTGCTCCAGATCTCTTGGTGGCTCCCACCTGCTTAACATTAGCTATTAAGTTTCAGATCTGAGAGCTTCTAGGGGCTGTGGTTTCAACAGTGTGCTTCCCACACATATGATCTCTTGTCCGAATATGTCTAGTTGATTTTGTACTTAATAAAATACAGGCTGGGCACGGTGGCTCATACCTATAATCCCAGCACTTTGAGAGGCTGAGGTGGGAGGATCACTTGAAGCTAGGAATTTGAAACCAGCCTGGGTTACAAAGTGAGACCCAGACTCTACAAATATATATACATAGACATATATATATATGTATGTATGTATGGTGTTATGTATATGTATGTATATATACATATATATGTATGTATGTATGTATGTATGTAAGTATGTATGGTGTTTTGTTTTTGTTTTTTTTTTTTTTTGAGACAGAGTCTTGCTCTGTCACCCAGGCTGGAGTGCAGTGGCACCATCTCGGCTCACTGCAACCTCTGCCTCCTGGATTCAAGCAATTCCCCTACCTCAGCCTCCCGAGTAACTGGGACTCAGGCACGTCCACCATGCCTGGCTAATTTCTTTGTATTTTTAGTACAGATGGGGTTTCACTGTGTTATCCAGGATGCTCTCGATCTCCTGACCTCGTGATCCACCCACCTTGGCCTCCCAAAGTGCTGGGATTACAGGTATCAGCCGCTGCGCCCAATCCAAAAAAATTTTTTTAATTAGCCGGGTGTGGTGATACACTGTGCCTGTGGTTCCAGCTACTGAGGAGGATGAAGTGGGAGGGTTGTCTGAGCCCAGGGGGATGAGGCAGCAGTGAGCCAAGATTGTGCTACTGCACTCCAGCCTTGGTGACAGAACAAGACCCTGCAAAAGAAAAAGAAAACAAACAAACAAACAAAAAAACCCAAAACCAAATTCATTTCAAAGCATTGTTGACAACCTAGTAATGGCGCTTTCTTCTGGCACAGGCAATTGGGAACCCCAGAGCATGGTAAAGAGATTTGCTCTACCCTCTGCACGTGTTGACTTTGTAACTATGTGTAAAGCAAATGCTCTACTTGCAAATAAAGATATGATGATAAAACACGAGTTTGTGGTCATTCTGAGTTTACTCAAAGCTATGAAACGAAGTCACAATCATGCGAGAATCGGCTTTCTTGGCATTGAGAAGCTTAGCAATCCCTGAACCACAGGGTACCTGGAGCCTCCTGAAGTCCAGCCCTCCTGCTTTCTGGCCTTTTCTTTTCTTTACGTTTCTTTCTTTCTTTCTTTTTTTTTTTTTTTGAGATGGAGTCTTGCTCTTGTTGCTCAGGCTGGAGTGCAATGGCATGATCTCAGCTCACTGCAACCTCTGCCTCCCGGGTTCAAGCGATTCTCCTGCCTCAGCCTCCCGAGTAGCTGGGATTACAAGTGCCTATCACCACGTCCAGTTAATTTTTTTGTATTTTTAGTAGCGATGGGGTTTCACCATGTTGGCCAGGCTGCTCTCGAACTCCTGACCTCAGGTGATCCACCTGCCTCGGCCTCCCAAAGTGCTGGGATTACAGGCGTGAGCCGCCGTGCCCAGCCGCTTTCTGGCCTTTTCTTGGCACCCGCTCCCACCCCGGCACACAGAACACTTTACCAATTCCCAACCACATGTTCCCTTGGGCCTAGTGGCATCAAAGACGCCCGGTCACTGGGCCCCCGTGCCAGTTTCCTGAGTTGGCTCTGGAGCCCAGGAAGGCATCCATCTGCTGCAGTCCAGAAGGAGTGGGCTCTGCTGACAGCTGCAGGCTGAGGAAGTACCTCCTGGGCCAGGTTGTCCTTGGGTGTAGATGGGGTCCTAGGGCATATGCACAGGGAGGGGGCTTCTCCCCTTCTCCCCACTCTAGGGGTTGGCTGGCACTGCTTCTCCTGGATGTGACCCTGGGCACAGGCATTCTGGGGCTGCTGGGACAGACAGCAGAGGAGGAGGCACAGAAGGTGTCAGAGGAGGCCAAGAGCAGCAGGAGACAGAAGAGATCCCAGGAAGGAGGGGTGGGAGACATGCCCAGGGAGAAGGTACCATGTCATGGGGCCATCATTGCTACAAACCAGCTCACCCATCAGGCTCACTGGGCTGGAAGCCATGGGGGAATGCCAAACATCAGACCAGCAAAACTGAAATCCCAGGACTTTGGGAGGCTGAGGCGGGTGGATCACTTGAGGTCAGGAGTTCAAGGCCAGCCTAGCCAACATGGTGAAACCCCATATCTACAAAAAATACCAAGATTAGTCAGGCATGGTGGCATGCGCCTGTGGTCCCAGCTATTCAGGAGGCTGAGGTGGGAGGATCGCTTAAGCCTGGGAGGCAGAAGCTGCAGTGATCCTAGATCACACCACTGCGCTCCAGCCTGAGCAACAGGGCAAAACTCTCTGTGTCAAAAAAAGAAAGAAAACAAATAAACACAAATTGGGACACATATCTATTCCACACCAGCAAATCAACTCTGAGTGTCCTGTACTGCTTGGATAAGTAACTAAGTATTACATACTGACATTATTCCAAAGGAGTTTACAATCTACTAGAAACAATTAGGATGTAAAACATGAGAGCATGAACAAGAAGACAAATAGTTTGGAAAACTACCATACCAAAGTTCAGAGAAAGTTTCATCAAAGGTAAAAGTTGGGCTGGGGCTGGGCACGCTGGCTCATGCCTGTAATCCCAGCACTTTGGAAGGCCCAGGTGGGAGGATCTCTTGAAGTCAGGACTTCGAGACTAGCCTGGCCAACATGGAGAAACCCCGTCTTTACTAAAAACACAAAAATTAGCTGGGCGTGCTGGCACACACCTGCAGTCCCAGCTACTTGGGAGGCTGAGGCAAGAGAATCACTTGAACCCGGGAGGTGGAGGTTGCAGTGAGTCGAGATGGCGCCACTGCATTCCAGCCTGGGTGAGAGAGCAAGGCTCTCAACATAAACAAACAAACAAACAAACAAATAAAAAATTTAAAAAGTTGAGCTAGGTCTTGATGTTTAGAAAGCTTGCTAAGTAGGAATGAGGGCACTACAGGGTGGGGCAGTGGCGTGGGCAAAGGCAGAGAGGTGGGACTTGGTGTGGTGTTTGTGGAAAACAGAGGAAGACAAGTCTCATGGGCCAAGGGGTCTGTGTCCCAGAGCAGAGACAGCCTGAGGGCTGAGAGGATCCACATTCCAGAGATCCTTGGAGGCCAGAGGAAAGAATGTAGATTGAAGGGAAGATGGGAGAAATGTTTCCTACAGAAGATTAGACTGGGTGAAGGAAGTTGGGGGAAAGACTGGATTTAGGTAATGGAAATAAAAGAAAAAGAAAAGCAAAGTAAGAGGTGCACCTGAAGAAAATACAGAAAGAAGGGATGTCATCTGGTGACTGCTTGGAAGGAGAAGGTGAAGTGGGCATCCCTGCAATTTCATACCATGAAGAAAGCTGGTATTGCTGAGAACCAGGAAAGTTAAGCAAAGAAGATGGGTGAGAGGTGAATGGAGGGGTAGGGAGGAAAGGAGGTGGAGGAGGGAGGAGACGATGAGTGGTTTGGTGTACACCAAGCTTGTCCAACCTGCAGCCCAGGACGGCTTTGAATGAGGCCCAACACAAATCCATAAACTTCTTAAAACATTATGAGATTTTTTTTTTTTTTTTTTTTTTTGCAATTTTGTTAGTGCAGCAGCTTTCGTTAGTGTATTTTTGTTGTTGTTGCTGTTAAGATAGAATCTTGCTCTGTCACCAGGCTGGAGTGCAGTGGCACAATCTCAGCTCATTACAACCTCTACTTCCAGGGTTCAAGCGATTCTCCTGCCTCAGCCTCCCAAGAGCTGGGACTACAGGCGTGGGCCACCACACCAGGCTAATTGTTTGTATTTTTGTAGAGACAGGGTTTCATCATATTGGCCAGGCTGGTTTCAAACTCCTGACCTCAAGCAATCCCCCTGCCTTGCCCTCCCAAAGTGCTGGGATTACAGGCATGATCCCACCGTGCCCAGCCGAATTACCATATTTTATATGTGATTCAAGAAAATTCTTCGTCTTTCAATGTAGCCAGGAGGTGGAGGTTGCAGTGAGCCGAGATAGTGCCACAGCACTCCAGCCTGAGAGACAGAGCCAGGCCCTGTCTCAAAAAAATAAAAATAAAAATCAGACGTCTGGCACTGAAAGAAACCATTCCACTTGAAAACACGTAAAGATATGATGCCAGACACCAGGTACTTCACAGTCTGGCCGGAGAGCAGATAGCCATGCATGAAGTACCTATTAAGACCAGGGTGCCAACTCAAACCCCTGACAGGCCAGGTGAAATTTCACCCAGGCTGGTGTGCAATGGCGTGATCTTGGTTCACTGTAACTTCCGCTTCCCGGGTTCAAGTGATTATCCTGCCTCAGCTCAGCCTCCTGAGCAGCTGGGATTGCAGGTGTCTGCCACCATGCCCTGCTAATTTTTGTATTTTTAGTAGAGACGGGGTTTCTCCATGTTGGCTAGGCTGGTCTCAAACTCCTGACCTCGTGATCTGCCCGCCTCAGTCTCCCAAAGTGCTGAGATAACAGGCATGAGCCACGGCGCCTGGCCCTTTTCTAGTATTAACAACTCTGCTTTCTTGGATGGGAATTCATGAGCTCTAGTACTTGAGGAGATTTTCATCTGTAGATTTTAGGATTTTCTTATCTACCATATTCAGCATTCATCCTGGAGCAAACCCAAAGAAAATCTGCCTTGGATCCTTCTGAGTACTGAACATTTGAAGAGTTCTTCTTTCGTGATATCCAGTAAATTAGAACTGTCCTTCCTGGCAAGCTCAAGCTGTGCTTCAGGAAATTTGGCAGGATCTGCCAGGTTCCCATGATTCTTTCCACTGGTGGAATATGGTACCAGTGCTTCAGATGGAAGCATTCTTTTTGGAATGGGTTGTCCCCAAAAAGAATGGAACAGGTTTGGATAGAATTTCCAGACTTCTTGGATCATAGAAGGCTGTAGTGACACCACCACCATTTTTTTTTT
>NW_012103109.1:2554020-2554982 GCF_000951045.1 Mandrillus leucophaeus | reverse complement strand
TGTTAGCCAGGATGGTCTCGATCTCCTGACCTCGTGATCCACCCGTCTCGGCCTCCGGAAGTGCTGGGATTACAGGCTTGAGCCACCGCGCCCGGCCTGAAATTCCTTTCTATTCTTAGTTTGCTGAGAATTTTTATCACGAGGAGTGTTGGGTTTTGTCAAATGCCTTTGCTGCATCATTTCCACTCACATTTCATTGGGAAAACCTGTTATACCTGTCCAAAAGCTGCAGAACATCAGGTAGAGTCCAGTGGTGACAGCTGTGGCAACAGGCCGAGCCCCAGACCCTGCCAGGCTAGAGGTGTCCAGGGGTTGGAGGAGCAGGCTTGCCCCCTCCCTCTGCTCAGAAGGTCCAGCAACCTGACCAGACTGGATTTGCCAGGGTGCAAGCTTCCTTGCATGTCCACACGTCCTCAACAGGGAAGGGTCTACCCAGGGCCATCCTGCCTCAAAGGAGAAGTGGTTTACTGCTTTCCCCACCTTTAGAGGGAATGAGGGCCCCTGCTCCTGGTCCTTACTCTACTCCATTGTCCAGTTGGCGTATGCCCTGAGGCTTCCATTATACAGATTGGAATCTAAGGTGTAAAAGAACTAAGAATTTGCATAAGATCCCCAACAGGTAAAGACAGGCCCCAAACCTAGGCTCTAGACTTCGTTTTTCTGACCCAGCTTCCTTTAACCTGTAGGGTTGGCCCAACGCCCCGGGCTTCACCGAACACTGGGCGCACGCGGGAAGTCCGAGAGGCTGGGTCGGGCGCCCAAGCGAGGGCCCAGGTGGGGCGAAACAGGCGCAGCCAAGGGGCTGGCACCTTCGCCCCCCGCCGTGGATTCAAAAGGTCGGGCTCCACCCCCTCGAAGCCCCGAGCCCACTTTGATGTGCTGATGTGGCCTGGAAGGGGCCACTTCACACCTCGGGCTCGGCATAAAACGGCCGCCGGTCGCCGGCCCCCAGACGCGCCGCC
>NW_012103109.1:2553077-2553970 GCF_000951045.1 Mandrillus leucophaeus | reverse complement strand
GGGGTTGTGTGTGTGTGTGGAGGCGGGGCTGTGTGTGTGTGTGGAGACGGGGTTGTGTGTGTGTGGAGGCGGGGCTGTGTGTATATGTGTGGGGAGGCAGGGCTGTGTGTGTGTGGAGGCGGGGCTGTGTGTGTGTGTGTGTGGAGGCAGGGCATTGTGTGTGGAGGTGGGGCTGTGTGTGTGTGTGTGTGTGGAGGTGGGACTGTGTGTGTGTGGAGGCGGGGCTGTGTGTATATGTGTGGGGAGGCAGGGCTGTGTGTGTGTGTGGAGGCGGGGCTGTGTGTGTGTGTGTGTTTGTGGAGGCAGGGCATTGTGTGTGGAGGTGGGGCTGTGTGTGTGTGTGTGTGTGGAGGTGGGACTGTGTGTGTGTGGAGGCGGGGCTGTGTGTGCGTGGAGGCGGGGCTGTGTGTGTGTGTGGAGGCGGGGCTGTGTGTGTGTGTGTGTGGTGGTGGGGCTGTGTGTGTGTGTGGAAGTGGGACTGTGTGTGTGGAGGCGGGGCTGTGTTTGTGTTGAGGCTGGGCTGTGCATGTGTGTGTGGTGGCGGGGCTGTGTGTGTGTGTGTGGAGACAAGGCTGTGTGTCTGTGTGGTGGCTGGGCTGTGTGTGTGCGGGGGAGTGGTGAGGCCCTGTCTGTGAAATAATGTTCCTAAGGCACACTGGCCACCAGTGTCATGGTGAGCAGGGAATCAGCTTCTACTTGCGGACCACACGTGCCACTCCACGTTGAGACAGGGATGTGTGGTGCTGTGTGGCTGTGTAGAGGTGTGGATGCTGTGTGGAGGTGAGAATGCTGTGTGGCGGTGTGGATGCTGTGTGGATGTGTGGAGGTGTGGATGCTGTGTGGAGGTGTGGATGCTGTGTGGAGGTGTGGAGGTGTGGATGCTGTGTGGATGT
>NW_012103109.1:2552333-2553027 GCF_000951045.1 Mandrillus leucophaeus | reverse complement strand
GCCCGGCCCAATATTAACTTTCACCTGAAAGGTGTCAGCAGCCTTTTCGACCAGCTGAACACCATAATCCTCTTTAAGTGGCTGAATGGTCACACCTCTTCCATTGACAAGCTGCTTTAAGTCAATAGGATGAGTAGGATCAACAGGACCCAAATCAGTAAGATACTGCAGTCTATTGATACTTAAAGGATGATACTGGTGCCTGAAGCTAGTTCCTTCATTAAATCTGTATTTTGGGATTCTGATGTAAAATAGAGTCTGGCCATCCTCAAAGCCCAGCAGAGTCAGTTTCCTCTTTGCCTTTCTCTTCTATGGCCTCTGCCACATTTTCTACCTCTTCTCCGACCTTTTGGTAGTCTCATGGGTTTCCTGGAGCCAGGATTCGGCTTTAAATTGATCAGGCTCATGCGCAGCAGGGCCCAGAGCTGCCATAACCTGCGAAGAGGTTTATTTCTTCCTTTCTGACCTGTATGTCTTTTATTTGTTGCCTAATTGCACAGCCTAGATCTTCCATCTGGTACAATGTTGAATAGGAGTGGTAAGAGAGACACCCCTCGCTTTGTTCCTGAAATCGGGGGATGTGGGGAAGCTTTCAGTCTTTCACCACTCAGTATGAGGCTACCTGTAGGTTCTTTGTAGAAGCCTTTCATCAGGTTGATGAAATTCCTTTTTTTTTTTTTTTTTTTTTTTTTTT
>NW_012103109.1:2543608-2546878 GCF_000951045.1 Mandrillus leucophaeus | reverse complement strand
CCTGCCGCTCCCCGCCAGCAGCCTGGCCTCCATAGTATGCCCAGGGCGCCAAGAGGCGAGGGCAGGGAAAGGCCACGCAGGGGACTGGGTCTCCCCTCGCTAGGGGCCCCCTGAGGGTGGAGCCCACGAACGCGGACACCCGCACAAGGTCACCAGTGCTGAGGGGTGCCCTGTTCCTTCTCTCGCTACAGCTCCTTCCCGGCGACGTGCTGGCCCTGCTGGAGACCTGGATGCCCCTCTCGCCTCTGGAGTGGCTGCCTGAGGAGCCCAAGTGACAGCGGACAACTGACGCCGTCTCTATGAGCACCGAGGCTCTTTTGGCCTCAGCCCCTTCGAAATGGTTCCTTAGCAGACTGCCTTTCCTGGAAGAGGGCACCGGCGATCCCGGCAGGGGCATTCCTGCGGGTGAGAGCCTTGCCCACCACAGCGGCCCTTCTCAGCACCCCCCCTCCATGGAGGGACCCATAGGGTTAGACACTTTGAAGCAAGCAGGAGGCTCTGCCTAATGTGAATTTATTTATTTGTGAATAAACTGCTGGTGTCAGTTGGCAATTTCTTCTTCCTACCCGTGGACACAAAACTCCCTCTCTCCCTCTAAAGAAGAGCATGGGAGAGGTGGGAGGGGTTCTTGCAATCTTTAGCCCTCCCACCCCCACAGGACCAACCCCCTTTGACCTTCCCCCCAGCCCTGGCTCAGCATCTAGTCCAGATGGGTCAGCCTGGAAGGGGTGGGGAGGGGCGTCCTTTGAGAAGGCAGCGGCAAGTAGAATCTGCTGATCTTTTCTTTGAACCTGGTGG
Source organism: Mandrillus leucophaeus (assembly GCF_000951045.1). NCBI lineage: Eukaryota > Metazoa > Chordata > Mammalia > Primates > Cercopithecidae > Mandrillus > Mandrillus leucophaeus. The sequence continues at coordinate 2,546,080 of NW_012103109.1, read as the reverse complement.
GGAACTGGTTAAAACCAAAATATCTGTGTAGAAATACAACTCCATTATTGAGTATTTGTTGTATGTATATCAGGTACCTATTATATTCAAGTAACCATTTTACAGAAGGATGAGGATCAGCACTCAAGCCCCAGTAGGCCTCCAGAGTCCCAGCGCTCAGCTCTTGGAGGATTTTGCCAGCTTCATGCATGTTGGGGCCTGAGGGATAACAGCTACAAGAGGTCATTTTCTTGTGTCCCGGGGCCTTATTCTCCATAGACTGGAGCACCCTGGCCTTGGACCTCCCACCCCCTACTCCGACATTTTCCCATCTCCCTTTTCTCTGGTTTCCTCGCCTTGTGGCTTAGAGATATAAATAACAGTGTAGCAGTCCTGAGTTTATATAACCATGACCTCCTAGAGGCCTAGCTGGGGTGAGATGATCGCCCATGGGGTTGCATCAGAATCCACACAGGCAGTTGCACTCCTGTCTGCATTGGCTGGAGTCACATCAGGGAGCAAGAGACAGGAGCCTTGAGCCCAGAAAGTGTGTCCTCATCCAGCCAGGGTGTCTAGGGAACAGTCATCCTTGGAGGTTGGGGTGGGAAGAAGGGATGTGTAGGCTCCCTGCCAAGTGTCCTTTACCCTCTATGGATAGATACCTAGTTCTCCTCTCTTCCCCTTCAAGTGTCTGAAACACAGGCCTTAGTGTCTGTTTTTATAAAAGCTTTATTAAGATATAATTCACATACCATAAAATCCACTCTTTTAACAATTGAATGGCTTTAGTACATCCACAGAGTTCTGCAACCATTGCCACTAATTTTAGAACATTTTAACCCCCCAAAAGAAAACGTGTACCTGTTAACATCACTCCCCATTATTCCCTTACTCCCAGCCCCTGGCACTCACTCATCTAGTCTCTGTCTCTATAGGTTTGTTTTTTCAGGATATTTCATATAAAAGGAATCATAAAATATGGCCTTTTGTGTCTGGCTTCTTTCACTGAGCACAGTGTTTTTAAGGCTCATCATGCTGCCTCCTATGTCAGAACTTCATTTCTTTTTACTGCCCAATAATCTTCCATTGTTCAGCTACATCACAGTTGGTTTATCCGTTCATCCGCTGATGCTGCTGGGTTTGCTTTTCAACTGCTTCAGAGATCCCTTCCAGTACTCTAGCCCCGCCAGGAGGGGCTGTAATGCAGAGTGGGATGGAGTCCCTGATCTGCAGTTCAGGAGTCTAGGCCAGGCAGGGCAGGCCAGGCAGGGCACACCCGGGCTGGCGCTTGGCCACAGAGAATGAGCTCCAAAAGTCATGCCTGCAGCGGGGTGGGACCTCACACCTCCGCGGGTCACCCCCTTTCCTGCTCCTCTGTCCCATCTCTCACTCCCCTCCCAGGACCCTAACTGGGGTAGAGTGGGAAGTTTTCTGGAGCCGACCCAGCTTAGAAGATCTATTTGCATGGCAAAGGCCCGGCGTTTTAGAATGGGGAATTAAAGTTATTAGCAAGTCTTTTCACAGATAAGTGGGGCTCATTGGCCAGCCCCCTTCCCTGCAGAGGGCTTCTTCTCCGGCCCTGAGCCTGGGAGTGGCCCACTGTTTATTAGCACCTAGGTGTGAATTTTCATTAACAAGCTTCTGCTAATAGCTGCCCAGACTCAGGACTGGAGATAGGAAGGGGACACCTCCCACTGCTCCAGCATCCCCATCCCCCATCTCGGCCAGCGCCATCCCGCACCCGGAGGAAACCCTGTGTGCCTGTTCACAGAGCCGACAACAGTAGCCAGCGTCCAGGTAGGCACCCCGTGCCAGATGGTAGCAGAGCCTCCCTCACCTCAGTTCTCAGCCCCGCTGCGAGGTAACCCCAGCTGCAGAGCCACTTTAAGAACAGGGGGGTTAAGAAAAAGGCTGCAATGGTGGATGGCAGTGTTCGGATCTGGACCCAGCTGTGACTCCAGACCTGTGTGTGTAATCACTGGGTGTGCTGCCCTCACTACGGCTGAACACCAGCTTGTCTCAAGAACAGAGGGTATTGGGGGGTGTCTCACCTCCCCCGAGGCCCAGGCAGGGTGCCCCACTGTGGAGTGGTCTGGGCCAGGCCCCATGTGCCGTGGAGGGGGTAATGAGAAAGACTGCACCAGCATGGGGGTGCCCGCTGAGGCCAGCTAGCTGCCCTCTGGTCCCCGCTGGTCCCCAGCCACCCTCCTCTTCTTGGGAGCTGCTTTCACAGGACCACCTAGTGAGAAGGCCAGCGCAGGGAAACCAGCATTCCCAGAGCAGTGACCCTCAGCCAGGCTGTGTGCTTAGTTAGGACTTGAAATTTGGGCTCAGGGCCTCTGGCAAGGTGGGTAGGTTTGCACTCCCCCTGTTTTACAGGCAGAAGCTGAAGCACAGGGAGCTCAAGGAACTTTTCCATGAGGCTAGAGTGCAGCCCCTGGGGAAGGGCCAACTGCGGGCTGGTGGTTGGTGAAGGCTGTCTTTGCAAGAGTC
>NW_012103109.1:2526875-2537416 GCF_000951045.1 Mandrillus leucophaeus | reverse complement strand
GTGTGGAGGTGTGGATGCTGTGTGGATGTGTGGAGGTGTGGCTCCTGTGTAGCGGTATGGATGGTGTGTAGCGGTGTGGATGCTGTGTGGAGGTGTGGATGCTGTGTGGACGCTGTGTGAATGTGTGGATGCTGTGTGGAGGTCTGGATTCTGTGTGGATGCTGTGTGAATGTGTGGATGCCGTGTGGAGGTGTGGATGCTGTGTGGATGTGTGGCGGTGTGGATGCCATGTGAAGGTGTGCATGCTGTGTGGATGTGTGGAGGTGTGGCTCCTGTGTAGCGGTGTGGATGGTGTGTAGCAGTGTGGATGCTGTGTGGAGGTGTGGATGCTGTGTGGATGCTGTGTGAATGTGTGGATGCTGTGTGGAGGTCTGGATTCTGTGTGGATGTGTGGCGGTGTGGATGCCATGTGGAGGTGTGCATGCTGTGTGGATATGTGGAGGTGTGGCTCCTGTGTAGAGGTGTGGATGCTGTGTGGAGGTGTGAATGTGTGGAGGTTTGGGTTCTATGTGGAGGTATGAATGCTGTGTGGATGTGTGGATGGTGCACCTGGGCACTGGTTTGCCTTACTCTAGTTCCAACAGTCCCTGAGAAGACTTAAGGTTGTTTTTTTGTTTTGTTTTGTTTTTTTGTTTTTTAGACAGAGTCTTGCTCTGCTCTGTCGCCCAGGCTGGAGTGCAGTGGCGCAATCTTGGCTCACTACAAGCTCCACCTCCTGGGTTCACGCATTTTCCTGCCTCAGCCTCCCGAGTAGCTGGAACTACAGGTGCCCGCCACCATGCCCGGCTAATTTTTTGTATTCTTGGTAGAGACAAGGTTTCACTGTGTTAGCCAGGATGGTCTCGATCTCCTGACCTCATGATCCCCCTGCCTCAGCCTCCCAAAGTGCTGGGATTATAGGCGTGAGCCAGTGCGCCTGGCCGACATAAGGTTCTTGATGTTTCCATGGGGTCTGTCACCCAGAAGGCAAAGATCTCTTTTGGGCCCACAGGCATGGCCAGTTCTGCCTGGGGCTGCATAGGCGGAGGTCACTGGAGCCCTGGCAGCCCAGCCTACCAGCTGGGGAGTGCCAGCCTAGTGCTGACCAGCCCTGGTTCCTTCTCCCTCGTCCCGCTGGTGGGACCTGGCACATAAGACACCTTGTGAATGCCTCAGCTCCTCTCTCCCCACCTGCTGTCCCCTCACACGCTGGGAAAGGAGAAGGTGGCCAGGTGTGGGCAGCACATGTCTTGGCAGAGGGTGGGCGGGGCTCCCTGCTGGCTCTCCTAGGCCACGTGCCTCTGTTGTCTGCCTGCTCAGCATTCCTCCTGCCTTCCTCCCTCATGGCCCTGTCATTTCCTTTCCCCAGAGAGCTCTTCCCCTGTCAGTCCTTGGTTTGGGGGTGGCAGGACCTCTCCCTCCTTCCAAGGATGGACACCTGCTGCAGGCCTGACCATCATTACAGTGAGCGGTTCAGGAAAGAGACCACGTGCAGGCCAGTGAGGAGCAGGCTCAGGGCTTTGCCAGCACTATTAGGAAGGGGTGGTCCACCGGGTGCTTCCAGTGTCATCCAAGTGGAAGGCCTGCCTGAAGGGGGAATTGGAACTGAGAGGCGGAGGGAGACTCCAGCCACACCGAGAGCATGACTCCTGAACGGCTAAGTTATCTGAGCCAACACATCCCCCTTTTTGCTAAGGTAGTTTGTGTTGGGTTTCTAGCATTTGCTATGGAGAAGCCCATGGGGACTTGACACAGGCTGTTCTACACTGTCTCACCTGAGTCTCAGTTCCCTTCTTTGTAAAATGGGGATAACATCTGTGTTTCACAAGGTTGCTTAAAGCTTAAGTGGAAAATACACTAACCACAGAAATGTTGGTTCCCCATCACCTTTAGGTGGTGTGTAAACCAAGACCATCTTCCTAAGTTCTCCTCCCTCATCTCCAGAGAGCTGCCAGAGCACCTGTTATACAGAGGGAATTACTGCCAAGAGCTATGTTGGTGGTTATATTTCATTCCCATGGTGGGGTGTGGAGAGGGCCAGAGTGTCTCCAGGCGGGGATCCTCTCATCCAGGGGGACAGTCAGCCCGCCAGCATCAGTGCCACACGGGAGGTGTCTGGCCAACAAGGAATGTGGTGTGTGACCCGGGGAGGAAGTGGATGGGGCCGCAAAAGCAGCAGCCGTCACAAACTCTGTGCAGTCACCCTCCCAGGTAGTTTCTCACCCAAGAGACCAAGCAGGCCTAGGACCAGGCTGGGACACTTGATCCCCCTCAGCCTCCAAGGTTCCACACGGTGTCCTCACGGATCCCTTGGGCTGCTGGGGACCCCTCCATCTGGTATTTCTGGGAGGACAGTTTCTAGAGAAGAGCAAGGCGTCTCTCTGCCCAGCCGCCTCTAGCGTTCCCAGGCCAGCAGGCCAGGGCAGCAGTGGCCCAGCTCCTGCCTGCCGCCTCTCCCTCCCACTCTGCCTCTCATACCTGTGTGACCTCAGGCCCTTAGGCCACCACCCTGAGCCTAGCTCCTCCAAACTATTCTATAAAGGTGTGAGCCAGCCGGGGGAGGGAGAAGTGGGTGGGGAGAACAGGAGGCCTCACTGTTGCTGGTGGGTGGGGCGTCTTGCTCATCTGAGGACAGTGGCTCTCCAGGGCCTAGGAGGTGAGTGGTCCTCACCAGGCCAAGGACTCTGGTTGAAACCGTCATCTGGGCTCTGCTGGGGTTTGGACTCGGTGGGAATGATGGGTTATATACCACAGCAACGTGAGAGTCTGGAGACAATATCACTGTTTATTTGGGTGACACATCTGCCTGCCTGAGGCTCTGACAAGAGGCTTAGTGGTTGAAGGTCCCCCAGATTATACTTTTCCCCTTGCTGGTTCTGCAGAGGCCCCAGACTCTGAGTGCAGGCCTGTGGAGCTCTGGCTCTGTCACATTTCTCTTGGCCTCAGCGTCCTGGGAACGGCTGTCTAGTGGCTGACACCTCCTTTTCAGAGAGCCAGGGCGGTGGCAGCCTCACTTCTTGAAGCTCTGTCTCTGGAGCAACAAGGAGTACCTCTGAAGCCGGGACCAGTGCTCCTGCTCCTTCTCTGGGTTCTTCTCCAGCTTCCGATAGCTGAGGACCACACAACTGTGATGAGAGGAATCTCCCCTCACTTCCCCAGCTCCCGAGCCCCCAGGGCAGAGCTCCACTACCCTCTGCTCCTCTGAGAAACTCTAAGAGGACACTCCTGCATCACCTCTGTGTCCTCAGGACTCGGCCTGGTACACAGCAGGTGCTCAGAAAGCCTTTCCTGGAGGAATGAGGGTCTAGCATTCTAACCTGTGAGGTGCATGTGGGTAGACAGGATGGCAAACTGAGGAACTAAAAGGCTATTTGCAGACAAGCTGTGGTATTACACACAACGGAACATTCAGACTGAAAAGGAAGACGTTCTGACACGTGCTCCACCATGGATGACTCTTGAGGACATTACATTGAGTGAAATACACCAGTCACAAAAAGACACTTCTTGTGATGCTTAGCAGGGTGGAGGGGGCTGTTGGTGGGGTTGTGGTGGGGAAGGGGGTGCAGCTTAATGACGCTAAAATGCTTAGGCAAACAGGAAGAGGAGTACTCTAGGGGGGAAAGACAATGACCATAGCTTTGATTTGTTTTGAGGCTCTGCATATGGGACATCTATGTGGAGATAAGATTTTAATTAATTAATTTAATTAATGTATTTATTTATAGATGTAGATGTAGAGATGGGGTCTCACTGTGTTGCTCAGGCTAATCTTGAACTCCTGGCCTCAAGTGATCCTCCACCTCAGTCTCCCAAACTGCTGGGATTACAGGCGTGAGCCACAGCACCTGGCTGGTAAAGTTCAACTTTTTACAAAGATAGTGAATGCTATCTTAAAAATGTATTGGAGGTCAGGCGCGGTGGCTCACGCCTGTAATCCCAGCACTTTGGGAGGCCAAGGCGGGTGGATCACAAGGTCAAGAGATCGAGACCATCCTGGCCAACATGGTGAAACCCCGTCTCTACTAAAAAATACAAAAATTAGCTGGGCATGGTGGCATGTGCCTGTAGTCCCAGCTGCTCAGGAGGCTGAGGCAGGAGAATTGCGTGAACCTGGGAGGCAGAGGTTGCAGTGAGCCGAGATTGTGCCACTGCACTCCAGCCTGGCAACAGAGTGAGACTCCATCTCAAAAAAAAAAAAAAAGAAAGAAAAAGAAAAAGTATTGGAGATAGGGTTTATATTTAGATTTATATAACTGGTTATATGAATATATTTAACACTGGAGAAATTCCTTCACTGTCTCAGAACCAAGCAAGATGCACCGTATTTTGTGTTCATTTGCCTCTTAAAGGAAAGGGCTGAAGATAAAGTAGCAATGTGTACTTTGTATTTTTGACCTTAACTCTGCCAATCTAAGTAGAATTCCCTGTATCTAAAATGGTTTCTTTTAGGCTGAGAATGGTGGCTCACATCGATAGTCCCAGAACTTTGTAAGGCCAAGGTGGGAGGCCAAGGTGGGAGGGTCGCTTGAGCCTAGGAGTTCAAGACCAGCCTGGGCAACATAGGGAGACCCTGTTTCTACAAATAATAAAAAAATTAGCTGGGTGTGGTGGCGCATGCCTTTGGTCCCAGTTGCTCCTGAGGCAGGAGGATTGCCTGAGCCCAGGAAGTCAAGGCTGCAATGAGCTGTGATTGGACCACTGCACTCCAGCCTGGATGACCCTGTCTCAAAAAATAGATAACACAAAAATAAAATAAATCCCTTTTACTTATTGAAAGAGAATAGAATATTTAACTTTTTTTTTTTTTTTTTTGAGACAGAGTATCGTTTTGTTGCCCAGGCTGGAGTGCAATGGCACGATCTTGGCTTACTGCAACCTCTACCTACCTAGTTCAAGCAGTTCTCCTACCTCAGCCTCCTGAGTAGTTGGGATTATAGGTGCCTGCCACCACGCCCGGTTAATTTTTATACTTTTGGTAGGGACGGGGTTTCACCATTTTGGCCAGGCTGGTCTCGAACGCCTGACCTCAGGTGATCTGCCTGCCTTAGCCTCCCAAAGTGCTGGGATTACAGGAGTGAGCCACCGCGCCCGGCCAATTTAACACTTTTTAAAAAAGTAATTTATACATTTGCTGCTTTTAAATAAAATCAGGCCAGGCATGGTGGCTCACGTCTGTAATCCCACCATTTTGGGAGGCTGAGGCAGGCAGATAACCTGAGGTCAAGAGTTCAAGATCAGCCTGGCCAGCATGGTGAAACCCCATCTCTACTAAAAATACAAAGATTAGCCGGGTGTGGTAGCGCATGCCTGTAATCCCAGCTACTCGGGAGACTGAGGCAGGAGAATCGCTTGAACCCAGGAGGCAGAGATTGCAGTGAGCCCAGATTGCGCCACTGCACTCCAGCCTGGGCGACAATAGCGAAACTCCGTCTCAAAAAAACAAAAAACAAAAAAACCCTCCCTGTGAAGAATAGCTGAACATTCTTAGAGAGGGCCAATGTCAACCATCACCTTCTTCATTGTCTCTCTCTCTCCCCAGAGAGTCATGAGACCATATTCGTCTCCTGACGAATAGGCACATTTCCCTCCAGGAGGTATCCAGAGCCTCCCATCGACCCACACTACAACGCAGGAAGGACTTGAACGCCCCTGTTAAGTGCAGGTATGAGCTGGGAAGCAGAGAGGAGCTATGGTGCCACCTAGTGGTGATGTTTAGAATTTTCCCAGGCATGAACTTGGATTAGCAGGGAGCCATCATCATGGTCATACCTACCATTTACTGAGCAACCACTCTGTGCCTGGTACTTTCCGTGTATCATCCCATTAATACCTCAAGCCCAAAAAATCAGCCATCATTAAAATGGTCAGAACACAGCCTGGCATCTCACAGGTGCACAATATGTGTTTTTTGACTGAATGAGGAAACAGCCTCTGACAGGCTAAGTAACTCGCCCAAGGGCTCGTTGTAAGTGGTAGTGTCAGAATCAAACTCAGATCTGTTTGGCTCCAGACCTGCATATCTTAACCATTCTACTTCAATCCTCCCTGAGTAAAGAGTCTACATAGAGAAAGGGGGAAACAGTCGTGAAGGGACATTATGGTGATTGGAGAGATCACAGAATCTCAGAGGTCACATTACATACATAGGGACATCGAGGCCCTGGAAGGAAAGGAGCCTGCCAGAGCCACCTAATTCTGTAATGGCAGGCCCGGGATGAGGATCCAGGGCTCCAGTGATGACCCCAATCCACCCAAATGTGTGGTCAGATCACAAAAGGAATCATCAACAAGGATTTGCAAATCCCCAGAAATTTGTTGTGAGATGGATTAGAAGATACATCTATTTCTCCAGAACAGCCTAAGTACTGTGCCTTATGCTTTGATAGCAGAAAGGAGGGCAAGAAAATGGTGCTTGCAGGATTAGGGAGAGTGGGAAGAGGAAGGGGAAGAGGAGAAACACATGCATTACGGTTTATCTGAATGATGGGTAAAAGAAAGGGGGCTTAGATCATGGGTTGGCAGACATTTTTTGTAAAGGCCCACAATGTAAATAATTTAGACGTTATAGGTCACGCTGTCTCCTCTACAGCCTTCACTCCTGCTGTAGCACACAATAGCCATAGATAATACATAAACAAGTGAGTATGGCTGTGTTCAAATAAAACCTTATTTACAAAACCAGGCAGTGGACTGGATATGGCCCATATAGTTTGCCAACCCCATCTTAATGATTGTGTCTAATAACCCAAACACACTTTGTTCCTTTTTTCTTTCTTTTCTTTTTTTTTTTTTTTGAGGCAGGGTCTGACTGTCACCTGGGCTGGAATGCAAAGGCACGATCTTGGCTCACTGCAACCTCCGCCTCCCAGGTTCAAGCGCTCAACCTCCAGAGTAGCCGGGACAAAAGGCATATGCTACCACGCCCAGCTAATTTTGTGTGTTTTTTGTAGAGATGGGGTTTTGCCACGTTGGCCAGGCTGGTCTCGAACTCCTGAGCTCAAGCAATCTGCCCCCCTCGGCCTCCCAAAGTGCTGGGATTACAAGTGTGAGCCACTGTGCCTGGCCTAAACATACTTTTAAGAGGGACTTGAGAAAGTTAAAAAGATGGTCTTGACAGGAAGAAAACACCAGCTGGAAGCCCTTCTTTTCTCCCAGCCTGAATTAATGACTCCTTTTCTACCAATCCACATGTGAGGTGGAGTGCAGCTCATGTACTATCATGGGGTAGAACCCTTCACTTAGGGGAAATTTCTTTTTTTGAGACAGAGTCTTGATCTGTCGCCTAGGCTGGAGTGCAGTGGTGCGATCTTGGCTCACTGCAACCTCTGCCTGCCAGGTTCAAGCAATTCTCCTGCCTCAGCCTCCCGAGCAGCTGGGATTACAGGCGTGTGCCACCATGCCCGGCTAATTTTTGTATTTTTGATAGAGACAGGGTTTCGCCATGTTGACCAGGCTGGTCTTGAACTCCTGACCTCAGGTGATCCGCCTGCCTCAGCCTCCCAAAGTGCTGGGATTAAAGGCGTCAGTCACCGTGCCCGGCCAGCGGAAATTTCAATGCTGAAAGGATTTACCATAAAACAAACTCCACTATCCCTCAATCCAGATACAACCTCAGATGCGGGAGGGGGTGAAGACACAGCTCTTTACCTCTTCTGGAGGAAACGGTCACATCTTTTCTCCAATGGTAGTGCTTGCAGGAGGGCCATGTTATCCAAGTCCCTTTGAGGAATGGTGCAATTTTTTGAGATATTTTCCAGGAGTGGGCAGGCCTCAAAATTAAAATAGAAAACAGAATATTGGATTCCAGCATCGTCGGTGGACTCAGTTTCATGTGAATAGTCTCCTGTGACAAGACAAGAACACCATGTTCTGTGTAGCAATCGCTTTCTCAGTGGGCTCTGTGGTCCAGGTGAGCATGTGGGGGCTGCTCTCTGCTTATAAAGGCTGAGTCATCTGGGTTGAGCTGTGACTTCAGAGAGAAGACCCTGCTGGCATTTTATCGAAGTGTGCTGTGAGGACTGAGCTGAGGTTCACTTTGGCCTATGATGGAGGGGGCATAGAGTGGGAAGGAGATCAGAGGAGCTCTCTCTGTGAGAGAACTAAGTCAGGGAAATGGTCAGTGGGCATCAGCTCTGGTCCCTTTCCATACCTCGGAGCAGGAAACATGGATGGTCTGGAGACACGGCAAACATTGGCTTCCAGGGGACCTCCAGAGGAAAGGCTCCCGGGGGGGCAAAGGCACAGATGATTTCACGCTTGGCCACGTCCATAAGGCACACAGAGCCATTCTTGGAAAAGATGAGCACCTGGGAAGCAAATAGATGGTGAGTAGGGACTTCTACTGGACACTGTCCCTCACAGGAAGGTCGAGTGTAGAGGTCACCCCAGTAAGGAATGAGAGAAGCAGCTGGACATAAAACCTCTTGGGCCCCAGCCTCTGGATCCATCCAGGGCTGCTGGGGACCTGCACACACATGTATGCTGACTCCTCCGCAGTCCCCCTCAGCCAACAGGCCCTCCTCCACATGCTGTCTGCTCCAGGGCGATGCATTCCTTCCCCTTTTCCCCGACCTCTCTTCCAAGCTCTCTGCATCTCTGCTGAAGAGCTCACTCTCCATGTGGCCAAGATTCAGTTTCTTACCTGTGCTCCCAATGCCTTTCCTTCCCACTGCCTCAGGGACCTTGCTCAATCTTACAGCCCTTCCTGGCCTGAGATCCGAGCTGGGGACGCTTTCCTGCCTGGGCTCTTTCCTCTCTGTAGTGAACATGCTAAACTCTCCCCATCCTTAGAAAGCCCACTTTGACCCGACATCCTCCTCCAGCTGCCACACTACTTTCCCCTCCCCAACACAAGAGGGTCTCTCCACACCCTGTCCACTTCCCGACCTCCTGCTTCTGTCTCCAGCCTCAGCCACTTGTCTCCACCATGCTCTTGGTTTTTCTGCAGCACAGGACACTGCTCTCACCTTCTTCAGACTCTCCTCTCTGCTTGCAGGACTGTCCCCATGCAGTTTTCCCTGGGGCCCCTCGGTCCCTTTGTGAACTGATTTTCCAGGTCCTGTAAGTGATGGTAGTGCCCATGGGAACCTCTTCTCTATTCACTCCCTCTCTTTAACTAGGGGAACCTGCTGTACCCCCACTTCAACCACCACTCACTAACTGTACCTGGCTGGTGAGCATAGAATCTACATTTTCAGCCCTGGGCTCTCTGGAAGCCTCCCCTGGGGGTCCTATAGGCCCCTCACCCTCTGCAGGGCCACATCAGGAATCACAGACTTTCTCTCCAGGCCTTCAGTGGGCCCTGTAAGGACTGGGGAGTCAGCTCTGCAAGTGAGGATCAACCGTGCACACTTCCCTCTCCTTTGGCAACAGCCACAGGTAGCCCAGAATGTGGAGTCCATCTCTGAACTGAGATCTCTCAACTCTCCATCCCTGCTCTAAACATGCTGTTCCCATTCTCTGACCTCTCTGTTTTGAGCGCCATCCCACACGGGGACATATCTGTATTGTTCTGCCCAGTGTACAGGACCTTCCACGGTCTGGCCCACCTGTCTTCCCACCCCAGCCTCTTCCCTCTCCACATTCCACAGCAATCTCATGTGGCAGGTGCTGGAACTTCCTGCAGTGCCCGGGACACACATAGTGCTCTCTTGCCTCCATGGTGTTGCCTTCTCAACTCCTCTGGCTCAGCTCAGCTGTCACCTCCTCCAGAAAACACACTGTCCTGCCCTGCTGCCAACTTCTGCAGGTCGAGTTAGGTGACCCCTCTCTCTATTCCATGCATCCATTAAAAAATTCCTATTACAGCCTTTCTCATGTTCTAGGGCAGCTGTCTGGTGACTTCTCTGTCTTCCCAAATGAGCTGTGTGCTCCATGAAGGCAGGTTCTTTCTCTATTTGTAAGCCCGAAAGCTAGTCCAGTGCCTAACACGTAACAGGCCTTCAATAAGCATTTTCTAAAGGATAGATGGACACATTCACACATTCAAATGAGAGGCATGGGGCATTCACAGAGAGGCATGGGGAACCTACCATGCCAGGTAAGGCTGGGACTGGGGCCACTGCACAGATGGTTTTATCCAGGTGCTTTACAGGCCTATAGGACAGAAAACACACAGGCATTTTCCTACTTTAAGAGTTTAAAAGTTTTGATATCCTCTTCTAGGCATGTATCCTGGGGAAATTCAGAGAAATCAAGAAATATGTGAGGAGGCTGTTCATAGTCCAAAAAATTAGGAACAATCCAAATATCTATTAGGAGGATGCTTAAGTCATTGTGGTATATTATACAATGAAATATAATACAGTAATGAAAATAAAAGAACTGGAGCTACATGCATCAACATGTATGGCTCCTGTGAACAATGTTGCAAAGCAAGATGCAGAATAAATACCACTGAAAAACAAGTTGGAGGCTGGGTCCAGTCGCTCATACCTGTAATCCAAGCACTCTGGGGGCCAAGCACTTTGAGCCCAGGAGCCTAAGACCAGCCTGGGCCACAGAGGGAAGCCCTGTCTCAAACCAAACTGGAAGGAAGGAAGGAAGGAAGGAAGGAAGGA
>NW_012103109.1:2506337-2526776 GCF_000951045.1 Mandrillus leucophaeus | reverse complement strand
AGGGAGGGAAGGAGGCAAGTTGGAAAATATATAGAATATGGTTCCCTTTATAAGTTTCCTAAATATGCAAAGCTAAATAATGTACTGTCTAGAAATACAGTCATACAAATGTGGCTAATTCTTTTTCTTTTTTTAATAATTTTTTTTTTCTTTTCACAGAGAAGGGATCTCACTATGTTACCCACACTGGTCTTGAACTCCTGAGCTTAAGTGGTCCTCCCACCTTGGCCTCCCAAAGTGCTGGGATTACAGGTGTGACCCACTGTGCCTGGCCTAAATGTGGTTAATTCTTAAAGGAGAACAAAGGAATGATGAATTTAGAAAAATGGTGTGGTAGATTGAAAAGCAATTGGTTGTATTTGGCAGTGACTCTCATCAAAAGATGGAGTCTGTTTTTCTACTGCTCGAATGTGGGCATGGACGTGGGATGTGCTTTGCCCCATGGGTCATTAGCAAATGTAACATGAGCAAAAGCTTGAAAAGCATTTGTGTGCTAGGGTTGCCCTCTCCTACTGCTGGGAGCCCTTAGACTACCATGTGAGGAGGCCTATACTAGTCTGCAGGAGAGACCATGAGGAAAACTGAGGTGCCCCGGCCAATAACCTGCCAACTGCCAGGTGTGTGAGTGAAGCCATCTTAGAAGAGCTGCAAGCTGCCTGAAGGCACATTTGAGAGCCCAGGTGAGACCAGTAGAAGAAATGGACTGAGTCCAGCCCAAATTGCTGACCTACAGACTCAAGGACTAAACAATGACTATTTTCTTAAACCATTAAGTTTTGGGGTGGTTTGTTATTTAGCATTAGGTAATTAATAAGGTGTTTGGGGTGGAGCAAGAAGGACTGATGAGGGAGAGCCATACAGGGAGCCCAAATGGAACTGGAGATTATCGATTTCCAACGGCTACAGGGGAGTTGATCTCACTACTCTTTATTACACACACACACGTACACACATGCGCGCACACACACACACATATTATACAGTTTCATTTGCATGCATTAAATATTTTTAAATGTTTAAAAGAGAGAGAGAGATCCCTGGGGAAACTGATGGAAGGTTACTGTGGGAGAAATGAGCCTCTTCTTGGTGTATGGGATAGGAAGGATGTTGTCTTAATCCATTTTCTGTTGCTTGTAACAGAATACCTAAAACTGGATAATGTATAAAGAAAAGGAATTTATTTCTTACAGTTCTGGAGGCTGAGAAGTCCAAGGTCAAGGATCCACAGCTGGTGAGAGCCTTCTTACTGGTGGGGACTCTCTAAAGAGTCCCGAGATGGCACAGGGTGTGACATGGCGAGGGAGTTGAGTGTGCTCATGTTCTAGCTCAGGTATCTCTTCCTTTTCTTATAAAGCCACCATTTCTACTCCCATGATACCCATTAATCCATTCACCTATGAATCCACTGATGCATGAGTGGGTTAACCCGTTCATATGGGAAGAGCCTTCATGATCCAATCAGCTCCTAAAGGCCCCGCCTCACGGTACTGCCACAATGGGGATTAAGTTTTCACATGAGTTTTGGAGGGGATAGTCAAACCATAGCAGATGTGCCATCATACAATTTTGTTAGAAAAAATTGTAATATATATATATGACATTGGCGATCTTCAGAAACTCACCAGGAGAGTGATGACTATACAAAAGGTAGACTGTAGTCAGAGAGGCTGTCAGATTTTACTATTAAATAGCAATTAAAATAATCTGTCTGGCTGATTATTTACCCCATGCGGCCCTCAAGCTACTGACCTCTCGACAAGCACACTGATGGTGGGTCCTTGGGTCCCACTAGCCTCCAACAGATGGAGGGAGGCATCTGTGCACAGCACCACACATTTCATTTGGGATTTCACTGGACCTTCAGGATACATATTCTGTCCTTTGTGGACCAAGAAATATTTTAGGAAGTGAATGCTTTGGCAGAAACATCCCTGAGGAAGAGCAGCGATCCCAAGAGGGAATCCTGGAGAAAGTAATCACACAAGCCGGTCAGAAAAGGGGATAGGGGAGGGGGCTATGGGCACAGGGGCTGTGACCAGCAAGTGTGTGAGGGACTTGTAGGATGTGAAGGCAAAATCAAGCAATGAGCACCCTGTGAGAGCAAACCAGTAAACCCAGTGCCCAATGGGAGAGAAAAGCCCCCTGCAGGGGAATGCTGCTGTGTCTGGAGAGGAACTGGGGAGGGGGAGAAGCAAGAACATGGAGGAGGGCAGGGTCAACCCTGGAGTGGAAGGAAGCTACAACCCAGCCAGGGACTGAGGCACAGCTGACCATGGGATGCAAAGGCATATGGGCAGGGGGAGGCATAGCTGTTTCAGAAGGCTGTGTGTGTGTGTGTGTGTGTGTGTGTGTGTGTGTGTGTGTAGCCAAACAAGAACTTAATATCCAGAAAAAAATGAAAACAAGCTATTTTGGTCAAGGGCTTATGAAATCATCATCATTCTTCTTTCCTTGTAATATCTTTTGCTTCTATAATAATGCTGTTGGTTCAATAATAAAATAAAGAAGGGTCTTTAGTGGTGTTTATCTTGGCAGTGTGTGGGGAAAATATCCTCCAAAGTTGAAATAACCACTGCATTCTTCAGAAAGTGATAGCCAAGTGAGGAAGGCAATTTGCTAGCTTGACAGATGCCTCCCTGAGAACAGTCAGCAACCCGGTCTGATCACAAGCTGCTCAATAAACAGGGTACTATCTCTGATGCTCTGCACCTGCCAGGAGGGCTGCCCAGTGAAGGTGGCCCACCTCCACTCTCTAGGAAAATATATCTCCAACTGCAAAATGGCAAACCACTGAGTTATTAATGGCCTTTTACAAAGTCTGGTTAGAGGGAGCTGCTTCCCTAGAGGCTGAAGAATTTAGGGAGCAGTATCATTGATTTCTGTATCTGCAAAGCTGGACCCAGGACCCTAGAACTCCACCACAGTGCCACCCATCCAGAATAGCTTCTGGTCTCGCTTTGATTGCTTTATAGGTCTCTTAACTCCAATACAATAGAGTTCCTGCTGACTGGGAATGGGGGGGAATAGCAGGGAAGAAGACTCACTTATTTAGAGCTTGGGGGCTGGGGGAAGGAGGAGGGCTGAGGTCACCATGATCACCTGTACTGTGCCAGACATAATTCTTCACTGGAGTGTAAGAATGAAGGCAATGGTCATATTTCAGAGCCTAGTACAGTGCCAGGCTCAGAGAAGTCACTCAATAAACACATTGGCAGTGGGAAGCATTAGCACATATTATGTCCAATAAATGTTTGTTGAATAAATGAATGAGAGGAGAGCAGGACCAGTTCTCCAAGGTGACTTTAAGAACACAGAGGTAACAGAAGGCCCCAGGGCCTATGGGAATTCTAGAGCTCCCAGACTCATTGCCCAGAGTATTAGGTAGAAAGGCAGGGAGGGCTCACCTTTGGCCAGGTCCCACAGCGTGAGCACACCATCCTCACAGGCCAGCAGCAGGTAGGAGGAGGAGCAGCTGAGCTGAGAGACTGCAATGGGCGCAGCACAGGGCCACACACCCTCAGGGTCTAGGGGGAAGGACAATACTCAACCAGTTCCCCCCAGACTCTGCACCTACCCATCACTTCTACCTGGACAACCTGTGACTCAGACTGGTCTCCCTGTTCAGGAAATGGGAACCAGGAACACCTGTCTGGACTCACCATCTTCCTTCTCTTTATGAAGTGCTATTCTCCTTGCCTAGGATGATAAGATAATGTCACACTGTTATTCCTCTACAGCTAATGTTTAATGAATATGTCCTAGGTGCTAGATACTGTGTTAGGCACTTTCCACACATAATTTCATTGCATTCTCACAAGGGTTCTATGAAGTAGGTCCTATTAGTATCTTCTTTTTAAAGATGAGGAGACCGAGGCAGAGAAGTGACTTGCTCAAGGCCATACAGTCCGTATAGAAGGAGATTAGAAGCCAGGTTGCCTGGGAAAGGGATGGAAGAAAAGAAACTCCTCCTTTGTGAATTTTTTAATGTTACTTTTGAAGTGTAATATAAAGTATAACAAGAGTAAAGTTCAAGGAATATTCACAAAGCAAACTTGCTCATGTAACTGCTTCCATTAATTTTTTTTTTTTTTTTTTTTTGAGACGGAGTCTCGCTCTGTCACCCAGGCTGGAGTGCAGTGGCCAGATCTCAGCTTATTGCAAGCTCCGCCTCCCGGGTTCCGCCATTCTCCTGCCTCAGCCTCCCGAGTAGCTGGGACCACAGGCGCCGCCACCTCGCCCGGCTGGTTTTTTTTTGTTTTTTTTGTTTTTTTTTTTTTTTTTTAGTAGAGACGGGGTTTCACTGTGTTAGCCAGGATGGTCTCGATCTCCTGACCTCGTGATCCGCCCGTCTCAGCCTCCCAAAGTGCTGGGATTACAGGCTTGAGCCACCGCGCCCGGCTGGATTTTGCTATTTTCAACAAACTCATGCACTAGGCAACAATGGTGTAATTAATTAGTTCTATGTTTTACATGAAAAGTTGGTTGGGGTGTGAAGCAACTGGCCTGAGGCTACATGGTTTGCAGACAGCTGGGCTAGGATTAGCACTGACCTTCTGATTCCAAGCCTACTCTCTCTCTCTCTCTTTATTTTATTTTATTTTTTTTTTGAGACAGTGTCACTCTGTCATCCAGGCTGGAGTGCAGTGGTACCATCTTGGCTCACTGCAACCCCTGCCTCCCGGGTTCATGTGATTCTCCTGCCTCAAACTCCTGAGTAGCTGAGACTACAGGCGCGTGCCACCATACCTGACTAATTTTTGTATTTTTAGTAGAGATGGGATTTCACCATGTTGGCCAGGCTGGTCTTGAACTCCTGACCTCAGGTGATCCACATGCCTCGGCCTCCCAAAGTGCTGGGATTACAGGCATGCGCCACCGCGCCCAGCCAAGCCTACTCTCTTTTTACCTTAGCTGCTTAAGGAGCCCTGTGGACCTGACTGTAGACTTTGTCCCTATTGACCTGTTGTCTTTAAGGAACATGACATTTCAGAGACAGATTCTTGGGGTCACACTATACCCACCAAGCCCCCTACTGCCTGCCTAGATCTGGTCCCTAAAGTGACACTTGATGTATGTCAGTCACATGCTCTCAGCTAAGCTGGAGAAGGACATGTCTGCAAGTCCTGAGCTTAGGTGACTCCCATCTCAGCAGTAGAGTACCAGCTTTATCCTTTAGAGTTCGGTTTAGTGAATACAGGAAGAAATTGTGACTTCTGGTCCAGTGTATACCAAGGACACAGGTCATTCCTGGGGAAAAAAAAAGAGAGAAAATGGGTGTTACATAATAAATATGGGTGGCCTTTGGTTTGCACAGAAGGTGTTTGCGCAAGAGGAAGCTGGTTTGAAGTCTGAAGTAGTTTGTTTTAATGGGCAGCACCCAAGAGAAGAGTGAGCTTCCCAAGAGAGAGGGACTGGGCAGCCCCATGAGGGCTGTTCCTGGGGCCCGCTCGCCTTCTTGGATAGGGAGGACAGTCTCAACTCCCCCTTGGCTGCTTTCACATCTAGAAAATTCACACCCTCCGTGTTTTAAGTAACATCTTCTACAAGACAAATTCATACCCAGAAGTAGCCTGGTGGATGTGGGCTCATGCCTTCTCCTATGGCAACCACTCCCTGAAGGCAGTGCTAGCCTTTGTGATCAGGGAACCTGTGCTCAAGGGCCACAGATGCAAACAGAAACTGGCAGGCTACAGCTGGCAACTGAACTCCCCTCTTCATTCCCTCCTACCATGCGAGGTTTGTTGGGGAACATCTCTGGGAGGGCTTGCTGAGGGGTTTCCCCAAGGTGACCCCTTGCTAGGACAACCACCCACTTCATGTTCATTTACCTGTGGGGCCCTTGACTTCCGTTGGCATTGCAAAGAGGCAGCTAGGAAGAAGGAAATAGAAGGTGGCTGTACTGGGAAAGAAAGAGACATGAGTCAGAGCCATGTAGACTCCCTGGCAAGGAGAGATGCTGGCAGAGTCTTGGTCCTAAAACCAGAATACATAGTTAGAATGGACCTTCTCAGGTGTACGAAGGCCATGAAGCAAATCACATTCTAGGTGCTGGTCCTGGTGGGAGGTGCTGACCTTGGATGCTGGTGAAGGCAGGTTGGGTGGGGCTGGGAATCACTCCTAGGCCAGTGTGGTGTGCAAAGCTCTTGCCAGAGAGAGCTGTCTTTTGGAGAGCCACTTCTGTTTTGGGGAAGATCTCCTTAAAGAGCAGACTTAGGTGATCTACACAGATGTTCTCTTATCCTAGGGGCAATGCAGCCAGTGTTGTACTGATAAACTGGGTCTCTTAAATAAAAGAGGCCCCAATTTGTAGGATTTGCAGATTTTCATGGTGTAAATGCTCCCACAATGGACAACTAACGGTAGTTTAACAACTGGCTTGCAAAACCCTAATTATCTCACTATGCCATAGGAGCCAGCCCCAGCACACCACTGAATCTTGTCATGGTTTCAGACAGTAACAGGGAGCTGTTGTCAGGGCAGCCTTAGGACTTTGCGTACTGAAGTAAGAAAATTTAAGGTCCACTTGACAGCACGAGAGATTTCCCTTCCCGTGTGAGAACAAGAACATTCCTGAGATCCACAGTAGCTATGAGGAAACTTAATTCCTAAAACCAGCTCCCTCATCGATACTTCAAAGACTGGGGCTCTCCAACACAATTTGGAGCTAATGAGACCTAACTGCTCACCAAGATGGGAAAGTCATATATTATAATAATTATACACCTATGCTACATTACATTTAGAAAGACAGGAAGGAAATGGAGAAGAATTTTAGTAGTGGTGACTTTATTTGTCTTTAGGATCTTCTGTGTTATTTATTATTTATTTATATTTTTATTATTATTTTTTGAGACGGAGTCTCTCTGTCCAGGCTGGAGAGCAGCGGCGTGACCTCGGCTCACTGCAGCCTCCATCTCCTGGGTTCCAGTGATTCTCTGCCTCAGCCTCCTGAGTAGCTGGAATTACAGGTGCCCGCCACCATGCCCTGCTAGTTTTTATATTTTTAGTAGAGACGGTTTCACCATGTTGACCAGGCTGGTCTCAAACACCTGGCCTCAGGTAATACGTCTGCCTGAGACTCTCAAAGTTCTGGGATTACAGGCCTGAGCCACTGTGCCTGGCCTCTGTGTTTTTTAGATAACCAGAAAAAAAATTTTTTAAAAGAGATGTCATATATAAAATTGAAATAAATTATATTTCTCATTTACATAGATATCTATTTCTTCTTTTAACTCCATATTATCAACCTTTGTTCTAACTGTATAGTAACAATCTCTACACAACATTTCAAAATATCTGCTGATGTTCTCTGAAAATTCTCCCAAACCAGAAAGAGCTTATTTATTTCAGAGATAAGGTCTTGACATGTGGCCCAGGCTGGTCTCAGATTCGGGGGCTCAAATGATCCTCCTGCCTCAGCCTCTCAAAGTGTTGGGATTACTGGTGTGAACCACTGTGCCCGGCCCCAGAAAGAGCTTTTAGATCTCAGATTAATTCAGGTCCTTGGGTTGATTCCTGTATGTGCCAAGACAGCAGAAGCCTGGGGAGGTTCCCTGGCTTTCCTGGGATTAGGGGGCTCACCTGAGTGGCTCCTCCTCCCACTCCCCATCTAGGTACTTCTTGTAGGAAGCTTGGAAGATCTCAGCTTGCTGCTCCCACTGACTATCCTTGATGAAATGATTCTGCCCGGAGCCCAGTCCGTAGCAGTCCTTGATCTTTGCAAAGACTTCCAGGGGGCTTTTGAATGTGGTGCCTAGGTTGAAAATATACAGAATTAGTCAAGCCATCTGACTTCCCCTTTCCTGATTTTCCCCTACTTCCTCCACATTCCCCAGTTTTCTGCAGAATCCCTCATCCTCAGAAATCCACTCTTGCTCTGCAATTGGTCTGTATTCAGTCTTCTCCCAGTCTCTCCTGTACCCCACTAGCTCACAGAGCCCAGGCAGAGGGCAGCTGCTGTCCTCCTTCTTCTGTATCTTCATCCCAACATCATTCTCTCTGCTTCTGGATTACAGAATATTTGCAAAGGCCGGGGTGTGGGGGGCGGTGGGGCAGGGAAATGTTCACAATGCCACTAGAGACTTTAAATCACTGTCCCTGTCTCCCCAGCTGAGGAAGGCCCCAAATCTGCCAGTTACCATCACTTCTCAGCCACTGCTGAAGACTCACATAATTAGGCAGTCTCAGTCTCTTCTTATGCCAACACTTACCCAATTCCTTCCTTCAAAAAAAAACTTTCTTATCAGTCACTTTTGTTACTATTTCTCTTCCCAATAACCTTTCATTTCCTTCTTTTTCATGGGTTCCTAAATCCACAGTAAAACTGGCTGACTTGTTTTCTGGATTTGCACCCTGAGTTTCAGAATTCTGTTCACTTTGGAAGGTGTCTGGGTCCCTCAAGTTGCCCAGGAGATTCCACAGTGCCCTTGACTGCTTCCTCAGAGACAATTGCATAACTTTCTAGAGGGCGACACCTGTTTTATAAACACATAGTATCATATGATACACTAGTTCTCAAAGGATGATGCCAGGTCAGCAGTGACAGAGTCACCTGGGAACTTGCTAAAAATACAGATTCTCAGGGCCCACCCCAGACCTACTGGAATAGAAGAAACTCTGTGGTGGGGCCCAGCAATCTGGGTTGTTTTTTGAGATGGCGGTTGTGCTATATTGCCCAGGCTAGGCTTGAATTCCTTGGTTCAAGCAATCCTCCCACCTCAGCTTCTTGAGTAGCTGGCACTATAGGCAAACAATCTGGGTTTTAATGAGTTCTCCAAATGAGTATGATGCAGCTAAAGTTTGAGAATTGCTATTATAAATTATACCCCTTATATTTTCACTTACTAAAATATTTTGGAGATTATTTCATATTCATACTATAGATCCTCTTCATTGTTGCTTAGTTATTAAACCTTTTTCTTATTGTGAAGTGTAACATACATGCAGAAAAGAGCATAAAATATGTACCTTAATATATTTTAATGAGTTATTATAAAGCAAACCTCTGGTATCATCTACTCAGGTCAAGAAATAGAACATTGGCTGGGTGCGGTGGCTCATGCCTGTAATCCCAGCACTTTGGAAGGCCAAGGCAGGAGAATCGCTTGAGCCCTGGAATTTGAGACCAGCCGGGCAACATGGCAAAATCCTATCTCTACAAAAAATACAAAAATTAGCCAGGCCTGATGGCATGTGCCTGTAGTCTCAGCTACTTGGGAGGCTGAGGTGGGAGGATTGCTTGGGAAGCAGAGGTCACAGTGAGTTGAGACTGTACCACTGCACTCCAGCCTGGGTGACAGAGGGAGACCCTGTCTCAAAAAAAAAAAGAAAAAAGAAAAAAGAAAAAAAATATTGCCATCTCACTAGAAGCTTCCCAGGGGCCCCTTTCTAATCACAATTCTCTGGGAAGAGTGGCAACCACTCTCTTGACTTTTATGGTAGCCACTTCATTGCATTTATTTATGCTTTTATCACCTAAACATGCATCCTCAACACCATAGTTTCATTTTGCCTGATTCTAAACTGTACATAAGGGGAACCACGCAGTGTTAACTCTATAGCTGCCCTCTTTTGCTCAACATTGTTCACGAGATTTATCCATTTTGCTGTGTGTAGCTGCAGTTTGTTCATTTTTTGTTGCTGTATAGTATTCCATTGAATAAATATAGTACAATTTATCTGTTCTACTACTGATGAACATTTAGTTGTTTTGTGTTTGGGGCTATTCAAAATCATGTCACTATTACCATTCATGCACATGTTTCCTGGAACACACTTGCTTGCAAATCTATGGGTACATTCCTAGAAGTAGAGTGACAAACTCAAGCTGGCTTGCTTAGGAGTTTCCTAGTTTTAGCACTGAAAAATCTCACATCCCAGGAAACCCCTCAGTCAGGCAAACAGGTATGGTTTGTCACCCTATCACCTAGCAGTGTAAATACTGTGTCATAGGATACAAATTATTGTCAACTTTACTAGATAATACCAAACCATTTTCCAAAGTGGTTGTACCAGTTTTCATTGCTAAATGCAATGTATGGGAGTACTGATTGTTCCACATCCTCACTATCACTTGGTGTGGTCAGTCTTTTTAATTTTACCCATCCTAGTGAATGTGTTGTGCTACTTCACTGTGATTTTAGTTTGCACTTCCCTGTAGACTAATGATGGTGAGCACCTTTTCACGTTTATTGGCTATTTAAATAATCTTTTTTTGTGAATAGCCTGTGCAATACTCTTGCCTGTTTTGTACTGGATTATCTCTCTTTTTCTTAAGAATCTGGGCTGGGCGCAGTGGCTCAAGCCTGTAATCCCAGCACTTTGGGAGGCCAAGACGGGCAGATCACGAGGTCAGGAGATCGAGACCATCCTGGCTAACCCGGTGAAACCCCGTCTCTACTAAAAAATACAAAAAACTAGCTGGGCGAAGTGGCGGGAGCCTGTAGTCCCAGCTACTCGGGAGGCTGAGGCAAAAGAATGGCGTAAACCCAGGAGGCGGAGCTTGCAATGAGCTAAGATCCGGCCACTGCACTCCAGCCTGGGCGACAGAGCAAGACTCCGTCAAAAAAAAAAAAAAAAAAGAATCTGTAGTAATTTTTCATACATTCTGGACACAAACCATTAGTGGGTTTTATGTGTTTTGCAAATAACTTCTACCTATCTATGTGGCTTGATGATCTTTCATCCTCTTAATGATGTCTTTGAATGATTTGAAATTCCTAATTTTAATGTAGCCAAATTTATTCAATGTTTTTGAATTGTAAGTACTTTTTGTGTCTTATTTGAAAAGTCTTTCTCTACCCAGAGGTGATAAAGGTATTGTTTATATTATTTTCTTTTTCTTTTTTTTGAGACAGCATCTCGCTCACTGTGTCACCCAGGCAGGAGTGCAATGGCACAATTTCAGCTCACTGCAACCTCTGCCTCCCAGGTTCAAGCAATTCTCCTGCTTTAGCCTCCCAAGTAGCTGGGACTACAGGCACACGCCACCATGCCTAGCTAATTTTTGTATTTTGGTTTTTGTGGAGATGGGGTTTCTACATGTTGCCCAGGATAGTCTCAAACTCCTGAGCTCACAAGCAATCTGCCTGCCTCGGCCTCCCAAAGTGCTGGGACTACAGGTGCACACCATCATGCCCAGCTAATTTTTTTTTTTTTTTTTTGTATTTCTACTACAGACGGGGTTTTGCCATGTTGGCCACGCTTGTCTTGAACTCCTAGCTTCAAGTGATCCACTTGCCTTGACCTCCCAAAGTGCTGGGATTATAGACATAAGCCACTGCACCGGGCCTAAAGGCTGTATTATTTTCTAAAAGCTTTACTGTTTTGCCTTTCATATATTTACTTCTACAGTTCTTCTGGAATTTAGTTTTGTGTATGGCATGAGGCAGGGGTTAAGTTTTATTTTTGTCTCCATATAAACCACCATCACCACTTATTGAAATGACCACCCTTTCTCCAGTGCTCCGTAGTGCTGCCTCTGTAATGCATCAAGTGTCCATTTATGCCTGGGTCTATTTTCGTCTCTATATCCTGTTTCATTCACCTATTTTTCCTCTATTTTTCTTTCTGCTATTTCTATCTATCTATATTTCTATATTTCATCTATATTTCTATTATTCACTTATCTATTTTTTATCTTAATAACTGCAGTTTTATAATAAATATTGATAGAGCAAGTTTGACCACTACATTCTTTTACAAGAGAAAATTGTCTATTCTTCACCTTTCTCATTTCCCTTTTTGGGGGGTTGTTCTTGATTTTGAACGAGGGTCTTGTTCTGTCACCCAGGCTGGAGTGTAGTGGTGTGATCATAGCTCACTGCAGCCTCAACCTCCTAGGCTCAAGTGATCCTCCTGCTTTGGCCTCTCAAAGTGCTAGGGTTACAGGCCTAAGCCACCACACTTGGCCTCTCTTTTGTTTTTTTAATGGTTGCAAAGTATTCTTTTGTATGAGTGTACCAGATATTTATTTATTTATTTATTTATTTATTTATTTATTTATTTATTTATTTTTTATTTATTTATGACAGGGTTTCACTCTCATCTCCCAGACTGGAGTGCAATGGCACAATCTCACCTCACTGCAACCTCTGCTTCCTGGGCTCAAGTGATTCTCCTGCCTTAGCCTCCCAAGTAGTTGGGACTACAGGTGCAAGCCACTCTGCCTAATTTTTGTATTTTTTGTGGAAGTGGGGTTTTGCCATGTTCCCCAAGCTGGTCTTGAACTCCTGAGCTCAAGCAGTCCGCCCACCTTGGCCTCTTAAAGTGCTAGGATTATAGGCATGAGCCACCGCGCACTGCCCAGATTTTATTTAACCAATTATTCACCTCTGTGCATAATGCTACAGTGAACATTCTTCTTCTTTTTTTTTTAATCCTAACTACTAGTCCACCAGGAGTGAACATTCTTATAGATATGTCTTTGTGATCTTGTGTGAATGCTGAGAGGCTATCCTCTGTATTCGCTGCCTACAATAGCTAGCCTCTCTGCTCCTCTTGACCAAGTCCCATCCTTTGAAACTTTGCCCAAATGTACCTTTCTTTGATAAAACCTTTGCTTACTCCCTAGCAAGTCAGTCGCTTTTTACCCTGAGTTTTCACAGTCCCTGATGGTCCCCACTGCTGTACTTATCACATCCTACTATGGTGGTTTCTTGTCATCCTCCCTTAGCAGACTATCAGCTTCTAGAGTGCAGGAGAGGAGAGGTTTTTTACTCATCTTTGTGCTTGGTACATTATGGGCATTCAGCAAATAATAATGAATAAATGAACACAGGAATGTAGGAATGAATGTATTACAACTAGCAGTCAAATGAATTACCACAGAAATGTAGGAATAAATGAACTCATCCTGGCAATTCAGAAAAGACACCTTTCTTTCCTGACCTTCCAATTCTGTTAGTTAACTGTATGTAATACAAATGCATTACTTACATTTTTTGTTTTTATGTCTCAGAGCTTATGAGTTTAAAAAAAATTTCCTCTTCATAACTATGTTTGTAATTTTGATATTGTTGCTAATAAATTGAAAAGATAAGACATGTGGAGAAAGGCGGAAAGAATAGATAAATCAACGGCAAAAGGAGAGAGATTTGAATCACACTTACCTGTAACCGGCTTAGGTGGTTTGATCTTCATTACGTAAACTGGAAGACTCAATTTAATGTCTCCTTTGAAACAAGCATTTGTATCCTAAAATAAGGAAAAGGCATAGTTAATAAGCCAAGAGAATAGAGGAAATAGAATAATTAAAAACGCTAATTTTAAAAGAAAGTGGAAAAGGAGGGGAAAAAGAAGAAAAAGAGATAGGACAAATAGAAAGTAAATAGCAATATTGTAAAAGTAAATAGCAAGACTGTAGATTTAAACCCAAACATGTAAATAATCACATTAAATGTATATGGTCTAAATAACCCCAATTAAAAGGCAAAGATTGTCAGACTCTATAAAAAGGCTAGACCCTTGGTGACACATACTTGTAGTCCCAGCTACTCTGGAGGCTGAAGTGGGAAAAACGCTTGAGGCCAGGAGTTTGAGGTGGCAACATGCTATGATTGTGCCTGTGAATAGCCACTGCATTCCAGCCTGAGCAACATAGCGAGATTCCATCTTTGAAACAATTTTTTAGAAAGGGCAAGACCCAACTATATGAGGTCAAAAAGAAACTTTTTTTTTTTTTTAAGACAGGATCTTGCTCTGTCACCCAGGCTGGGGTAGAGTGGAACAATCACAGCTCACTGCAGCATCGACCTTCTGAGCTTAAGCAATCCTCCCACCTCAGCCTTCTGAATAGCTGGGATCACAGGTGTGCACTACCACAACCGGCTAATTTAGTTTTGCAGAGACAAGGTCTCGCCATGCTGCTCGGGATGATCTTGAACTCCTGGGCTCACGTGATCCTCCTGCTTCTGCCTCCCAAAGTAATGGGATTACAGGTGTGAGCCACCACACATGGCCAAGAAATTCATTTTATGAAACACTATCTGAAACCATAGGGAAAAAGAAGAAACTGATTATATTAAATATAATGACACAAATATGTATAAGAACAAAAGTACAGAAAAAGATATATCTTGCTAAAATGAATCAAAAGAAAGCTCGGGTGGCCATATTAGTATGTGACATAGAAGAATTCTGAACAAAGAATATCAGGAATCAAAGGGTCAGTAAATAATGACAAAACAATCAATTCATCCGAAGACAAAACATTCCAAATTGTTTAAACATCTAATTACAAAGCTTCAAAATATATGAAGCAAAAATTTGTAAAAGTGAAGGAAGAAAAAGATAAATCTACAATCTTAGAAACTCCTTTTTCAATAAGTACAGAATAAGTAAACAGAAAAGCAGTAAGAATATAGTGAGGATATAAAAGGAAAAACAGGAAAGAGATAGAAGACTTGAATAGCCTAACCAATAACAGCTTTATTGGTCTTGAAACATCCTTTTCAAATGCATATAAACATTTACCAAGATAATCGACATTGTGGGAATAAAATAAATTTAAATAAATTTAAAATAATTCAAATATATAAAGTATGTTTTCCCATCACAATTGATTTTCTTATCACAATGGATTTTATGAGAAGCCCATAAAAAAAAGCTATCTGTAACATTTCCAATATTTGGACACTAAATAACATACTTCTAAAAATCTACTAGTCAGCCGGAGCAGTGGCCCACGCCTATAATCTCAGCACTTTGGGAGGCCAAGGTGGGCAGATCACAAGGTCAGGAGTTCAAGACCAGCCTGGCCAAGATGGTGAGACCCTTCTCTACTAAAAATACAAAAATTAGCCATGCGTGGTGGCAGGCACCTGTAATCCCAGCTACTCAGGAAGCTGAGGCAGAGAATTGCTTGAACCTGGGAGACGGAGGTTGCAGTGAGCCAAGATTGCGCCAGTGCACTCCAGCCTGGGCAATAGAGCGATATTCCATGTCAGAAAAAAAAAAGAAAAGAGAAAAAAGGAAGAAATTAGAAGAGGAAACTAAACCCAAAGTGAGCAGAACAAAGGAAATAATAAAAACAAACTGGAAATCAGTGAGATAGAAAACAGAAAAACAATAGGGAAAAATATAGGAAACTAAAATCTTGTTCTTCTGAGAAGATGAATAAAATGGACAGACCTTTAGCCAAACTGATTAAGAAAAAAAGAGGAAAGACACAAATTATCAATATCAGGAATGAGAGGGATGACATCACAATAGATTTTAAAGACAATGAAGGGATAATAATGGAATGTTATGAACCACTTTAAGCCAATAAATTTGACAACTTAGACAAAATGAACAAATTACTCAAAAGACACAAGGTACCAAAGTTTGCTCAAGAAGAAATAGGTAACCTGAATAGTATTAAAGAAGTTGAATCTGTAGTTCCACAAAGAAAGCTCCAAGACTAGATGGACACATTAGTAGTAAAGTCTCCTTAATATTTTAAGAAGAAATAATGCCCAGACTGGGCAATATATTTTTCTATAAAAAATTTTAAAAATTAGACAAGCATGGTGGCACACAACTGTAGTCTTAGCTATTTGGGAAGCTGAGGCGGGAGGATTGCTTGAGCCCAGGAGGTTGAGGCTGCAGTCAGCCATGATCATGCCATTGCATTCCAGCCTGAGTGACAGAGTGAGCCCGTTTCAAAATGAAAAAAGAAGAAAAGAAAAAAATGTGCAAACAAATTGATAAGTAAAAAAATGCAAGTTTATAAGAAAATATACACAGTATGATGCCACGTATGTAGAAAAAAAATTCCAATTCCATGAAGCAAAACTATAGTTTTCAAAATAAATATAAGAATGTAAATATACACTAAAGATCTAGAAAACACACATCAACTGGGGCCAGGCGCAGTGGTCCACGCCTGTAATCCCAGCACTTTGGGAGGCTGAGGCGGGTGGATCACCTGAGGTCAGACGTTTGCGACCAGCCTGACCAACATAGTGAAACCCTGTCTCTACTAAAAATACAAAAAACAAAACAAACAAACACACACACACACATCAAGCTAATAATGGTGATTACCTCTGGAGAGGGCTGTTTATCTGAATTCCTGGACTTTTCTAAGAGTGATACATTCATATATTATTTGTATAATGTGAAATATAATGTAACTATTTTTTTTTTATTATTTTTTGTGAGACAGGGTCTTGCTCTGTCGCCCAGGCTAGAATGCAGTGGTGCAATCTCGACTCGCTGCAGCCTCCACTCCAGGGCTCAAGCCATCCACCCACCTCAGTCTTTTGAGTAGCTGGGACCACAGCTACGTGCCACCACACCTGGCTAATTTTTTTTTTTTTTTTTTTTTTTAGACAGCTGTCTCCCAGCATGGAGTACAGTGGTGCGATCTCGGCTCACTGCAACCTCTGCCTCCCAGGTTCAAGTGATGTTCCTGCCTCAGCCTCCTGAGTAGCTGGGATTACAGGTGCACACCACCACATCCGGCTAATTTTTGTATTTTTAGTAGAGATGGGGTTTCACCATGTTGGCCAGGCCGGTCTCGAACTCCTGACCTTGTGATCCACCTGCCTTGGCCTCCCAAAGCGCTGGGATTACAGGCATGAGGCACCCCGCCTGGCCATATTTTGTATTTTTTGTAGAGGCAAGGTTTCGCCATGTTGCCCAGGCTGGTCTCAAATTCCTGAACTCAAGAGATGCTCCTGCCTTAGGCTCCCAAAGTGTTGGGATTACAGACATGAGCCACCCCGCCTGGCCTAATGTAACTTTAAAAGGGAAAAAAGAAAGGGCTCTAGCGAGAGACTTCCATTTCAGAAATTCACCACTACTCTACTGACATGCCTGAGTCCTCCAAGAGCCATGCCTTCTGAAGACATGGTGTGTTCCTGGTCTCAGAGGAAGAGCCAGGAAGCTCCAGGAAACCTGCGCTGTTCTCTAAGGTATTCCAAAACAAACACAAAATCCCCAAGTCACTCGGCTTGGTGAATTGGGCTGTTATTTTGGTAGGGGCAAATCCAGGATTCATGGGACGCTTTTTTAAGAAAAAGAAGACAGAACTATAAACACAAAATGCCCATAGCCACTGTAATTCCATCTAATATGGGGGAAATTGTGACAGAGGAAAGCTAGAGTGAAGAGGTAGTGGTATTAAGTGATTACAGTTAAAATATGTTACCTTTGCTAATTTTACAAAAACGTATAACCATATGAACACATTGCTAGGGCCCCTTCCAGAGGCCCAAGTGAGGCGCCCTGAAATTTAAGCTCCCTTAACTTCAGGTAAAGCCACGTCTGGCCAAATGACTTGGGTCAACTATTCTCAGGGTCGGGAGGTCATCTTCAATGAATATGAGGCACAAGATTAAGTCACTGAGAATTGAAAATAGTGCCCAGGTGGGACATTTTATTAGCATATTTGACATTTAAGGTAAATTTCAAGTAAAAATAAAAATCTTGGGCCCAGTATGGTGACTCATGCCTGTAATCCCAGCATTTTGGGAGGCCGAGGCAGGCGGATCACCTGAGGTCGGGAGTTCAAGACCAGCCTGACCAACATGGAGAAACCCCATCTCTACTAAAAATCCAAAATTAGCCGGGCGTGGTGGTGCACACCTGTAATCCTAGCTACTCAGGAGGCTGAGGCAGGAGAATCGCTTGAACCTGGGAGGGAGAGGTGGCAATGAGCCAAGGTTGTGCCATTGCACTCCAGCCTGGGCAACAAGAGCAACAAGAATGAAACTCCGTCTCCAAAAAAAAAAAAAAAAAAAGAAAAAAAAGAATTAATAATTTTTTTAAAATCTCTAAAATGCAACCTTAAGTCTCTCTGGAGATTTTCTTTAAAGTTTCTTACCATTTCTAACTGATCTGCAGAAGTGAGACCAAGGGTGTTCTGAGGAGAAAAATGAGAAATTAATTCACAATAGGTATGATATATGTTTACCATCCCCTTTAATCTTCTGGCATGCTCTCTCTTCCCCTCAATTACTCTTGTGAGTGAATTCATGCAATAGATATAGAGGGTCAGTATTTGTGTGGACCTCTGTTCTGCAGAAATTCAACACACGATCCCTATTTTCCAGGATTTTAAAAAGTAGTTGGGGAAATAGGAAATAGTTAATAATAAGAGGAAATCTGAATGAATAGAGTTGAGGAGATCAGTCAGAACACCATTTCAAGAATCTAAATTGAGGGAAATATTTCTGATTGGCAAAACATAACGGTGATGTTGAGAATTACATTTAAGTAACTCTAAATATAATTCATAGTAAAAGAACTACCACTGTAACTGGCATTCATTGGCTGCTTCTTGGTGTATGAAAAAGAAGTGAATTATGGTGAGAAACCACCCTATTCAAGGTGCTTTTCCTATTTGGATAACAAATTAGTCCAAACAAAAATATATCTTTTGAGTACCAAGTATGATACTATGGAATTTGTTGATAAAAAGCAAAAGGTATGGTCTTAACAATCTAGAAATTTATTATCCATTGAAGACAAGAGGATTTTCCTGTATAACAAGATAACTAAAAACCTAGGTAGTAGGTGAGAGGTGTCAAAAAATGGGTACAAATAATAACATTCTATAATAGCTTAGAGGAGGAAGATCTCTGGGCTAGTAACTTTCCCAGGGACATAGGACTACACTCCATTATGAAGACATTCACTGAGGAGAAAGGCATTTATTCAAAGCCACTTGTGCTCAGCAGTGAATGTAACTCTCAATCTTGGTCTCCTACATTAATAATTTCACTAATTTATTTAGCACCCAATACAATGTGTTTTAAAGGGGTGCTCAGTTAATATCAATATATTCATGTTGGTGGTTTAAAAGTAAAAATAATAAGCATACACTGTATAGATAAGCAAATTAAGTCTTAATATTTACTGAGCAATTACATTTTAAAAACACAGCAAGCACAGGCCGGGTGCGGTGGCTCACGCCTGTAATCCCAGCACTTTGGGAGGCCGAGGCGGGCGGATCACAAGGTCAGGAGATCGAAACCATCCTGGCTAACACAGTGAAATCTCGTCTCTACTAAAAATACAAGAAAATTAGCCAGGCGTGGCGGTGTGTGCCTGTAGTTCCAGCTACTCAGGAGACTGAGGCAGGAGAATTGCTTGAACCCGGGAGGCGGAGGTTGCAGTGAGCATCACTGCACTCTAGCCTGGGCAACAGAGCGAGACTCAAAAAACAAAATCAAAAACAAAAATAGAAACAAAAAACAGCACAAGGCTCAGGCATCATATATAAATAAACTGAAATGGTAGACTTTCTACTTTCTAAGGATAATAGAAAATATATATATATATTTCTGTATATTGAGAACAACCTCTTTATATCATAGTCTGGAAAATTTAATGGAATTTAAGGCATGAAAAGATTATTTCAGCCAGGAGGAAAAAAAGATTACCAGTGAAGCAGGAGTCAGGACAAAAGACCCTCCTTCCAGAGAAATGCCTGGGAGTGGTCTCAGTGGAGAGGCAACTCCTAGACTAGAGAGATACTGAGATTCCCACTACTGAAAACACCTTTACTTTTTAATATCTTATTTTAACCAAAGGAAACTGACTTGGCAGACAGGGGCCAATATTCCTGTTGTCCTCTCTATAATAGCCCAGAGGCCTCATTCATCATAAATTTCCAAGGACTTGGGCTAGATGTGGGTCAGGGGTAGGGAGAAACATATCGGCTGAAAGCAGAGATACTTCCTACCAGTTGCAGCTGTCTGACTTTTTTCTTTGGATTTGAAGTGAGTTGGGGGTTCTCTACTTTCTTGAGCCAAGTCTCCTTGGGCAATTTATACACATCCAGCCAAATATCTCCGGCTCCTGCATTGGGAAACCAGAGAACCATTGAGCAACTGTAAGACAGCCACAAGTTTCCTCTGAGAAATGGCCTGTTTTCTTCTCAGAACTGCTGGGAAAGAGATCAGCCACCTCCGTAGCAGGCAACTTTGACACACTGAAGGAGAAGTAGTTCTGCAATGGTTATTGCAAGTCCTCGTGCCCCACATAACTTTCCCATGGAGAGTTATCCCCTCAACCCACCATCACCTATCTAAGTGAAACAGGGGCTTCTCACAGTAACAGCACTCATGCAACATGATGTTTTAACCAAATTGCCCTGCCGAGCCCCCACGTTTTCTATGTTGCGAATGGTAAATTCCATTGACATTAAAAAAAATATGGGGCTGGGCATGGTGGCTCATGCCCGTAATCTCAGCACTTTGGGGGGCCGAGGTGGGCGGATCACCTGCAGTCAGGAGTTCGAGATCAGCCTGGCCAACATGGTGAAAGCCCATTTCTACTAAAAATACAAAATTAGCCAGGCGTGGTGATGTGTGCACCTGTAATCCCAGCTACTCAGGAGGCTGAGGCAGGAGAATTGCTTGAACCCAGTGGGTAGAGGTTGCAGTGAGCCGAGATCAGGCCACTGCACTCCAGCCTGGGCAACAGAGTGAAACTCTGTCTCAAAAAAAA
>NW_012103109.1:2458431-2506287 GCF_000951045.1 Mandrillus leucophaeus | reverse complement strand
CTTACATGTTTCAAACCTTTATTAGTTTCTGTAACTATAAAAAAAAAAAAAAAAAAAAAAAAAGAAATGCTTCATGAATTTGTGTGTCATCCTTGCAGAGGAGCCATGCTAATCATCTCTGTATCGTTCCAGCTTTAGTATATGTGCCGCTGAAGCGATCACATCCACTGACATTTTGCCTTTAGTTTTACCTGTCTGGGGAGGAAGGCAGCACATACAGAATCAGTAACTGAGAGGAGTGTGTCTGAGGAAGGGTTAGAATTGGGAAAGATGTACCTAAAGAATTCTTCTGACCAATATTTGAGGAGATGTTAACCTGGGAAAGTTTGTTCTCCCACGGTATGGGATCCTGGCTAAATTTTTTCTTAAAAAGTAATCTTCTGGTCACCTTAATTTCAGACTTCTGGCCTCCAGGACTCTAAGGGAATAAATATGTATTGTTTTAAGCTGCCCAGTTTGTGGTACTTTGTTATGACAGCCTCAGGAAACCAGTACAGATGGTGCAAAAGTTTCCTTGAATACATAAGGCATTATAAAATGCATATCCTTGGCCAAGCGTGGTGGCTCATGTCTGTAATCCTAGCATTCGAAGGCCGAGGCGGGCAGATCACCTCAGGTCAGGAGTTCGAGACCAGCCTGGCCGACATGGTGAAACCCTGTCTCTACTAACAATATAAAAATTAGCCGGGCGTGCTGGCAGGCACCTGTAATCTCAGCTGCTTTGCAGGATGAGGCAGGAGAATCGCTTGAACCTGGGAGGCAGAGGTTGCAGTGAGCTGAGATCATGCCACTGCACTCCAGCCTGGACGACAGAGCAAGACTCCATCTCCATCTCCAAAAATAATAATAATAATAATAATAATAATAAATAAATAAATAAAATGCATATCTTCCTTAAATACCTGACATTGGAAGGGGCTTGGACAACAGTATAAAATAGAGGCCCATATACCATATATCTAAATATTTACAGGTTAAAAATCAAGGCAACAAGCATTTGTATAAAATATGTTCTATTATCCCAGTGATAACTGCAGCAGGCAAGATCCAATGATGAGTGCTAAGATTGGTGGGTAAAACATTAAAGAGAAACAGCACATCAGCATCATCTCAAAGTATCTCCCTCAAGTATTTATTAACTACTGTGGTGGTTTTAACACGTGTCCAAAAATTCTTTGATTCTCTTACCTCCAGGAGGTGATACTTTTTTTTTTTTTTTTTTTTTCAGATGGAGTTTCGCTCTTTGTTGCCCAGGCTGGAGTGCAGGGGCACAATCTCAGCTCACTGCAACCTCCGCCTCCCAGGTTCAAGCGGTTCTTCTGTCTCACCCTCCCCAGTAGCTGGGATTACAGGTGCCCACCACCACCTCCAGCTCATTGTTGTATTTTTAGTAGAGATGGGGCTTCACCATGTTGGCCAGCTTGGTGTTGAACTCCTGACCTCAGGTGATCCGCCTGCCTCGGTCACCCAAAGTGCTGAGATTATAAGCGTGAGCCACCACATCCGGTCCAGGAGGTGGTACTTCTTTTTTTTTTTTGAGACGGAGT
This sequence comes from Mandrillus leucophaeus, assembly GCF_000951045.1. NCBI lineage: Eukaryota > Metazoa > Chordata > Mammalia > Primates > Cercopithecidae > Mandrillus > Mandrillus leucophaeus. The sequence goes on along the minus strand of NW_012103109.1, from coordinate 2,504,740 downwards.
CTTGCTCTGTCACTCAGGCTGGAGTGCAATGGCACAATCTCAGCTCACTGCAACCTCCACCTCCCAAGTTCAAGCGATTCTCCTGTCTCAGCTCCCTGAGTAGCTGGGATTACAAGTGTGCACCACCACGCCCAGCTAATTTTTGTATTATTATTTTTTTTTTAGTAGAGACGGGGTTTCACCATGTTGGTCAGGCTGGTCTCGAACTCCTGACCTTGTGATCCGCCCGCGTTGGCCTCCCAAAGTGCTCCTTGCCCGGCCAGGAGGTGGTATTTCTATCATTTCCCCTTGAGTGTGGTCTGGACCTAGTGACTTGCTCCTTACAGAGGATATGTAGGGAAAAACAGTAGCTCTACAGTGGAGAAACCTGGCGGACACCACTTCAAGTGATCAAGGTTAATATCAGAAGTAGTGAGTAACGCTGCTATAATGTATCCCTTGATATGATGCAATGAGAAAAGCACGTCACCTCTGTTGTATCTTCCCCCAAATCCTTAACCCCAGTTGAATCATGAGAAAAATATCAGACAAGTTGAAATTGGGGGATATTCTACCAAATACCTGACTGGTACTTTTTAAAAATGTTAAGGCCTTGAAAAATGAGGAAAGGCCAAGAAACCATCCCAGATAGGAGGAGACTAAGGAGACACAATGACTAAATATAATATGGTATCCCAGATTGAACTTTGGAGCAAAAAAAAAACAAAAAACCAAAAAGATGAGTGGAAAAACTAGTGAAATTTAAAACAAAATCTGTAGTTAAGAGTTAATTAATAGTACTGTACCAATGTCATTTGCTTAGTTTTGACAAATGTGGTGTGGCCATGTTGAACATTAATATTAGGGAAGCTGGGTGAAGGGCATAAAGGAACTCTGTAATTTCTTTGCAACTCTTCTTTAAATTGAAAATAATTTCTAAATAAAAGATTTGGAGGGACAAAAGCAATCATTTGGAAGAGACTGAAAATCTGAACCTTAACAGTCTTGGTTAATCTTGCCTTGTAGGAGGAAGGCTGCAAAGTCTCCTCCTTGAGAGACCTCCATCTTTATACAGGTAGTTTGCTTGCTGGTATCATCCTGAAAACAAAAGAGATGTCGATAGAGTAGGCATAGCCTGCCAACAGAGAATGTATTTCAGGGCTCTCTGTGGTTTGCACCCAGGAGCAGAGATCCTTTTAAAGCTTGGGACATGAAAAGATGCTTCAAACTGCTTCATACTTCCCGTTTTTGTACAGGAATTGGACAAGATGGTATGTCAAGAAGTAGAACTCGCTTTTCTATGTAAGGTTTTTGAACTTATTTCCTGGTCTCTTAAATACTCCTGGTGACTTCTGGCATACTATTGGATCTCCTGGTCAGGTGTGCAAACCCTAAAGCCTATGCTGGCATCCAATTATTCAACTGAATTGAAATAAATTCTACATGACACTGCAAACTCTGGTAGTTGCTGGACAAAAGGCTCTATCTAGACTATGGTAGAGACTGAATGTAACCCTAGTATGAAACCTGCTCAAATTGTGGATAAGGTCAGAGAGGCTCAATGTGAATGGTTATGCTTTTTTTTTTTTTTTAAATTTTTAAAAATTTTAGGAGAGATGGAGTCTCACTTTGTTGCCCAGGCTGGTCTTGAACTCCTGGCTTGCAAGTGATCTTCCCAAGTTGGCCTCTGAAAGTGCTGGGAATATAGGGGCATGAGTCACCATGCCCAGACTAATATATCTCCTAAGTCTCTTAATTTATATTAGCTCCCTTGTTTGTTTTTCTGTTTGCCATTTATTTGTTGAAGAAACCATGTCATTTGCCCTATGGAATTTTTCACATTGTGAACTGAACTGATTGCATCTCCATGGTTCCTGTATTTCCTGTAAACTGATAATCAGATCTACAGCTTTGACTAGGTTTAGGTTCAATGTTTTGGGAAGAACACTCCACAGGTGCACTGTGTCCTTCCTACTGCATCATATCAGAAGGCCCATAATAGCTGGTTGTCTCTCTTTTAGTAATGTTAAGGTTGACAATTGAGAACAGTTATCATCCTGACTCCTTTATTACAAACTTCCCCATCAGCCATTGGTGGTTATTGCCTAGACCATTCTTTGTAATAGGGAACAAGAGTAGGATACCTCAGTTCTATCATTCCTTCTGCATTTGTTAGAATTCTTCTATAAGGAAGATCTTTCCATCATCAACTATTTGGTTGCCTTGAAATTTGGTTGCCCATATGAAAAAGTCAGGATAAAAGCTTGATTCTTTCCCTTATCAGTTTTCAGAATACTGAGTTTGTGCCCTCACAACTTCCAAAGGCGATAATAAAGTATTTAAAATATATAATTATGAATTAATGGATTTTAAACATTTTGGGGTGTTTTAATCCACCAACAGTACTTTTTCTGTAACGTCGCTGATAATTTGAATATCATAGTTATGCTGGTCTCATAAAATGAGTTGTGGGACATTCCCAGTATTTTTTTTTCTTAGGAGAGTTTATTTAAAGATAAAATTTAAATATAGGTAAAGGCACAGGTATTAAATGCATAACTTGATGAGTTTTGACAAACTTATATATCCATGTAACTAATACCCAGTCAAAGTATAGGACGTTACCATTATCCTAGAAAGTTACCTTATGCCTATTTGAGCCAGTTACACTTCCATATGCAACCAATGTTCTGCTTTCCATCACTAACACAGATAAATTTCACCTGGTCTTAAGTTTCATATAATTAGAATGTACTCTTTTGTGTCTGGCTTCTGTCATTCAACTTGATGTTTCTGAGTTTCATCTGCTGTGTTGTTTTTAATCATCAGTTGTTTATTATTTATTATTGCTGATTAGTGTTCCATTGACTTAGTCTACCACAAATTTTTATTTGTTCTCTGATTACGTTTTTTTTTTGTTTTTGTTTTGAGATGGAGTCTCGCTCTGTCATCCAGGCTGGAGTGCAGTGGTGCAATATCAGCTCACTGCAATCTCTGCCTCCCGGGTTCAAGCAATTCTCCTGTCTCAGCCTCCCAAGTAGCTGGGACTACAGGTGTGTGCCACCACACCCGGCTAAGTTTTTGTATTTTTAGTAGAGACGGGGTTTCACCATATTAGCCAGGATGGTCTTGTTCTCCAACCTCATGATCCGCCCACCTCAGCCTTCCAAAGTACTGGGATTACAGGCATAAGCCACTGTACCTGGCCTTGATTACGTTTTTTTTTTTTTTTTTTTTTTTAATTACAAATACAGCTGCTAAGAACATCTTGTACAAATTTTTTTGTGAACAAATGTTTTCATTTCTTTTGGGTAAATTTCTAACAATGGGCTTGATGTATCACAGGTTTAACTTTGTAAGAAACTACCTCACCTGTAATCTCAGCACTTCGGGAGGTCAAGGTGGGAGGACTGCTTGGGTCCAGGAGTTCAAGACCAGTCTGGGCAATGGGGCGAAACCCTGTCTCCTTTTGTAAATGTCAGTTTAAGTCTTTTGCCATCTTTTATTGGATCTTTTTATTATTGATTTGGAGTTCTTTGGATATTCTGGATACAAATACATTAAAGGATATAGAAATATATATAAAGGATATATAAAAAAACTGATACTTTCTCCCAGTCTGTGGCTTGTTTTTATATTTTCTTATTTTATTTATTATTATTATTATTATTTAAGGCCTTTATTAGCAGTTTGTAGTTTGGCTTTTTAAAAACCAGATGCTGCACTGATAATGTAATTAGTTCTGGTTATCTGGTTAACAGGCAATAAATAAATAAATAAATAAATAAATAAATAAATAAATAAATCACCCCCACCTTGCCCAGCCTCAGGAGCCAAGGCATTCTCAGCTGGTGGATCCCTTGCTTTTGTCTCTGCCACATTGGGGTTTAGGATTTCATGGACACCTACATCTGTAACTGAAGTTGCAGTTGCTGACCTTGTGTCTCATCTTGATTTTCCTTCTCCTCTTCATTGCTGACCTCTCTAAGCTGTCTTTGGTGAGAAGGGGCCCTGAAGAATTGTGGTCTAGGATTGTGTCACTGGTCCACCTTGTTCTCCTGCACCCTGGTTGTCAGCACCTCCGTCACTTCTCCCTGCAAAGGACGGCTGCAATACGGTGGGCACCTGGTTGTCACAGCCACAACAGTGGTGCACCACAATAACGTAGGTACCCACAGGGTCGCCACAAGCTAGAAACCCATGCCTGGGCCAGCTGTTGAGCCTGGCCTTCAGGAACACTCTTTGACCCTTGGTCCTTTCCCCACTCTCACTATTCTGATAATTCAGCTGGTGAGTGAGTGGAGGACTGGCCCTATGACGCAGACAGCATTCATAATGGTTAGTCTGCTGCAGATCTACTGCCTTGCATGGGAATGCAATTAGGGCCTGTAACATTTGCGACCTCCATACCCTTCAATAACCTCAAACTCCACCTACTACACTGGGAAAGCACTTCCTGGGGTTATTCTTCTATGACTGTCTGCTGTCCAAATACACCTCCTTGATGTCCTTTCTGTTGATGAAACCATATCCATTCCTGACATTGAATTATTTGTTTCCGAAATTTTCACTGCAGTGACCCTCTTGTCCTAGCCACCCTAGCAACCACTTTTTGTGGTACGGATGTGGGCACTGCTGAGGACTGGCAGCTGCTGGGTCTCAGCCTCCTTGCTCAGGGTTGTGGTGATGGTGACTGGGGCCAGCTGCAACAGCTGTAGCTCCTCCAGGGTGTGACTGTCACTAGGCCAGGTGGAGGTGGGGCTGTTCAGGGCTCTCTGGGGTCTGCTCTCTGCTCCTGCTACTGACTGAACTCTAATAGCATCTTTTGATGAGCAGAAATTTAAAATTTTTTAACAGCTTTATTAGAGGTATCATGACATAACAGCATGTTTGAAGTGTACAATTAGATAAGTTTTGACATATGTGTACCTCTTGAAACCAACACCACAGTCAAGACAGTGAACATATCCATCACCTCCAAATGTTTCTTCCTGCCTGTGTTGTATTGCCCCAGGCAACAACAGATCTGTTTTCCATCACTAGATTAGTTTGCATTTTCTACAGTTTTATAAAAATGGAACCATACAGTTATGTATTTTTTATCTGACTTCTTTCACTTAATTATTTTGAAATTCATACATGTTGTTATATGCATTAATAGTTCACTCCCTTTTATTGAATAGTATATCCCACTGTATGGATACACCACAATTACTTATCCATTCACCTGTTGATGGACATTTGGATGGTTTCCGGTTTTTGGCCATTACAGATAAAGCTGCAATGAACATTCATGTACAAGCCTTGGTATGGGCATACACTTTCATTTCTCCTGGGTAAATACTTAGGAGTGGAATGGCTGGATCACATGGTAAGTACATGTTTAACTTTTGAAGGAACTGCCAAAGTGGTTGTACTATTATACTTTACCACCAGCAGTGCATAGGAAGAGTTCCAATTGTTGCATATCTTTGCCAACACTTGGTATGGTGAGTGTTTTTATTTATTTTTTATTTTCCTTTTTTTATTTTTATTTTTTCTTTTGTTATTATTTTTTTATTTGTGTGTGTGTGTGTGTGTGTGTGTGTCTGTGTCTGTGTGTGTCTGTGTGTTTTGAAACAGACTTGCTCTGTCACCCAGGCTGGAGTGTAGCGGCACAATCTCAGCTCACTTCAACCTCTGCCTCCCGGGTTCAAATGATTCTCGTGTCTCAGCCTCCTGAGCTGGGATGTAGATGCCTGCCACCATGCTCAACTAAGTTTTGTATTTTTAGTAGAGATGGGGTTTCACCATGTTGGCCAGGGTGGTCTCAAACTCCTGACCTTAAGTGATCTACCTGCCTGCCTCCCAAAGTGCTAGGATTAAAGGCATGAGCCAATGTGCCTGACCTATTTTTGGTGAGTGTTTTTAATTTGAGGATTCTAATACATGTGTAATTATATCTCATTGTGATTTTAATTTCCACCTCCCTAATGACTAATGATCTTGAGCATCTTATTTGCCTTCCATATATCTTCTTTGGTGAATTATTTTCAAATCCTTTGTCCATTAAAAAAAAAGTTACATCGTTTCCTTGTTTTGAGAGTTCTTTATATAGTCCAGTTACAAGTCCCTTATCATATATGTCATTTTCAATGAATTCTCCCAGTCTATGGGTTGCATTTTCGTTCTGTTAACAATATCCTTTACAGAAGTTTTAAATTTTGATAAAGTCCAGTTTACCTTTTCTTTTATGGATCATGCTTTTGATATTGTGGCTAAAATATATTTACCTAACCCAGGATCACTTTCTTTGTATGTTTCAGTCTAGAAGTTTTATAGTTTTAGGTTTTACATACAGGTATATGATCCATTTTGAGTTACTTTTTGTATATGGTGTGAGGAATGAAGTCCAATATTAATATTTTATTTTATGATTAGTGCTTTTCATGGTCCTAAGAAATCTCTGCCTGCCCCAAGGTGGCAAAAAAAAAAAAAATTCTTCTGTGTGTGTGTGTTTTTTTTTTCAAGAAGAAATGTTTTTAGCCTTTACATTTAGATCTAAAATCCCTATCAAATTAATTTTTATGTATAGTGTGAAGCAGAGTTGAAGTTCATTTTTCCATACTTGCTTTTCCAGTGTTTTAGCATTATTTGCTGAAAATATTTTCTTTTGGCCCCCACTGAATTGCCTTGGTGCCCATCAATAGTATTTCTTAGAAGACAAATTATAATAAAAAGTCTACTATGACTCACACCTGTAATCCCAGTACTTTGGGAGGCTGAGGCAGGAGGATCACCTGAGGCTAGGAGTTCATGACCAGGCTGGGCAACAACATGGCAAGACTCTGTCTCTATTTAAGAAAAAAAAAACATACTCTGAGCAACACCCTCTCTTTTGGGAATTCACTGATTTAAAAAATAATTTCTGAAAACTTACAGTATTGTAGGCAATGATCTGGGAAAAGGGGATTCGAAAGGTAAATAAGACAGGTCCTCTTCCCTCAGGAGAAGCAGTCGTATGAACAAATTAGGGTAGAGGGTGTGGGAAACACCGTGGTAGAAATTGTGTTCTCTTTGTCAGTGGCACAAAGCAGAAAGAGATCAGCTCCTCTTGGGTATATAAGGGAAAGTATCTTAGAGGAGGTATTTGAGCTGGTCTTGAAGAATGGGGGAAATTTTGGTGGGGAGAAAAGGCAGGCAGGGAGATGAGGAGAGCATTTGAAGCAGAAGGAACAGCATGGGCAAGGGATGGGGAATGTGAAACAGCCTAGGACATTTAGGGACTTTTAAGTACTTATTAGATATGTTGGTCTGATTCTCAAAAGAAAAATCTGGAGTTCCTTTGCTAATTTTCTTTTCTTGACAACAGGGTAACTAAATCCAAGGAATTCAGCATGCACCCTTTGATGGTGGGGGATCTTTTAATTGGATATTTTGGAGGAGGCTCTCTGGCCAAGGAAGTCTCTATTTCTTTCTAATCTAGGCCAGCTATCATTGCTTCCATATTAAAAGTAAACTTAATTTGCTACAGCTTTTGGCCCAGCTAATGGTGAAAGAATAGGAACTCACCACTTCATTGATGGCTTTGACTAGGTAAAGACCTTCCTTATAAAAATAAAAGAGTCTAATGACACCTGAAACAGAAAAAATAAGTGAGAATGTAAGACAGACAATTGAGCTGAAGAGGAACTGGAATTTTTTATATTTGACTTTGTGAACTTAACATGATGAGCTCGCTCATTCTTAGGCCTCCTTCCCAGCCCCTCCACTGCCTATGCTGCTCTTGGTCTCCCTGTCTTCCTCCACCCCTCACTTGAAATGTTCAGGTTGTTTTCCTTCCTGGGTCCTCTCCACCTACCCCGACTCCACCGGCATCTCCCAGACATCTCCTGTAAGACATGGGCTACATCCATCCACTTGTTGACTCCTATCTGTCTGAGCATACCATCCCTTACTGCTTCACACCATTATCCAACTGTTTGCTGCAAATGTACTGTATTCCGCTTGAGAATTCATGGATTCTTTGAGGGAAAGGATCATAGCTCACTGTTTGATGTGTCTTGCCTCTCAATCCCAACCATCTCCTCATGCAGTTAATTTTGTTGAATTAGTAAGTAAATCTAATTCCCATTTAACCTAATGGCTCCAGTATACAAACATCACCCATAATGACTTCTTACTTCTTTCTTGAGGTGCCTCCCACATACTTATGACTTGCCTTTCTACACTATAATATAACCTTGTAAAGGCATCTGGCCCACTGTAGGTGAACGTCTAACTCAACCCAATACAGATTCATGGGATATCAGATTCATGCTAACAAATGTGCTAGGGACACCAAGACAGTCTACCTTCAGATTCATCATATTGAGGGCTACACAGACTTGAAATCAACTAGTATAATATAGTGTGATAAATGTGTGATCCTATCTTTACATCAAACTCCTTCTGAGTATCAACATTCCCACAGAGATATATCCCTAGATGCCTCAAGTCTGCACATGTTCAAATGGAATTCTTCAACTCACAGAACCCTGAAATCTTATTTTCCCATAACTGTTATCAAGAAATGGCATCACAATCCACCCAGTTATCTAAGGCACAAAGGAGGAGGCATTCTTCTTCATTGCCCCCCAGCACACTTTCCCACTACTTGACCCATATGCATATTCCATCATTCCCTAAGTTTCTCCATTAAATATTCCTTTCATTTTTTTAAGCTTTTTATTTTGAACTAATTTTAAACTTATAAAAAGTTGCAAAAATAGTAGAGTTTCTTTGTATCCCTTGTCTTGTTTCCCTTAATGTTAACATCTTACATAACCACAGTACACTTTTTCTTTTTTTTTTTTTGGAGCTGGAGTCTCATTTTGTCACCATTGCTGGAGTGCAATGGTGCAATCTCAGCTCACTGGAACCTCTGCCTCCTGAGTTCAAGCAATTCTCCTGCCTCAGCCTCCCGAGTAGCTGGGATTACAGGCGACCACCACCATGCCTGGCTAATTTTTTTTTTTTTTTGTATTTTTAGTAGAGACAGGGTTTCACCATGTTGACCAGGCTGGTGTCAAACTCCTGACCACAAGTGATCCACATGCCTAGGCTTCCAAAAATGCTGGGATTACAGGCATGAGCCACTGCACCTGGCCTTCCTTTTCATTTTAACAGCCCCTGCCTTAGTTCCGCTGTTCAGAATTTTCTCTCCTCAATGACTGCAATAGTTTTTCTGCCTCTCATTTTGCCTTTTTCAAACTCCTGCCAGAATGCCCTTCTTAAATGCCAGTCTGGTCAGGTCACTCCCCTGCAGAAAGTTCTTCAGTGTGCCTGTGCTGGTTGAGCAGAGCCTGATGTCTAGAGAGATGCATGCCTTCACAGATGATCTCCAAGTGAGCAGACACTCTCCACTCTGTCTGCCACAACATGACACAGCCTCCTCACTCACTTCCAATGCTGACATCTGCCTTCTCATCCTCCACAAAGCAGGAAAGCTCCTCATATCCACAGGTAACAGTCTGTTTCACCCAAACATAAGGACAGGCTAGAGGGAGCCTAGCTTTTGGGGGGCAACCAAGAGTAACAGCTCACCTATCTAGGACACTGTCTACAGTTTTCCATACCATACTCCCCATGGAGGCCTGGTTCATCCTCAGGCTGAAGGAAAAAGAGCAAGCTCTGGTTTGTATGAGAGGACTGCTGAGTGCTGGAAGGGTGTGGACTCCAGGGCCATACTGCCTGGTTTGAAGCCTGACTTTCCATGTTACCTCAAGTAAGTTATTTAACTTCCATAAGTCAGCTGCCTCTTCTGAACAGGAATAAAAAATTGTACTTCCCCTCTAGGGCTGCCGTGAGGATTAAATGGGCTAGCACATGTGGAATGGTAGAACAGTACCTGACCCACCATACCTGTTCTGTACGTATAGTTACTATTACATGACCAGGGAGAAGTCTCCATGCCTGGCCCCACCCATACCTCGAAAGGAGATTAAACTGAGAACAGTCTACAGGTACCTGTAAATTAGGCTAAAAAGAAAGATGAAGAACAATACCCATTTCATCCACAGGAGCAATAAGTATTTCATTCCCCAAATCTGTGGCCCAGATGGAAGTGACATCAACCTTAAGCTTCTCCCATGCATATATTTGTTTAGCATTGTAGATATTATAAATTGCAAATCCTTTGGCTCCTCCAATAAACACATAGTCTTGGGAAACAGCCATACAATTTGGCATTTTGTTCAGCTGGGAAAACAAGGAAAAATATTATTTTCAGTTGTCACTATCTTCAAATAATAGGAGTTAGCTTTCAGAGACAGTCAGGGGCCCTTCCTAGATAATAATAACATTTCCTGGCAAGGCGTGGTGGCTCAAGCCTGTAATCCCAGAACTTTTGGAGGCCAAGGTGGGCAGATCACATGAGGTCAAGAGTTTGAGACCAGCCTGGCCAACATGGTAAAACCCCATCTCTACTAAAAATACAAAAATTATCCAGGTATGGTGGCATATCCCTGTAATCCCAGCTACTTAGGAGGCTGAGGTAGGAGAATGCTTGAACCTGGGAGGCGGAGGTTACAGTGAGCCGAGATCATGCCATTGCACTCCAGCCTGGGCAACAAGAGGGAAACTCTGTCTCAAAAAAAAAAAACCCGAAAAAACAATATTCCCAAACATAGTGCTCATCTAAAACTCTTGCCTAAACATCAAGAAATTCATAGTATTTCACTGTTAGGGCAAAGAGAACAGAGAAAACAAGGGAGTTGAGAATAAATGCATATTCACAACACTAGGCATGACCACAGGCCCTGTACTTTATTCAGCTAGTGCACTGTGGGAAGAACGGTAGCCAAGGCTCTGGCAGATCCTTAGCCATCTAGCAAGAGAGTAGATGAATACATTAAGATTTTTCCGCTGGGTGCGGTGGCTCAAGCCTGTAATCCCAGCACTTTGGGAGGCCGAGACGGGTGGATCACGAGGTCAGGAGATCGAGACCATCCTGGCTAACACGGTGAAACCCTGTCTCTACTAAAAAATACAAAAAACTAGCCGGGCGAGGTGGCGGGCGCCTATAGTCCCAGCTACTCGGGAGGCTGAGGCAGGAGAGTGTCGTAAACCCGGGAGGCGGAGCTTGCAGTCAGCTGAGATCCGGCCACTGCACTCCAGCCTTGGGGACAGAGAAAAAAAAAAAAAGAAGCTTTTTCAGTAACAACCACTGAATATAAAAGGATAATATTCAATTAACCAGAATGCCCCATATTTCCCCAGGCAATTACCAGATCATTTTAATCAACATCAGCATGCTTCTAATCTTTCAAACATGCACTGACTTACTGAAAGCAGCTTTCTGGTAGGAATTCCTTCCTGGATCAGGGGCTTTCATTTATTAACACTCAACTGAGAAACAGGGACTCCTGGTCAACCGCTTACTCCATACCTGGATTTCTCCAAGTGGAGGGAAGACGGTGGGCTGGATCTGGCTGCTCTCAGCTTCCCTCAGTGCGTTCCTTTCTTCAATAGTTTCCCAAGACTGGTCAAACAGAAGGTTCACCAGTTTGTTGATCATACGATAAGGCTGAGGCAAGGAATCCAGCTCCTCATCTGGATCCACAAGGACATTATCCTCTTCATCGTCTTTAGGCCAGTCCTTCTCTGTTGGGGGTGGCACCTCCAATGGTCCCTTTCGTGTACCAATGGGGTGCCTTATCTTCTGGGTCTGACTTCCTCTGGGGAATGACATCATAGAAGGTGGCACTGGGAATCTCTACGAAACTCTGAAAAGCTGATAAGAGAAGTAAACAAAGGAATTCTGGAAAAAAGGAAACAATGAGAAGATAGCACACCACCCTTTTCTAGCACAATAGCCAATAGGGACTGTTTATTCCACAGACTGGCATTTTCCTTAATTACCAGAGGACTATTACCACATTATTAGGATATGCTCTTCAAATTAGTAAGGACATTAGAGGAGGCGGTATTTTCCAGGCCAACCCTAGATGATGTGTACTAAGAAGGAAAGAGGAATTTGATACCCTTGTTGATAGGAGGGAGGATGTCTTTCTGTCCCAAATACAATTCACCCTCTCTCCTACAACTTATGCTTTCTCCTCATTCCTTTCTCTCTACAGATGGCTGTGCCCAAGCCAGGTGGGCAGTGAGCCACAACTCTCCTCCCTTTCTTTCCTTCACTCCCAATCGGATGCAGTTCAAGCACTCCCAATCCCGACTGATTTGTTCCCTTTTCTCCTTTCCCACTACTGCTGCCCAGGAGTTCTGCAGACACAGTGCTCAGGGCCCATGAGATTTTTCAAGACCCCCCAGAAATGTTTGAGACATTAAAAAAAGAATTGACCAAAATAAGACCCACAAAATTCCACTTCTATCTGCGCCACAGATTTGGGGAATGAAATACTTATTGCTCCTGTGGATGATAATTAAATATTTACAAAAACATTTACAGTGTATTATCTCCACTCTGTGTGTGTGTGTATACACACACATAGATATGTATACATCAACTTATAAATATATGAAAGTCTGTATATGTATACAAATAAAGTTCATGTCTACAAGAGAACGAGTAATCTTTACTTCAGAAAATTCAAAATTGTAGGGCCTGTGGGGTGGTTCATGCCCAAAATCCCAGCACTTCAGGAGGCCAAGGTGAGAGGATTGCTTGAGGCCAGGAGTTGGAGACTAGCTTGGGAAACATAGCAAGATCCCATCTATACAAACAATTTAAAAATTGGCTGGGCATGGTGGTATGCATCTGCAGCTACTTGGGAGGGTGGGGTGGGAGAACCTCTTGAGCCCAGGAGTTTGAGGTTGCAGTGAGCTAAGATTGTGCCACTGCATTCTACCCTAGATAACAGAGTGAGACCCCGTCTCAAAAAAAAAAACCTCAAAATTGTACAATATAAAAAGCCTTTCATATGTCACAGTTTTTAAAAAAATATTTAATGTAGAACATGGGATACATTTTAAGGTGCTTAATATATAGTGGAGTAGGGTCTTGGACTGTATGAGTGCCTACGGTCATGAAGTCTTGTAAAAACCCCGCTGCCATCGTCATCTTTGCTTACTGGCTGGAGTACATTTGTGATGCTTTCAATGTGTGAGTATGAAGACACTAGCTGACACTGGGGAAAGAACCACTGAATTAATTATTAGCGGGGAGAGTAAGCTGAGCTCACAAAGGGCCAAGAATAATGCCTATTTCCACCAGCAAGACTGGAAAGCCTCATAATTCACAGGGATTATGTAGAGTATTCCGAAAAATCTTGCCTTGGTAGTGGGAAAAATTAGCCCTAGAATAAATGCTCCTCTGTTATCACCCATCAAATCTTAGAAGTTAGATAATCAAACTATGTCTAAGTAACATTCTGCATCCCAGAACAAAGTTCAAGAATATTTAGAGGAATATAAAAATATCCAGCATTCAATGGAGTAAAATTCGCAATGTCTAGGATCCAATAAAGAAATTACTTGAGCTATAGAAAAGCAAGAAAATATAAGCCATAATAAAGAGAAAAATTGATCAACTAAAGCTGAACCAGAGTCAATATAGACATTAGAATTAGCAGACAAAACAGTTACAACTTTTGCCACAAAGTTATAAAGTTATAACTGTTATATCTATATCTGTATGAGCTTTTAGAGACACAGCTGTAAGGTCTGAGATGAAAAATACATCAGATTAGATTAACATGAAGATTTCAGAGGAAAACAAATTAGATGGGCAGAAGAAAACTTGAAGACACGGCAATAGAAACAAAATAGAAACAAACTTGAAGACACGGCAATAGAAACAAAATGAAACAAAAGAAGAAAAAAGACTGAAAAAAGAGAAGAACTGAGGTGTGAAGTCATTTGAAGTGGCCTAATACAAGCGTGACTGAAATCCCCAAAAGAGGGAAGAAACAGAAAAAAAAAAAATTGTAGAAATAATGGGCAAAAATTTTCTAAATTTGATTAAAACTATAAACCCACAGATTTGAGAAGAAAAACTATATAAAAATTATGGATAAAGACAAAATTTGAAAGCAGCCAGAAGAAGAAAGACATGCCATGTACCAAGGAACAAAGTAAAAAATAACAGCAGACTTATTGAAGGAAACCATGCAAGTGAGAAACAGTGAAGCAACATCTGAAAGTACTGAAAGAAAAAAACTTGTCACTCTGGTATTCTATATCCAGAAAACATATTTTTCAGAAAATTAAAGTGAAATAAAGCCTTTTTAGACATACAAAAATTAAAAGAATTAATCATCAACAAACTAGCATTAAAATAAATAATGTAAAATAAAGGCTTTTAGGCTAAAGGAAAAGGAACAGGGTATAGTAACTCCCACCTATAATCCCAGAACTTTGGGAGGCTGAAGTGGGAGGATCGCTTGAGCCCTGAAGTTCAAGACCATCCTGGGCAACAAAGGGAGAAAAAAAATTTTTTAATTAGCCAGGCATGGTGGCATGTGCTTGGAGGATCACTTGAGCCCAAGAGGTTAAGGCTGCAGTGAGCCATGATAGTGTCACTGCACTCCAGCTTGGGTGACAGAGATCCTGTTTCAAATTAAATAAATAAAAGAAAATGGTATCAGGTGGAAATAGAAATTTACATAAAGAAGTGAAAAACACTGGATGCATTAGGTAAATTAAAAGATTTTTCTTATTATTTAAATATCTTTAAAAGACATTTAAAATGCTTAAACAAAAAATAAAAATGTAGTGTAGGATTAATAACATATGTAAAGAAAAATGTATGACAATAATAATACAAGGGCTAGGAGTGGAGAAATGGAAGTATACTAATATCACTTGAAGGTAGGCTATGCTAGGTTAAAGATGCATACTCTAAACCCTAAATTAACCACTAAGGAAATAAAGAGTTATAGCCAACAAAAGCGATAAAACACATAAAAATACTCAATTTAAATACTTAATTTAAAAAAGCAAAAAAGAGGAAAAAGGAAACAAGGAACAGATGGGACAAAGAGAAAGTAAATAGCAAAACCTAACCATATCAATAATCACATCAAATGTAAACACTCCAATCAAATGATAGAAGTTGTCAGAATAGATAAGACTCAATATATGCTGTGTACAAAAACCCCACTTAAATATTAAGACACAAGTAGGCCAAAACTGAGAGGGTGAACAAAGGTATACTATGCTAACACTAGTCAGAAGAAAGCTGGAGTGACTACATTAATATCAGACACAGTATATTTCAGAGCAAAGAATAATACCTGCGATAAAGAAGTTCATTTAATAATGATAAAGGTGGGCCGGGTGTGGTGGTTCACGCCTGTAATCCCAGCACTTTGGGAGGCCGAGGCGGGTGGATCACAAGGTCAGGAGATCGAGACCATCCTGGCTAACATGGTGACACCCCATCTCTACTAAAATTACAAAAAAAAAAATTAGCTGGGCATGGTGGCAGGCGCCTGTAGTCCCAGCTACTTGGGAGGCTGAGGCAGGAGAACGGCGTGAACCTGGGAGGTGGAGCTTGCAGTGAGCCGATTGCGTCACTGCACTCCAGCCTGGGTGACAGAGCGAGACTCTGTATCAAAAAAAAAAAAAAATTATAAAGGTGTCAATTAGCTGGGTGTGGTGATGTGCACCTATAGTCCTAGTTACTTGGGAGGCTGAGGTGGGAGGATTGCTTAGCTAGGGAGGTCAAAGCTGCAGTGAACCATGATCACACCACTGTACTCCAGCCTGCGTGACAGAGCGAGGCCCTGTCTCAAACAAAAACAACAACAACAACGACAACAACCGCCACCACCAATGTAAGTTCACACAAAAACCTCTACACAAATGTTTATGGCAGCTCTACTTTATAATTGTCCAAAATGGTAAACAATCCAAATGTCCTTCAACAGGTTTATCAATGGATAAACAAACTGTGGTATATCCATATCAGTAATAAAAAGCAAAAAACTATTAATCCACACAACAACATGGATGAATCTCAAAGACATTATGATGAGTGAAATAAACCAGTCTCAAAATTTATATGTAGTGTAATTCCATTTATACAGCATTCTCAAAAATGCAAACTGAGTAATGGGGAACAGATCAGTGTTTGTCACGAGCTATAAGCAGGGAAGGGTGTTATTCAAAAAGGACAGCATAGCTGGGCGCGATGGCTCATGTCTGTAATCTGAACACTTTGGGGGGCCGAGGCGGGTGGAACACTTGAGGTCAGGAGTTCAAGACCAGCCTGGGCAACATGGTGAACCCCACCTCTACTAAAAATACAAAAATAAGCTGGGTGTGGTGGTGTGTGCCTGTAATTCCAGCTACTCAGGAGGCTGAGGCACAAGAATTGCTTGAACCTGGGAGGCAAAGGTTTGAGCTGAGATTGTGCCATTGCACTCTAGTCTGGGTGATGGAGTGAGGCTCTGTCTCAAAAAAAAAAAAAAAAAAAATGGACAGCATGAGCGAGTTTTTTGGGAGTTATGGAACTATTTCATCAGTGGAAAGAAAAATGTAAAGCTGCCTTATCTCCAGATTATACGCTTATATAGGACATCTGATGAAATCTACAAAAACATTTTCTAGAAATAATAAATGAGGAAAGCAAGGCTGTAGGATACAAGTTCAATACACAAAAACTGATTGTATTTCCATGTACTGGCAACAACAAACCAAACACTGAAATAAAAATACCATTTACGACAATATCAAAAACATGAAATACTTAGGGATAAATCTGACAAAAGATATATAAAACCTGTAACTGGGCTAGGCAAGGTGGTTTGCACCTGTAATTCTAGCAACTCAGCAGGCTGCGGTGGGTGGGAGGATTGCTTTGAGTCCAGGAGTTCAAGGTTGCAGTGAGCTATGATCATGTTGCTGCACTCTAGTTTGGGCAATACAGCGAAACTCCTTCTCTAAAAAACACCCACCCATATACTGAAAACCACAAAATATTGCTGACAGAAATTAAAGACGACCTTAATAAATGGAGAGTGTGATACCTTATTTATGAATTGGAAGACTCAATTTTGTTAAAATGTCAATTCTTTTCAAATTCATGTACAAATTCAACACAATCCCTATGATAATCCCAGGTGGCTTTTTTTTTTCCAGAAATTAAGAAGCTAATTTTACAACTCATAATTGGAGGACTAACACTACCTAATTTCAAGACTTATCACAAAGCCACAATATTCAAGACAGTGTGGAATTGGTATCAAAATAAACAAATAGATCAATGAAACCAAATAGGGAGTCCTAAATTAGATGCAAACATATATGGAGAACTTATTTTTGACATGGGCACAAAGACAATTCAGTGGAAAAAGGATATTCTTTTCAACAAATAATGCTGGAGCAATTAGATATCTATATAGGAAAAAAATGAATGCTGATCCATACTTTGAACCATACCTTGCACCATTAACTCAAAGTAAAATCATACACCTAAATGTAAAACTGAAAACTATAAAACTTCTAGAAGAAAACATTGGCAATCTTCACTTAGACAAAGATTTCCCAGACATGACATTAAAGTATAACCTAAAAAAACCAAACTGGTCATTTAAACCTTTTCGAAAATAAACTTGTATTTCTTCAAAACACACTGTTAAGAGAATAAAAGGTAATCCTCAGACTGGGAGAAAATATATGTGCAAGTCACTTATCTAATAAACTACTTGTGTGTAGAGTATTTTTAAAACTCTCAAAACTCTCAAAAAGAAATAACCTGGCCGGGCATGGTGGCTCCCGCCTGTAATCCCAGCACTTTGGGAGGCCAAGGCAGGCAGATCACGAGGTCAGGAGATCGAGACCATCCTAGCTAACACGGTGAAACCCCGTCTCTACTAAAAATACAAAAAATTAGCTGGGCGTGGTGGTGGGCACCTGTAGTCCCAGCTACTTGGGAGGCTGAGGCAGGAGAATGGTGTGAACCCGGGAGGTGGAGCTTGCAGTGAGCCGAGATAGTGTCACTGCACGCCAGCCTGGGAGACAGAGCGAGACTCCGTCTCAAAAAAAAAAAAGAAATAACCCAAATTTTAAATATGTGCAAAAGATTTGTACAGATACTTAACCAAAGAAGATATACAGATGGCAGACAGACTCATAAAAAGATGTTCAGCATCATTAGTCATTTGTGAAATGCAAATTAAAATCATGAGATACCACTACATATATATTAAAACGCCTAAAAAGATAGACCATACAAGTGTTGTTGAAGACGTACAATAAGAATGCTCATACACACTGTTGGGAATCCAAAATAGTACAACTGGTTTGGAAAACAGTTTGGCAATTTCTTAAAATGCTAATGTGGAGGTCAAAGGAACTCCATCTTGGATGCTAATCCTCCATGTTAACTTCTGATTATCCCCAGTTCCAGAAAAACCTCTAAGATTTCCAGTTGGGCTCATTCCTTGTGTTAGAGCACCGCTTACTGTAAATATTGCCCTTAGGTCAAAACAACCTTGATGTTATCATCCTTGCCATAAATTCTGCCCTTAAGCAATTATCTTACACATTCCTTCTGAGGCACCTTTCTCTATAGTACAGAAACCCAGGGTCTGGTGGATAATGGCAGGGATCCACCATCTTGTCTTGCTTCCTGAGACACAGACATGGCTTCTGTTTGTAAGTCCCTATTAAATGTTTGTTTCTGAGAAACTGGGTATGTCAGCCTCTTGCTTTGGCCTCTCAGCTTTCTCAGACTTTTGGGGGTAGGTTTGCATAGGCCTGTCCACTGCAGGACAGTTAAACACACACCTACCATCACATCCAGTCATTCCACTCTTAAAGAGTGGTAGAAGGGAACTGAAAACATATGTCCATACAAAGACTTGTATACGAACAGTCATTACAACTTTATTTGTAGGAGCCCCAAAGTGGAAACAACCCAATGTTCATCAATAGGCAAACAGATAAGCTCTCACACATTGTCAGTGGTAATACAAAATAGTATACCCACTTTGAAAAACAGTTTGGTAGTTTCTTGCAAAGTTAAACATACCATATGTTTCAGCAATCACATTCCTGTGTATTACACTAGAAAAATTAAAACTTATGTTTCACATCAAAATCTGTACTTAAATATTTATAGCAGCTTTATTTATAATTGATTCAAATTAGAGACAACACAAATATACTTCAGTGGGTGAATGGATAATGAATTATAATACATTCACATTGTGGAATAAAAAATTACAAACTACTGATGTATACAACATAATCTCAAATGCATTATGCTAAGTAAAATCAGGAAAGAAAAGAAAATGCTACATACTATATGATTCACTTTATATGATATTGTGAAAAAAGCAGAATTGTAGGTATAAAAAACAGATGAGGCCGGGCACGGTGGCTCACACTTGTAATCCCAGCACTTTGGGAGCTCGAGGTAGGTGGATCACCTGAGGTCAGGAGTTCCAGACCAGCCTGACGGTGAAACACCATCTCTACTAAAAATATAAAAAATCAGCCGAGAGTGGTGGTGCATGCCTGTAATCCTAGCTCAGGAGGCTGAGGCAGGAGAATCGCTTGAACCCAGGAGGCAAAAGGTGCAGTGAGCCGAGATTGTGCCATTGCACTCCAGCCCTGGCAATAAGAGCCAAACTCTATCTCAAAAACAAAAACAAAAAACAGATTACATAAATCTGTGTTTAGAAGCACCCTGTGCTCACCTCTATCATCTAACATATCTCTGTATTGTACTTATCAGTTTACTATGTTCCTTATTAACCTTTACCCTAGGACTAGAGTTCAGCACAGTGGTTGGTATATGGCCAGCACTCAATAAATTCTTATTGCTTGCAGAATTTCCCTGACCAGGGCCATGCACTTAGAGAAAACTTTTGGATCTCTTCCAGGCTCTTTCCTCTGCAAAAAATGAGTAACCCATGGGGCCAAGGAGATATATGCTCACCCAAAGCCTAGTTTCCCTCTTTTGGAGTCTAGACCATGTTCGGAGTACCAATACCCCTGGAATTTACTGCCCAAATGACACCATGGCCTGCATGAGCCTTTCTCAGCTTTCTCTGGAGGGCAGACCCAGCTGCTACTGTGAGCACTTCTTGATCTGAAAGGTGGCCAAGGCACGGCTGCTTGCAGGGGTCTGGGCAAAAGTTGGATGTGGCTTGGAGTATCAGGATGGTATGCAAGGCCCCTGGCAGGGAATGTAGGTGGGCACCAGAAACCAGAAAAGAAAGAGAAGTGGGAAAAGACTGGGGGCCATTTCTCCCCACATTGCCATATTCCAGCTGTGTTTCCAGGTGTTCTAAGGAGTCTAAGAATTCTGAAAATGAACCTGGCCTTCTACATCACTATGAGGGTTTATTTGTCAATGTAGGAAAACAGACTTTATTTTACTTAACAATTTATTACTTGATTTATAACTAAAATATTTAAACATACGGTATGCTGGACTCCATTTGTACTCTTACCCAGGGCCTGCAAATGTTATGATCTGGCGTGACCAAGGGAATAAGGATTACAAAAATGTTGACGTTATTTTATTTTTTTGAGGCTGGAAAGCAGTGGCGCAATCTCGGCTCACTGCCACCTCCGCCTCCTGGGTTCCAGCGATTCTCCTGCCTCAGTCTCCCGAGTAGCTGGGATTACAGGTGCCCGACACCAGGCCCGGCTACTTTTTTTGTATTTTTAGTAGCGACGGGGTTTCACCCTGTTGGCCAGGCTGGTCTGGAACTCCTAACCTCAGGTGATCCGCCCACCTCGGTTCCCAAAGTGGTGTTGGGATTACAGGCGTGAGCCACCGCGCCCGCCGACCTTATTTTGTGGTTATAGAGGGTACATTTTATAAAATTACTGCCACGGAGTGGGTGAGGCTCCATTTCTTCAAGCCGCACAGAACGAATGTTCAGCGGTGCAATTTTATTGCAATCTATTTTTGCTTCACTTTGCTCACAATGACTCTTTTAGGGATTACCTCAGGTAACAATCTTCTTTCAGTGTTCAATAATCCAAGCAGAAAATTCTCTCACTTTATCTGGCTCTCATGCTAGGTTCACAATATGAATTGGCTTATCTCTGCCCTAACCATTTCCTTCACCATACATGGAGCTGGTGTAGCTCAAGGGAAAGAGACACGGCGCTGGGAAATGATTAGGCCCCACCGTCCCAAGCAAGAGCTCAGGAGAGTTCTCAGGCTGGAGAGACCGTTCGGGATTTCACCCCGGGTTCCTGAGAACCTGAGATCTGCGGGGAGGCGCGAGGCATCCGGAAATGCCCGAGTCTGGGGAGACGGAAGCCCTCAGACTTTCCTCTAGGAGACTCTACAGGTAAAGGGGAGTTCTGGGACTCGAGGGGAGCCGCGACACCCGAAGGTAGGATCAAAAGTTTTGCTCACCTGGCCCGGCGGCGTTGCGTCGCCTTGGTAACCACAACTTCCGGCTCAAACAGGAAGTCAGCGAAGTTGCTCTACAAAATGTGTGCCCGCCCCCTCTGGGGCGGAGAGACTCAGCCCCTCCCTCTCAGCCGATACCCTGGGACTGACCGTTCCCTAGGGATCTGGCGGGCCCCAGAGGACCCACGCCTGAACCTGGTGCGACTCGTGGCCTTTGGGCTAGGAGCCATGGATGCCTTCATCCGCTTCACCAACCAGACCCAGGGCCGGGACCGACTCTTCAGGTGAGTCAGGTGCCAGCGGCCTCCGCCCCTTTCTCGCCCTAACTGGGTGCTCCGGTGCCTATTCCCCGGCACCCGAGAAAAAGGAGGTGATAGCCTAGTAGATGGAAGCTGGAAGGACGTTGCCAGCTCCTACGGGGGAAGTTTGGTATCCGAGCCCCTCCTCACCCTAAATTCAACGTGGGTGGGCCCAACGCACCCGCATCCGGTCCTAGCCTAGTGCACGAAAGCCCCAGTGCCTGGCACCCTAGCCGCCTCGAGACCGCCTATGACGTGACACCGGCTGACAGATCCTCCTTCCCCTCCTAACTTTGCTCTCCGGGCAAAGAAAGATTTGGTTCTCTCCACTCAACATTCTTCCGAGGGATTTCCTTTAAAGAGGAACTTCGGGTTACTATTTGTGGCCAGGAAAGCAAACCACTTGGTGTGGCTTCAAATATCTCTCGTTCTTGTTGTTGTTGTTTGTGAGACGGAGTCTCGCTCTGTCGCCCAGGCTGGAGTGCAGTGGCACGGTCTCAGCTCACTGCAACCTCCTTCTCCCAGGTTCAAGCGATTCTTCTGCCTCAGTCTCCCGAGTAGCTAGGATTACTGGCGTGCACTACCACGCCCGACTACTTTTTGTATTTTTAGTAGAGACGGGGTTTTCCATGCTGGCCAGGCTAGTCTCCAACTCCTGACTTGAGGTGATGTGCGGACCTCGGCTTCCCAAAGTGCTGGGATTACATGCGTGAGCCACCGGGCCCGTTCTCAAATACCTCTTGAAATGTTTGAATAGAGACAGAAGTTCTCTTCCATTATTGCCCAGTCTGTATCATTGAGGTACTGCATGTGGAATAGTTTTGTAAATTGTAGAACAAAATGTAGCAGGGATGAGACCACACCAATTGGACTGGGGGGGAAATACAATGGAGAGAAGCTCAGAAAGAACTAACTGCACCTCTAAGGTTCATGCTGTGCTACTGAAAATATTAAACAGAGATTGTGTCTCTTTTTCTTTCGGTTCCATATGAAACAAAAAGAACTGAGAGATTGTATCTTTAATACAAATACAGTACTAGTTCATGATGTTTTAGAGATTTGGTTGATTCTTGCTTGATTAAAAAATAGTTACAGTTGCAGTTTTATTTAACAGCTCTTCATTCTCTTCTGGGTGTGCAAGTGCTGATACAAACAGATCAATTAGAATGGCCCCAATAATGAGGCTTTTGGAAGCCATCTTTATACCAGCTATTGTTCCCAGTGTTTTGCAACTATGAACTTATTTAACCCTCATCACAACCCTATGAGGTAGATACTCTAAATATTCTCCCCATTTCAGATGGAGAAAACCAAGCAGAAGGAGGTTAGTAAGTACCGCACGGCAGAACTGAGAGATTCACGTCCACGCAAATGACTCCAGTGCCCACTTAACTACCAAGCTATACTGGCTTTCTCATTAGTTTGATAGGTTTTTTAAATGGTTGCTTTATATACAAGCTTCATTAAATAGAAATTTCATTAAATAGAAACCTGTAATTCCAGTGTACCTAGAATGTACCCTGCAAGGTTTATCAAGGAAGTTGGTTAAAAAAATAATCATTTAGGCCGGGTGCAGTGGCTCACAGCTGTAATCCCAGCACTTTGGGAGGCTTAGGCGGGTGGATCACAAGGTCAGGAGATCGAGACCATCCTGGCTAACATGGTGAAACCCCGTCTCTACTAAAAATACAAAATTTAACCAGGCGTTGTGGCGGGCGCCTGTAGTCCCAGCTACTCGGGAGGCTGAGGCAGGAGAATGGCATGAGCCCGGGAGGCAAAGCTTGCAGTGAGCCAAGATTGTGCCACTGCACTCCAGCCTGGGCAACAGAGCAAGACTCCGTCTAAATAATAGTAATAATAATAATCATCATCATCATCATCATCATCATCATCATTTAGGCCAGGTGCAGTGACTCACACCTGTAATCCCAGCACTTTGGAAGCCTGAGGCAGGCAGATCACGAGGTCAGGAGTTCGGGACCAGCCTAGCCAACATGGTGAAACCCCATCTCTACTAAAAATACAAAAATTAGCTGGGCGTGATGGCACATGCCTGTAATCCCAGCTACTCAGGAGGCTGAGGCAGGAGAATTGCTTGAACCTGGGAGGCAGAGGTTGCAGTGAGCCAAGAACGCACTACTACCCTCCAGCCTGGGCAACAGAGCAAGACTCTGTCTCGAAAAATAATAATAATAATAATTTAAGATATGTTTATTCCAAAAGATCTGAGATCTCTAGCATTCATTTCCCAGCCTCCTTGATGATCTGTATAACCTTTATGACCACACTGGCATTCATAAAATAATACCTTGCTTTGTGTGCCAGTAATGCTCACGCAAACATGGTGAACGTTCCTAAAACCTGTCGGACTGTAAGAAGTGTGGCAAGCACCAACCCCACAAAGTGACATAGTACAAGAAGGGCAAGGATTCTCTGTATGCCCAGGGAAAGCAGCATTATGACAGGAAGCAGAGTGGCTGTGGTGGGCAGACTAAGCCGATTTTCCAGAAAAAGGCTAAAACTACCAAGAAGATTTTGCTAAAGCTTGAGTGTGTTGAGCCCAGTGAAGATCTAAAAGAGTCCTGGCTATTAAAAGATGCCAGCATTTTGAATTGGGAGGAGATAAGAAGAGAAGTTCCAGTTCTAAGTGTCCTCTTTTGTTTTATTATGAAGACAATAAAATATTGAGTTTATGTTCACTTCAAAAATAAATAAATAAAAGTAATATCTTACTGTTGGCCTAATCCCTATTGTTAGACCAAAGCTCAGAAAGGCAGAGTCATTGACATGACCAGCCCTCTAACCAGGAAGCACACTTAAAAAAGAGAAAGTGATTGTTTATGATTCCAGTCTTCTCTTTTTATTTCATTCCTAGTACCAAGTTCACTATTTTAGAAAATGGAAAATGTACCACATTTTTATTGAGAATAATATTTATAGCATAAAGGGATTCAAATGCACTTACAAGACAGTAGGAACCAGGCACCTACTTTATTAGTAGATTGCCAAATGGATTTGGATGTGTGACTATGTGATGTAAAATTTCTCATACATTTATATTAGTAAGCCATTGTTATTTGTAAGCATGACAATAATCACTTTATTAAATATATAGTATTATTAAGCAGGGTTCTACCTGTATTTTATATAAAATACCAATGAGTTTAGAAAGACAACTATGAAAACATATTTATACTAATTTATGTACTGATGTGTATTTGGTTCTTTTGTTTATAAAAAATTAAACAATCTTTAAACTGTGGACTTTTCATTTGGTTCTGGTTTGAGTTTGTGTCCTGTCACATAGATGGTAGATTACGTACATGGTAGAAAAGTTCATTTTAGAAATCTGAAAATCAGGCCAGATTATAGGTAGCTCACGCCTGTAATCCCAGCACTTTGGGAGGTTGAGGAGGGCAGATCACGAGGTCAGGAGATCAAGATCATCCTGGCCAACATGGCGAAACCCCATCTCTACTAAAAATACAAAAATTAGCTGGGCGTGGTGGTGCACAGCTGTAATCCCAGCTCCTTGGGAGGCTGAGACAGGAGAATCGCTTGAACCCCGGAGGCAGAGGTTGTAGTGGAGCCAAGATCGCACCACAGCACTCCAGCCTGGCAACAGAGCGAGACTCGGTCTAAAAAAAAAAAAGAAAGAAATCTACATTGGGGAAGAGAAGGAGTATGGATCTTTGTAGACTTAACATGAGGGAGATGTGCAGTTTCTCACTTCGACTATATCCATTTCTCTGTGCCATTTGCCTTTTGGACGCACATTGGCTGCATCATTGCAGAGTTCATTTTCATTACCTTTGTGTTAAATTTCCATGACATGTTCTACCCTTTGGCTCTCCTGTGGAATGACTGTTGCAGAATTTTGCTTTTGTAAGAGCTGCTACATGAGAAATGGTCTTGGAAATGTTGTCTGTAGGCATGTGTTTCTCTTTCCCTTACTTCATGAATTAAGTTTTATTTGGTTTGTAAATCATTCTTCTCAATTTTTTTTTCTTTTTTTTTTTTTGCATTTCAGAGCCACTCAGTACACATGCATGTTGCTTAGATATTTGTTAGAGCCTAAAGCTGGCAAAGAGAAGGTGGTAATGAAGCTCAAGAAACTGGAGTCCAGTGTGAGCACTGGTCGTAAATGTAAGTACCCTGTTTCTTGAGGGACAGTGGCTCCTGGTTTAGAATCCTCAGCCTCAGATCCTGTAATTCATGGAGTAATTTCTAGGTCATTAATTTCTAGTCAATCAAGTTTATTGATGAAATTGACCAGTGAGACTGTCCTCATGGTACAACAGGTTTGAATGTGTTGCTGCAGACCATTCATAAACACCCTGTTATGTTCGCATCTGGTGCTACACCTTGTCTTTCTGCTTAATCATAACCAGTGAAACAGACAACGTGTTAGTTCACCTTTAGTTCTTAGAATCACAGTATGTTTTAGCAGTCTCTGACATGAGCTTCTGCTCCTGTGAGCCCCTTTGTTCTAAACAAGAGTGGAATAGTTATATCCTAGACCACCTGCCTTTTTCCTTTCTTGAGGAGTGCTAGAGGATATATAGGTGGATACATTTTTGTAGACCATTTGTGAGGTAGGTTTCATGCTAAAGGTAAAAAGTGAAATCAATGTTTTGTACTTATTTAATCACTTTAATAATACATCATACTGGGAAATCCAGTACTTTTCATAGCAGTTGCCTTTCTGACTCTTTGATGAAAATCAGATGTTGCTATAGGAGGTTAGCAGAGGCATTAGAATGGAATGTAGAGCATCACATATTGATCAGTTGGTTTTGAGCACCTATGTTATATAGGTATATTCCTGAGCCTTATGGGAGAAGTAAGGTGCTTTAAATAATGATATATAAGATTTAGTGCCAAACTTGTTGGCTGAGGTAGAGGAAAAGAAAGGTGTTTTAGAGGAGGTGGAACTTGAGGTGAGGCTAGAGAGAAGGAAGAAGAGTTTCAAAGGGCATTCTCCTCTAGTAAAGGCTCAGAACTGTTCTGAGCAAACCATTGTATGGGAGGATCATTGTCAAACTACAAAACTAGTTTGACAGAGAGAAGATTTAAATTGTCAAGCAGAGGGATGGGAAGGGTGGGGCGAGCTTTTCTGGCTGGCACTGAAGGCCAAGATTAGAAATTCTGTTTAGATTATTTAGAATGTTGGAGCTGAAAGGTCCTTTAGAGGTCACTAATATCTAAGTCCAGAAGGGGCTTATCCAGGGTCATTCAGCCAGTTAGTGCAACAGCCAGAACTGGAACCCAGAATCTATATACTAAACAGTCATTATATATACTATTTTACTATTTTATGTTATTTTTGATAACATAATACCAAACAGTCTTTTTTTTTTTTTTTTTTTGAGATGGAGTCTCACTCTGTTGCCCAGGTTGGAGTTGGAGTGCAGTGGCGTGATCTTGGCTCACTGCAACCTCCACTTCCCGGGTTCAAGCAATTCTCCCACTTCAGTCTCCCTAGTAGCTGGGACTACAGGCGTGCACCAATACGCCTGGCTAATTTTTGTTTTGTTTGTTTTATTTTTAGTAGAGACAGGGTTTCACCATGTTGGCCAGGCTGGTCTCAAACTCCTAACCTCAGGTGATCTATGCATGTTGGCCTCCCAAAGTGCTGGGATTACAGGCATGAGCCACCGCGCCCGGCCCCTTCTGAGATTATAAGTTTTCTGACGGTAGGTACTTCTGAGCGCCTCCTAAGGTATGGTCCTTCAAGGAAAAGTACTTATTTTGCATCCTCCATGACGTTTAGTACTATAACTCTTTCTCAGAAGGTGTTCAGTAAGTACCTATTGATTGATGCATCCCTGATGAATTGAATTACATGCTCACATAAGGACATGCCATTGCAATGGTTGATTTAATTCAACTAGGAGCTCTGTGACAATATTAGTAATTGTTCTATCCATTAAATTCTACCATTTCTACTTTATTTTCTTGACAATAGGTAGCCAAAAGGGGTTTGGACCAGAGAAATGGCAAAATGATAATAGTGTTTTTTAAAAAGACAGTCTTTTGTCTGGAAAATAAATAAAATGTAAGGCATCAAACTCTCCAAGAGAGTATTGCATCTAGAGTTCATGTTATCATAGTACCTTCCTTCTAAAGAAGTGTAGCTGGTAAATAATCAGATGTAACTGTCCACACTCATGATTGACCTTGCCTGGAGTATGCCGTCAGTCAACATTAAGGTGTTCATTACAATGAAGGAGGTAAATTTAAAGAGTCACTGTATTTTTTTGCCTTCCAAGATCATTTTAGGTGTCCTTAATGTACTGTAAAATCTTTCTCTTTTTCTGAACAAAGGCTGAGCCTTGAATGACCATCAGTTGTTAAAAACACCAGTGCTAAACTGGGCACATTGGCTCATGCCTATAATCCCAGCTACTCGGGAGGCTGAGGTGGGAGGATTGCTTGAGCCCAGGAGGTTGAGGCTGCTGTGAGCTATGATGGTGCCACTGCACTCCAGCCTGTGTGACAGAGCAAGACCCTGTCTCAACAAAAAACAAAAAACAACGAAAAGCTGGCTCCTCATCCGGATACAGGGATTCTATCTTCCCGTTGTGTACTAATGAAATAACTGTTCATTATTGTGGGTTCTACTTGCAGGGTTCAGACTAGGCAATGTGGTACATGCTATACAGGCAACTGAGCAGAGCATTCATGCCACTGACCTGGTACCTCGCTTATGCTTAACATTAGCCAACCTGAACCGTGTGATTTATTTCATCTGTGACACCATCCTCTGGGTGAGGAGCGTAGGTCTCACCTCTGGCATCAACAAAGAGAAATGGCGAACGAGGGCTGCCCACCACTACTGCTTTTCTCTTCTGCTGAGCCTGGTCAGGGATCTGTATGAAATCTCCCTGCAGATGAAACGAGTTACACGTGACAGGGCAAAGAAAGAGAAATCAGCATCCCAGGATTCTCTTGGGTACAGTGTGGCTGATGAGGAAACAGAATGGCTCCAATCCTTTCTACTTCTCTTATTCCGATCTCTGAAGCAGCATCCTCCCTTGCTTCTGGACACGGTGAAGAACCTTTGTGATATCCTGAACCCTTTGGACCAGCTGGGGATCTATAAGTCCAATCCTGGCATCATTGGACTTGGAGGTCTTGTGTCCTCTATAGCAGGCATGATCACTGTGGCATATCCTCAGATGAAGTTGAAGACCCGTTAGGGTGTTTTTAGGCTTGGAACTAGTACCTACTTTAAAAGATGGCCTCTTAGTGGGATAGAAATTTGTGTAAGTCAAGGCCATGTCATACTGTGCTTAAGTTCTTGTTCATGTGAGCATTTAACAACCTATGATGTGGGCAGAGATGAGGCCAAGAATGGAGAAGGGAGGAACATGAAGACTTGTATGTTTTTGGGGTGCTGGAGTGACTTGTGAATTTCTGAATATTTTCCCTTCATCTAACATTGATTGAACATCTCTTATGTGCATAGTGGGAGCTTAGTATTTGCTGAATGAATAAAAATTGAAAGGAAAAAATTTAAAAAGACCCAATCACACTGATCATTTAACACTAATATACAATAACTTTAGGGTTATATGGATCATTGGTTTCACATAATTACAGTAGGTCTGGTGCATGGCACTCTCAGATCTAGTAGAGGCTCTGATGTCAGTAGCAGGGTGGAGGAGAGCTGGGCTGACAGCCTCTCAACTTGTTGGCCCTTATACCATCACTATACTCATGTCCTTGCTCTGTCCAGAAGTAGAATCAGAAAAGCATCAGGCACCTTCATGGTATAAATTGTGTCTATGGGTGCAGTGAATAAGCAAAAATCAGAAGCAGACAGGAGGGACTTATAAAAATAGGCAGAGGGTCACAATGGGTGCCTATATGTAGCCTGTGACAGATAAGAAGCTGACAGACAAAAAACAACTAAGGCTAGAGCCTCATTCCTCTGACTCCTAATCCAGTGTTTGTTCCATGCTCTCCCACTGTCTTCAGAATTGAGTAGAAATGTGATCCCCTCCTGAATCCTGTCTTTTGCCTCTTACTCTCCCATAATTTGGACCTTCCTTGTCCAGTGGTTTATATTCTTTTCTAGAAAAACTAAAACTGGGTGGAGTGTGGTGGCTCACACCTATAATCCCAGCACTTTGGGAGGCTGAAGCAGAAGGATTGCTTGAGGCCAGGAGTTCAAGACCAGCCTGGGCAATGTAGTGAGACCCCATCTCTACAACAAAGTGTTAAAAAATTAGCCAGGCATGGTGGCATATGCCTGTAGTCCCAGTTACTCTGGAGGCTGAAGCAGGAGGATCACTTGAGTCCAGGAGTTCAAGGCTGCAGTGAGCTTCCACCGCACTCCAGCCTGGGTGATAGAGCAAGACCTTGAGTCTTAAAAAAAAAATTATAACAGTATTTAGACTCATCAGCTAGATTGTTTTATTTAAATCCTTCTAACAATTTAGGCAATACTACATTAATTTTCATCAAAATTTATCTAGTCAAAAAAATTTCATGATACTCCAGATGTAACAGGGTCACAATTTTCTATGATAAATCAGACATCTTATTTGTAGGGTGA
Organism: Mandrillus leucophaeus; assembly: GCF_000951045.1. Lineage (NCBI taxonomy): Eukaryota > Metazoa > Chordata > Mammalia > Primates > Cercopithecidae > Mandrillus > Mandrillus leucophaeus. The sequence goes on along the minus strand of NW_012103109.1, from coordinate 2,474,592 downwards.
TTGAGGGAGGTGTAAAGCACAGGAGGAAGCCAGTGAAGAGGACACTGGAATGCTGAGTCAATGACATTGACTCGTGTTCCTATCTCCCATCTTGGATGTGGGTCTTTATATGTGGTTACAGATCCTTTAGTTTGAGGGAGGTGAGGTAGGGAAATAGGATGCCAGCAGGTAGGAGGCTGATGTCAGCCCTCCCAGCAAAGCCGTGTCATTTATCTGAATGGAAATGAGAAAATAAATATGTACTCAATAAGTTATATTTCCCAGAAATGTGATTGAGATTCTCAAAAAATAGACTCATATTCTTGGCTGTCTGTTTAACCAATCAAGATATGGAATTTGAGAAATAAAATTTTGGAAATTTTAAGAGACATGAAAGCTACTAGGTCAGGGCAAATTAAAAGCTTAAATAGCTATTTTTATTGTCCAGATCCTCTACTGTAATAGATTAATTATGTTCAATAAATTTCTAGACAAAATTGACTTGTGTCTGTGAGTATGTTCTGGGAATAGAGAAGAGTTAAATGTAAGGCAATCCAGCAGATAATCCTCAATCAGCCTACACAGTTGGTACAGCGAGCTCTGGGCTGGAAGATCCAGACTCAGGAGGAGGATGGAGAAAGATTGAGATGTAGAGCCTCTGGGTTAAAAGGGACCTCTGAATGAGCTCATCTAGACTGCTGCCATGGAGAGGGTGCTCTACAGTAGCCCTGTCAATGGCTGGCTGGCTTCTGCCTAGATAAGTCTGCGTTGAATTCATGGTGGTATGTTACAGTGGTATCCATCTTAATGGTGTCCTGGTACCTCCCTGTGAATCCTTTTTTCTAACTAATGTTTTCCACCCCAGAGCCTCCACATTCATGAGGGATGCCAAAAATTGAAGTTCTTCATAGATGTACAGCCCAGCACATTCACAACTGAGCATTGTTGCCTGATAATTCATTTATTCAACAATAAATGTTTGAGTGCCATGCATGGTTTTGGGGATCCACTTGTGAGCAAGATGACCTAGGTCCCTGCTCTCATGTGGTGGAGGGGTAGGGAAAGCAGGTAGGGACGGAGAAGGAAAGAAGATAGAACTCTATGCCCTGCAAGCTACTGCTAGAAAACTAACACTTCTGTCTTCCCTCGGGACTCTCCTAGGCCCTTTCACCACTTCTCACCTCTCACCCACATTCTGCACTCCCAGCTAAAGCAGCCAAAGGACTAGTTGATTTGGCAGAGCTTTCAGGCACAAAGCCCTATACTCCCTCTGGCCCAAAGCCACTACTCTGAAGGCTGAAAACTGCCCTTTGGCTCAGGTTGCTGTCCAGTCACAGCCTCACAGATGATTTGTGCTGAACCTTGAGGTGAGGGCAGAGGCCACTTCTTTAAATACTTTGTCTTCTCTACTGCCTTACATTTGAAGAGCCCAGGTTGGATCAATAAGTATTAAATGTATAGCATATTACTCCTTTGAAGCCTCCCTGCTTGACTCCTCCCTTTCCTGCCTTCTCATTCCCTACTTTATTGCATCACAGATATGTAATTTATTACCAAGGATCTTTCATAATTCCCCACTCCCATCTCTTTCTTCTCTTGCCCACAGTGTGTGACTTAGAAGAGTCAACAATACATGTAATTCCACCAGCAACAAAGAAAATACGTTTTGTTTTCCTATTGTCCATTTTCACAAAGAGGCCCTTCTTAGTTAATCTGAAAGCTATGGCTTACACCATAGTCCTCCATCATATCTGAAGCCAGGAACTAGAACTTGGGCTTGTGCTTGAGTCCTGCCTAAAGAAGGGTTGAGTGATGCTAGTTCTTGGTTGTCTTGCTATTGATTAGTGATAGAATCTTAGTCAACACTGTCGCTTATCCAGACTTAGGGGAACAAAAATCTACTTGGCTCTCCCACTCTTCATTCTGGTAGCATCTTAGGCCAGGTAAAGTTCAATAAATTTTTTTGAACTCTGAGAAGTGGAAATTCCTCCCTCAAAGGCTATATTGTCAAAAACAACTCCCGGCTCTGTTGCTTCTTCACTGAGGGCAATTTATCTCCATAATCAAAGACTAATACATTCAGATGAACTCTTCTGTGTGGGTTTAAATTTTACTGTTCAACATTCACTCTTGCTAGTAAATAAGAAAAGATGAGAGAAATGGATTGAGAACTGTTCCACAAGACCCTCTACAGAAAAGGAGCCAAAAGATTGCAGAGGTATATAGAACTTTAGAGCTTTTGAGTTTAACGATGTATATCTCTATACCTTCTTTCTGGAAAGCAGACTTTTGTGAATTGAGGGCAGGAACATTATAGAACTGATGCTTCATGGCTCTGGAATACTAAGTCCTCTGAGCCTGGATCTCCTTCAGCTCTGCCACCTACCTCCTTGTTTGCTAAATGTCCTTAGAGAAGTTAGGATATGCCTGGTGAACCCTGGGTCAGATAACCATGACAACTGCTGACCCTGCTTTCTCTTCCTCTCTGCCCTCCTCTAGCTGGGAGGCGTTAGTAGCATTGCCCAAGGCTCCCAGGAGTGGTAGGAATTGTTTCTGCCTGAGGAGACGCTCTGCAGCCTGGGCTCTGTGAGACTGACGTGGCGGTCAGCTGGAGTGAGTGTTGGGGTCCTGGGGCACCTGCCTTACATGGCTTGTTTATGAACATTAAAGGGAAGAAGTTGAAGGTAAGGGCCTCTTGGGAATTTTGCTTGGGATGAAAAGCTCTGCAGGGAAACTACTGAGGGAGAGATTCTGGTATAGATACTCTATACCAGAAGTATAGAATAGCTATTCTGGGGCTACTGTCTTTTCCAGAACACAGATATGTTTGCTTAGAAATAGAAGAATTGGGTGGGAACAGTAGATCATGCCTTTAATCCCAGCACTGCAGGTGGCCGAGGCAGGTGGATCACTTGAGCCCAGGAGTTCAAGAACAACCTGGGCAACATAGTGGGATCCTGTCTCTACAAAAAAAGAAAAAAATTAGCCCTGCATAGTGGTGCATGCCTGTAGTTCCAGCTACTTGGGAGGCTGAGGTGGGACGGTACCTTGATCCCAGGAGATCAAGGCTGCAGTAAGCCATGATTGTGTCACCACATTCCATCCTGGGCAACAGATTGAGACCCTGTCTCAAAAAAAAAGATAAGGAGAGGGGGAGAGGGACAGACACACACACACACACACACACACACACACACACACACAGAGAGAGAGAGAGAGAGAGAGAAATAGAGGAATTAACCCAGAGCCTTTTCAAAGATGAAACCTGAAACTTGCTTATTTATTTTTTTAGAGATGGGGGTCTCACTATATTGCCCAGGCTGATCTCAAACTCCTGGGCTCAAGCAATTCTCCCATGTTAGCCTCAGTAGCTGGGATTACAGGTGCTTGCCAATGCCCCCAGCTTGAAACTTGTTTTAGTCTCTTTTGGACCCTCATTAAAGAGCCTTAAGACTTTAGCTAAAACTTTTTATCTCTTATGGCTGCCTGCATTTTTTATTTCCTAACCTGAACTCTTTTTTTATTGAAATGGAGTTTTGCTCTTGTCGCCCAGGCTGGAATACAGTGGCATGATCTCAGCTCACTGCAAACTCCGCCTCCCGGGCTCAAGTGATTATCCTGCCTCAGCCTCCCAAGTAGCTGGATTACAGACGCCCACCACCATGCCTGGCTAATTTTTGTATTTTTAGTAGAGACAGAGTTTCACCATGTTGCCCAGGCTGGTCTCGAACTCCTGACCTCAGGTGATCTGCCCGCCTTGGCCTCCCAAAGTGCTGGGATTACAGGCCTGAGCCACTGCGCCTGGCCTCCTAACCTGAACTCTTATAAGAAACGTTATTCTTGGCTTGGCCAAGGTGGGCAGATCACTTGAGGTCAGGAGTTCGAGACCAGCCTGGCCAACATGATGAAACCCCATCTCTACTAAAAATACAAAAATTAGCCGGTATGGTGGCTCATGCCTGTAATCCCAGCACTTTGGGAGGCCGAGGTGGGCGGATCATGAGGTCAGGAGATCGAGACCATCCTGGGTAACATGGTGAAACCCCGTCTCTACTAAAAAAAATAAATAAATTAGCCAGGCGTGGTGGCAGGCGCTTGTAGTCCCAGCTACTTGGGAGGCTGAGGCAGGAGAATGGTGTGAACCCGGGAAGCAGAGTTTGCAGTGAGTGGAGATCATGCCACTGCACTCCAGCCTGCACAACAGTGTGAGACTCCATCTCAAAAGAAAAAAAAACCCGTCTCTACTAAAAATACAAAAAATAAAAATAAAATAAAATTAGCCGGGCGTGGTGGTAGGTGCCTGTAATCCCAGCTACTGGGGAGGCTGAGGCAGGAGAATCCCTTGAACCCAGGAGGCAGAGGTTGCAGTGAGCTGAGATTGTGCAACTACCTTCCAGCCTGGGCGACAGAGCAAGGCTCCATTTCAAAAAAAGAAAGAAAGAAAGAAACATCAGTCTTGACAAGTAAGCTACGGAGCAACTCATTCCTATGGGACCCTAAGGAGTGGGGCTATTGTGTGTGACATTCACCCTCCAACCTAATGCCTTCCGTTCAGGGCAAATGGGCCCCCAGGTTGGTGGCCACGAGAAGTAGGGAAGTGACCCAGTGGAGCTCAAGCCTGAGGGCTTCTGATGGGACCTGGGACTCTGTTTTGCAGCTTGAAGAGCTAGGATGGCAGTCAACAAAGGCCCCACCTTGCTGGATGGAGACCTCCCTGTAAGTAACTCGGGCTCATCTGTGACAGGGGATGGACAACTGAGGGAGGAGGAAGAAGCAGGGAGGGAAGATGCAGGGGACTTAGAGCAAGATATGCCCAGATTATAATCCTAGTTCATTGACTACCATGGCTTAGTTATTCTTGCCCTCACCACCTTTTGTAGAGGGCAGTTGGAAGATCTGGGAGAGGAAAAAAGATGCTTATTAAAAACTAAGCACCTTGGAAACAAGGGACAGAAATCCTGGCTTAGTGGGGAGTGGAGAGGAAGGGAATGACTATGTTTAAACCCTGATGCAGAAGCCCATGCTCTGTCCGCCGCCCAGCTGGATGTGTATTCAGTGCAGAGCCACTGCATTCTTTGTCTCCAGCATCATTCATATGGCAAATGGCACCTCCCGGAGTCAGACAGTACACAGCCTGTGCTGCTGTGTCAGGGGAAGGGTGGGATATTCCGTGTGTCTGGTGTTCTATCTCTGACCTGGTTTTCACTGTGATTTGAAGTGGTTTGATACTTTTAGGAATGCTTGATGGCTCTTGGCAAGGCATCTCAGATTTGCACACAGTTCAGATAGTGAAACTTAAAAATTGTGAACCTGTACAATATCCACCTTGCCCAAGTTAGGCTTATACTAACTCTTGCACTAGGAATCACTTTGTTTTGTATTGAATAATAGAAGAGAGAGGCGTAAAATGGTCGAGTACATAGTGAAGCCATTCTAACAGACGGTGGTTTATTCCCTTCCCAGGATCTCTTTCCCCCTTTGGTTTTGTCTAAAACAACCTCTGAAGGCTCTGTCCAAACTGTTAAAAAGAATGTTTTCACTGGGCGCGGTGGCTCAAGCCTGTAATCCCAGCACTTTGGGAGGCCGAGGTGGGCGGATCACAAGGTCAGGAGATCGAGACCATCCTGGCCAACATGGTGAAACCCCGTCTCTACTAAAAATACAAAAAATTAGCTGGGCGTGGTGGCGGGCGCCTGTAGTCCCAGCTACTCGGGAGGCTGAGGCAGAAGAATGGCGTGAACCCGGCAGGTGGAGCTTGCAGTGAGCCAAAATCGCGCCACTGCACTCCAGCCTGGGAGACAGCGAGACTCCGTCTCAAAACAAAAACAAAAACAAAAAAACCCGAAGACATTGTGGGCTGCTCTGTCTTAGTGTACACATAGGTCTCATTGATGGGGATCTTTGAACTCTCCCTCCTACAAACAGAACAGGCCAGGTCTTCACTTCATGAGCAAAACCATGCCACAGTGTCATATTCAAAGTTACAGAGAGCCTGAGCATCTGAATCTGACCTGGGGAGTTTTTTCTTTTTACTTTAGATATGGAGAATTCTCAACATTCATAAGAACAGACAGAAAAGAACATAATAAGCCCCATGTACCCTTTGTTAGCCCTGAAGACCATGAATTCATGGCCAATCCTGCCTCATCCTCACTTCCATTAATTCCTTCACTTTGTGTTATTTTGAAGATAATCCTAGGCAGGCTATTTCCAACTCGAGTTGGAATCCTGGCTCTGCCACTTACCAGCTGTGGGATCTTGGGTAAATGACTTCCCATTTCTGATCGTCAGTCTCCTCATTGACTCAGTGTTGGTGACAGTGCTAACCCCAGAGGATGGCTGTTAGAATTAAGTGAGCTCATGTCACCAAGGCACCCAGACCAGTGCCTGCAGCATAATGGCACCTGACAAATGCTCTTTCCCTCTGCATGCCTAGAATTTGTTCTTTTAATTTTATTTATTTATTTTTTAGATATAGTGTCTTACTCTGTCACCCCAGCTGGAGTGCAGTGGCACCATCATAGTTCACTGCAGCCTCGGCCTTCTGGTCTCAGGCAGTCCTCCCACCTCAGCCTCCCCAGTAGCTGGGACTCTGTAGTCCACATGCCATCAAATATTAGCATGACTAGCTTTTTTTTTTTTTTTTTGTGGCTCAGAGTGTTCTCAGACTCCTGGCTTCAAATGATCATCCCGCCTCAGCCTCCCAAAGTGTTGGGATTACAGGCATGAGCTTCTACTGTTAGCCCTAGAATTCACTCTTTTACTCAAAGACCAGTGTTTTTTCACTAAGGTTCCTAGGTGACCTAAAGCTTAATTATGTGACTGCTGCCAAAGGTGCATTACTAACAGCATAGCACCCTGGAAATGATAAACGATTGTTCCACTACACTCAGCACGCACAGATCACACCCAGAGTGCTGTCTTTGAGTGTTTTCTGTTTGTTCGTTTTTTTTGTTTTTTGAGACAGGGTCTCATTCTGTCATCGAGGCTGTAGTGCAGTGGCATGATTATGGCTCACTACAGCCTCCATCTGCCAGGCTCGTGTGATCTTCCCACCTTAGGTTCTCGAGTAGCTGAGACCACAGGCACACAGCACCATGCCTGCTAATTATTATTATCATTATTTTTTGTTGAGACGGGGTCTCCTTATGTTGCCCAGGCTGGCCTCAAACTCCTGGGCTCAAGCAAGGGTAGTATATTTTTAAGAAAGATAATGTAAAACTGTAGCATGTCCAGGAGAGGGGGTCACCAGACCACAGTGTGAACCATTTGTAAACGAAGTTAGGAACTGGAGCCATTTAACATGATGGAGGTACTTCCTGAGGGAGACATATTTGACTTCAAATATGTGAAGGGCCAACCCATGAATGATGAAATAGGTTTGCTCAGTTTTGTTCCAGAGGGCAGAGTGTGGAACAGGGGGATAGAGGCAAATTTCAGCTCAGCAAAGCTGTCCAACAAGGGACACAGGTCACTTTATGAGGGGGAGAGCTCTCATTCAGGCAGATATTTAAATATAAGTCTTGGCTGGGCACAAAGGCTCATGCCTATAATCTCAGTGATTTGGGAGGCTGAGGCAGAAGGATCACCTGAGGCCAGGAGTTCAAGACCAGTAAGACCTGCCCCCTCTACAAAATAAAAGTATTAGCAAGGCATGGTGTCACACGCCTGTAATCCCAACTACTCAGGAGGCACAAATGTGAGGATTGTTTGAGCTCAGGAGTTGAGGGTTACAGTGAACTATGATGGCACTAATGCACTCCAGCTTGAGCAACAGAGTGAAACCCTGTCTCTAGGAAAATAATAAATAAATAAAAACAAATACAAGTCTACCAGAGAAACGATGGAAAGGATTCTTACCACAAAGTCCCCTGGGGGCCTAAGATTCTGTGATTCTGTGCAGTTGGGCAGATCTAAACCTACGCCTTCTACTAGGCACAGCCCTGACTGTGGTTCAGGTATTCAGCTAACATTACTGTGCCATGCTTTAGGCTACACTCTGGGGATACAGAGATGACAGTCTACGGGGAGTGAGATGAATACCCATAACCATAGCACTGTGTAATGAATGTGGAGACAGCCAGGGAGGGAGTGGTTTCCGACGCGATGGAGGAGAGTCTGGAAGCTTCACAGGGGAGGTGCTGGTCAAGTGGAGTCTTGAGGGAATGGCACTCTGCCAGGCAGCAAGGGCTGTGGGAGGGAAGGTGAGCGTTCTAGGCAGTGGGGCCAGGATACACAGGCGGGGAGGCAGTACCTCAGAAAGACCAGAAAAATGTTTGAAGAAGCCACCAATCAAAGGTGGATTAAAACTCTAGACATTAACAACACTTGCTCTCTACTAGTAGGTATCAGGGGAGTGAGTTGGGGTGGGGGTGGGGGTGATGGGATCTGACTTGGCCCCTGGAGAACAGAGATTGCCTTGGCAGCTCTCCAGAACCTGGATGGTGACCAGGAGGACATGGCCTTGTTTTCCCCATGGGCTCTCCCATGCTCTCATGATTGGGGCATCTGGAGACCTCTTTGGCCTTGGTTCCTCCCAGGTCACTTGGACTCAGGCTAGTTGCACCATTGGACTCCATGACCCTGAGGTCCCCTTCCTGGGAGGCTGGAGAGGGAGGTGGGACAACTTGAATGTGTTCCTTCCACACTAGGAGCAGGAGAATGTGCTACAGCGGGTCCTGCAGCTGCCGGTGGTGAGTGGCACCTGCGAGTGCTTCCAGAAGACCTATACCAGCACTAAGGAAGCCCACCCCCTGGTGGCCTCTGTGTGCAATGCCTATGAGAAGGGCGTGCAGAGCGCCAGTAACTTGGCTGCCTGGAGCATGGAGCCGGTGGTGCGCAGGCTGTCCACCCAGTGTGAGTCCTGACGGCACTCAGCAGCTGCCTGCTTGTTCACTGCCTACCTGCCAGTCTGTCTGTCTGCCTCTCAGTCTGTCTGACTGATAACTTGCTTGTCTGTCTGCTTAACTGCCCACATCCCATTGCATGGTCTTCTTATCTATGGATATAAAGGTATACATACAGATCTCTTTTCATCTATAGATGCCTATCTGTGGCCCAGCTGGCCTTTGCCTAGGATAACAATGATGGCCAGAGAATCTGCAGGGGAAGGGAAGGCAGAGCTATGCAGGCAGTGGTGAGGTTGGGGCCCGTGGCAGACCAGACACTCACTGTAGCAGCACAGGCAGCAGCAGCAAGAACCAGCAGTCTGGCAGAGGCAGAGGCAGCCACACTAGGGGGCCTGGCAGGGCTGGATGGCATGGAGGGAGGGGAAAGCTGGCTGAGCCCAGCAGCTGATGGTAGCAGCTCATGACAGGTGGGGGCAGCAGAGAGCCACTAGCCAGGGCCCTGGAGGCAGAAGACGGTTCTCTTACGGGCCTTACCAGGTGTGCACCACTCAAATTGTTCTGCCCCATCCGAAAATGTGGTCTCCAAGGCATAGCTCTTGACAGGGTTGAGGGAAATTGCAGTAATGCCAAAAAGTCTAGCACCTTCCACCATCCTAATTACAGAATTATGGGTAGCTGAGGACTCCACACAGCAAACAGGAGAGGACAGATGTAAAGTAGGCCCAGGCCCTGTGCCTGGCTGCAAGCTCCTTAAATAGTTGCCTTGAGTCTCATTCTGCCCAACTGGAAGACAGTTAAGTCATCTGGGCTCTCTGCTGCTCGAGAATTTTGTGAAGAAAAATAAGGTATCTGGAGAAAGAATATATGAAAGAGTACAAAGAACTCTCCTTGAAAGCTATGGCCCCCAGTGGCCATGGCTGCAGAGCCAATGTCCCGGCAGACCCAGGCGGGATCCCCTTGAAGCAGGTGCATCTCTGATGCAAGCCCACCCTCCAGGGGCAACTGTTTTCCCTTCCCTGCGACCCTCTTCAGACAGCTGACCATCTCAACACCGAGTGGTTAAAAAGAAGAGCATGGACAGCCTGGGGCCTGCACTGGCTATGCTGGGAGTTTGTCATGTTGAGAGCTAAGCAGGCCCAGCCCCAAGGGCTCACTGCCATCTGCCTCCCTCTCACACCTCTCTTCTCCCTCCTTATGCTCACTCAGAGCCCCCATGCAGGTCCGGAGGGAAGAGAAGGGAGGAAAGAACAGTACTTGTTGGTGATTCATATAGCTCCCATCATTCTTCATAAAAATTCTGCCAGGCAGGCACCATTAATTCACCTTTCACAAGGTAGGAAGCAGAGGCTCAGACAGGCTGTGACTTGCTGAGGCCACAGGCTGCTTAGGCGTGGTCACTTGGCCTTTTGAGTGCAGGTCTGAGTGACTCCAGAGTTCCCACACAGATGTAAGAAACTGGCCCGGGTCTCGAGGAGTCCCTGCGGACAGGGGCTAAAGAGGGCAAAGGGCCTGGGGTCCAGAGATGCTGGGGAGGCAGCAGGCCTTGGGATTTGAGGGCTCCAAGTCACTTCTTTGGCACAGAGGCCACTGCTAGATTCTCATGGAGACAGGCAGGACTCATCCAAACTTGACCCCTTCCTTCCAGTCACAGCTGCCAATGAGCTGGCCTGCCGAGGCTTGGACCACCTGGAGGAAAAGATCCCAGCCCTCCAGTACCCTCCTGAAAAGGTAAGCCCCTTCCCACCTCTTGAAGCCGCCCTGCACTCTGTCGTCACCACCTCTCAGAGTGGAGAGGGCAGGGGCTGCTGATGCCGTGACTGGAAGTCTGTGTCCCATGGTGAGCATCGTCCAAGACCGGCAGAGGCTGCCTGCTCCCAAGGCCACACCACACAACAGGCTCCTCTTCTCCCTGTGAAGCTAAATGGAGATGAGGTTTCTGGGACCAGCAGGCACGAGCCCAGAGGCAAACCCAAACAGGAGCTCTGGCAAGTCCTACTGCCTCCGGATACCACACCCTGGGATCTGAGGTTCCACAGTCTGCCCTGGACCACTTGGCGACTACAGCTGCTTAAGGTCATGAGTCACACTCATTCAGATCCCAGGAGTGTCGTCCCATATCCTCAAGATCCAACATTTTATGGACCATGAGATTGAAAGTCACTTTACCTGGCTACATATTTATTAGGTAGTTGCTATGATAAGGACTTGTTTTTGGTGCTTCTGGGGAATAAGCTTCAGTCTCTGACCTCATCTATCTCATTGACCAACTACCCTTCCCACAAACATGTACTGAGCCCTACCCTATGCCCGGGGCCATCACCTATGCTTTATCAAGTACTCTCACTTAATCCTCTTGTCAACCCTCTGGGATAGGGGTTGTTATCTCCATTTTACAGAAAAGAAACCAGTAAGTGGAAACAGTGAGAGCAGGTCCATTGAGCTGTGAGGCCTGTGTCCTTTGCTCCCCATTTTTCCAGATTAAAGGCAACATTTTTGTCACAAAGGTGCTCCCAGGATAATGAAGAAAAAGATAAATTATTTCAATGCAGAACTTGTAGGAAGATCAAGCACACCTATAAATCAATAGAAACGCTGTGTTCTGAGGAAAGGATGAAGGAGATTCCTTGTGAGCAAGAGGGTATCAGGACAGGTGGCACCAAGGAGGAGTCTTTGGGGTCATCCTCACAGGATGAGAGGGATCTTGACAGGCAGTGATGGGGGTGAAGAAGCCAGGAGATCCAAACAGTTGGCACAAGGAAGGTTGGAGCCCTCTCCCTTTAAAGCCTAGCTTAATTCCAGGTACCCAAATATCAGTGCCAGTTCCCTGGGCCTTTAGATGACGCCTTCCTGGGACCTGGGCTCAGGCCACCAGACCCCGAAAGGGTTGCCCTTCCAGGGCCTGCAAGACCACATGCCTAACACCCCCACCAACTTCCCCCAGATTGCTTCTGAGCTGAAGGACACCATCTCCACCCGCCTCCGCAGTGCCAGAAACAGCATCAGCATTCCCATCGCGAGCACTTCAGACAAGGTCCTGGGGGCCGCTTTGGCTGGGTGCGAGCTCGCCTGGGGAGTGGCCAGAGACACTGCGGAATTTGCTGCCAACACTCGAGCTGGCCGACTGGCTTCTGGAGGGGCTGACTTGGCCTTGGGCAGCATTGAGAAGGTGGTGGAGTACCTCCTCCCTCCAGACAAGGAAGAGTCAGGTACCTGCCATTCGGAGGCTCGGCCTGGGAGTGAGTTGTCACACACACTGCCTGGGAATCAGCAGGAGGTGGCAGGGCTCATCCAGCCACTGCTCTGGAATAGGGAAGGCCAGTGGGATTTTGAGATGGATTCATAATCATTTACCCCCCTCCGCCCCCACCCCATCTGTAAAGAGGGAAAGTGAGTTGTGGAACTCACCAGTGAGTTTGTGGTGGAGCTAGAACACCTGCTTTCCAGTCCTAGACATGACCCAGATCTCCCCAGCCCCTCTCTTACCTGTTTTCTCTTCTTTTGCCCCAAATCGCTACCCAGCCCCTGCTCCTGGACACCAGCAAGCCCAGAAGTCTCCTAAGGCCAAGCCGAGCCTCATGAGCAGGGTTGGGGCTCTGACCAACACCCTCTCTCAACACACCATGCAGACCATGGCCCGGGCCCTGGAGCAGGGCCACACCCTGGCCATGTGGATCCCAGGAGTGGCGCCCCTGGTGAGTATCTGCCCTGAGCTCTGACTGGTCCCATGCCTGGGACCCTTGTGGGCCTCTTAGTCCCTCCCATCCCCCACCCATTGCCCCTTCCTGTCCTGAGAACATTCTCTCTTCCAACCTGGGCTAGGACTTTAGTTCTAAGGACAAGAGGCCTTGAGAGGGGTATAGGGATGGCCTTCCAGACCACAGGGAAAGAGAAGGGACAGGATGTTAAGCAAGGGCAGGCCTGCCTTGCTAGAGTGCTCCTGCCCCACCACTCACTTCTATCTCCCCCATTTCCCTCTGAGTCTCCCCCAAGCCCCAGTCTTCATCCCCCCAAGTCGGCCTCTTTCTATGGGTCTTCCCACCTATAAGACAGCAGGACTTCCATCTGCTATGCAAGCACTAGGGACTGTCGTCCTTAAATAAACAAAGTACACAACCCATATTGTCAGGGAGAGTGTACCCAGCACCAATGCACCCAAGGTAAATTTGCCCTTTCTAGGCCCAGGGAGAGTTAACTCCCCACCACTCCCCACCTCCACCTCTCTGTATTTTAGCAGAAATAGGCTGGATTTTTTTCATAAGGAATTTTAGTAAGAAACTAGCGCCAGAAAAGAAAATAAAACAACATTAAAGCACAAAGGTCAGCAAACAAGATTACTACTTTTCAGCCATCTTTTGAGCAGTACTTTTAAAAGCATCATCAGGCCTGGATCATTCATTCAAGCAAGTGTTGCCCCTGCAGGGATACAGGAGTAGTAGTTCCCCTCAGTCCCCTGCATCAATAACGGCTGAGACTGAGTCACATGCCTGGGCCTGGCCTGCAGTGGGCAGAACCTCACATGCCACCATTCACATGGAATAGAGTGGCATCCCCAAAAGCTGTGTAATAAGGAGGCTCTGTTTGTGGGGCTCCCTAGAGGTTTAGAATGTGCCTCAGGAGACACCAGCCCACTTGCTCAGTCAATTTCTTCCCATGGGACACTCTGGTTCATTGAATGTTTCACTCTTTAGAGATCTGGGAGGAGTATCTACCAAAGCTAACAAACATATATCCTATGGCCCAGCAATTCCACTCTTAAGTGTATACCCAACAGAAATGAGCACTTAAGTCTCCCAAGACAAGTAAAAAATGTTCAGATCAGTGATATCCTTAGCTAAGAACTGGAAGCAATGATAATGCCCATCAACTGTAGGATGGGTAAGTTATGGGAAATGCGTATGATGGAATATTACACAGAAATGAAACAGAAGGAACTACGTCCATTTGCAGCAACATGGGTGAAACTTACACCATAATATTTAACTAAAGGAGCTATTAATGAATGAATACACATGATGTGACTCCACTTATATGAAGTCCAAAAATAGGCAAAACGAAGGCATGGTGACAGAGACCAGGATTGTGGTTACTCTTGAGGGACTATGGACTGAGTGGGGGACACAGGGAGTCTTTGGGTGTGAAAATGGTCTATGTTTTGACCTGTGGTGGTTACACAGGTGTGTTCTTATAAAAATTCACAAAGCTTACACTAAAGATGTGTGCACTTTAGTGTATGTAGATTACCATTCAATAAAAAGTTTCAAGAAAAGTCTGCTGGGGCCGAGCCCTGCTCACCACCTGGCCTGGACCCTGGGGGCGAGGGGCTTCGGCTGCTGGGGCTCCCTGGTCATCAGCAGGGGCAGTTGAGCCAGCAATCTGCTGCCATCCTCCCTCAGAGCAGCCTGGCCCAGTGGGGTGCCTCAGTGGCCATGCAGGCGGTGTCCCGGCGGAGGAGTGAAGTGCGGGTGCCCTGGTTACACAGCCTCGCAGCCGCCCAGGAGGAGGATCATGAGGACCAGACAGACACGGAGGGAGAGGACGTGGAGGAGGAGGAAGAATTGGAGACAGAGGAGAACAAGTTCAGTGAGGTGAGGGGGAGAGTGGGAGCCTCAAGGTCATCCAGTTCACAGAAGTGGTGAGAAGCAGAGGCATAGGGTGAACTCAGGAACTCTGGCCCAGATGCAGGGGCATGGCATGTGTGTGCAACACCCTTCACCCCACCCCCAAATGCCCAGCTGATGAGGGACTTCCATGTCATTCTCTCAGCTGATCCTTGCAACACTCTGTAAATAGGCAGGGCAGAGATTATTGTCCCATTTTGCAGAAGAAACAGAGGTTCAGAGAGGGAATGTGACCTGTCCAAGGCCACACTGCTAGTGGCAGAATAAGCCTGAAGTTTTGTAAATTTGGTATTCTCATGCTTTTCCCTTGAGCTCTGGGGCTGGTGAGGAGGGAAGGGTCAGGGGAGTTACTGCAGGAGGCACTGACCCTGCTCTGGCCCCCAGGTAGCAGCCCTGCCAGGCCCTCAAGGGCTCCTGGGCGGTGTGGCACATAACCTGCAGAAGGCCCTCCAGACCACCATCTCGGCTGTGACATGGGCACCTGCAGCTGTGCTGGGCATGGCAGGGAGGGTGCTGCACCTCACACCAGCTCCTGCTGTCTCCTCGACCAAGGGGAGGGCCATGTCTCTATCAGATGCCCTGAAGGGCGTTACTGACAATGTGGTGGACACGGTGGTGCATTATGTGCCGGTGAGTACCACCCCTGGCAAACTGTTAGTGTCCCAAGGGGGCCCGGACAGGGCAGATAAAGTAGATTTGACTGAAGGGGATGCAGTCTCCCTCCTTTTCCCTACTCCTCTGGAGACCTCCCTGCAGTCCGCAGTGCCCTGGCAACATTTTGACATACTGGGCCTCTCCCAGCCCCAGGAGTATAGAGGCCCATGGCTCTGGCCTGAGGCCTCTCCCCACAGCCCCTCCCACCTGCTGGTAGAGGAGTCTCCAGCCATTAGTCCCGGGATCCCAGTGACTCACCTTCACCCCTTTGCTCCCAACTGAAGGGCCGGGCAGGTGCTAGGCAGGTTTGCATGCTGCTGCGCCGGAAGGGGTTGAAGAGACTTCCAGGGCACCCTGAGGGGTGGGCCATGAGTTCCAGGGGACAGCAGCAGGCTCCACCCAATTCTATCACCTGTCGCCAATAGGAAAAACCCAGGAGATACCAATGCCATCCCTTTGGGAACCCCTTTCCAAAGCAAGTTATAGGTTATGCAGGCCTGAGGGGGGCTGGTCAGGGCAGAAAGCACCCTTAGAGCTGGTAAGGGGGTGGGTTACTCAGTCACTCTAGCAAGCAGCATGCCAGGGATCTTAGCAGCCCTTCTGTTCACCCTGCGCTCGGGCCAGCCCCAAGAAAGTGTACCCATCCCTGGCCAGGTCACTGTGTGGGCTGCAAGGAAGAGTTAGGAAAGCTGATGACCTCCCATTGAGGGTTCCCCTCAGGGAGGCCTAGGGGATCCTGAAACTTTGGGAGGCTTGGCTTGCCTGAGCGGCCACCTGGTCCATGGAGAAGCTCAGAGTGGGTAGGACCTCAGGGCTTTCCCCGGTGCCCCCCAAACTACTGAACCGCTCCCCAGCCTGTGGCCTCCTGACGGCCGCTCCCGGGGAAACAATCGAGGGACCCGGGAAGGGGCGGTGGGTGAGAGGCACAGGGACCAGGGCCAAGCCAGGACTCTAAGGCGGCTGCCGGGCCCTCAGCTCCCCAGGCTGTCGCTGATGGAGCCCGAGAGCGAATTCCGGGACATCGACAACCCGCCCGCCCAGGTCGAGCGCCGGGAGGCGGA
>NW_012103109.1:2441423-2457080 GCF_000951045.1 Mandrillus leucophaeus | reverse complement strand
AAAGGAAAAGAAAATGCATTGATACAACTATAAAATTCAAACATTGCAAAAGGGTATGTGTCTTTCTCCCCGTGCCCCCCTGTTCCCCTTCATTAAAAACCACCATGGTGCCGTCTCTCGTGTATACAGGGCTATGCGCCTGCAGGCGCGTGTGTATGCACTCCCCGCTTGTGTTTACACAAGCTGTGGGGTGTTATACATGCCTACTTTTTTCACTTAATAACACAGCTTGGAGAGATTTTTGTATCACATCATAAATCCCACTCGCTCTTTTCGACGGCCACATAATAACTACTGCATAATATGGATATGCCTTATTTGATTTAACTAGTTCCCTAATGATGGACTTTTGTTTCCTTTTTTTTTCTTTTTTGCTACTGCAAACAGTGCTATAATAAATACCCTTATCAAAAATGTCTAGTGTACATGTGTGGAAATATATATATACACATATGTGATAGATACGTAACTTGTAACCATGACATGCTGGGTGAAAGAATATGTGCATTTTAAATATTCCTAGATAATACCAAGTAGCCTGCCAAACCAAATCCTATTTTTCTAGTTATTTTCACCTGCAGCTTCAGAAATATGCACAGAAAATTATGAGTCTTCAGTCAGTCCTTTTAGACATCCATATATTTATACTCATTTTCCACAGGTCCCCCTCAGACACATAAACACTCAGTCTGTTAGCTCCCACTCTACTGCACACCTGGAAGCCCTGCTCCCTGAAACTGACTCTGGGGCCCTGGAACTGACTCTGGGGCCCTGGCAGATCTTTGGTGTAATGAGTCATGGGCCTCAATCTGTGGTTTTGGAGTCTGAGGATGTAGAATGGGGACAGGAGAGAAGCTGGTAGATATACACATGAAGATGTGGCCAGGCCCCTGAGCCAGCCATGGACCCTCCCCACCCCACTTCCATGATATAAACTACACCCAGCAGTTCCCTGGGGGATGGGGAGGGAAGATGAGGGGTGGGGTTGGCAAGAGGGTTTCTTAGAAGCTGATATAACAGGGCTGAGCAGACAGAGCCCAGCACAGCCTTGGCAGGGCTCCCATGGACAGATGCTGGAGAATTGACCTCAGGCCTAGATGTACAGAAAGAAATGCCTGCCTGTCCTGGGCCTCACCCACCCATGCTGCTTTCTTCCTAGTGTTCCAGAAACCACATTCCTAGCTATCTACTCCTCCCCAGTCCTGTGGCTCCTCCTGCTAGGCTATACTCCAGAAGGCAGGAAAGCTGCCTCCTCAGCAGCATGAGGGCTGCGGCCGCCAACATGCCTGCTGGTCAGGCCCAGTTCCCTCACCCAGCCCCGGGCCTGCGCACAGGTGCTGGAGGCTACATATGGAATAGGACAGCCCAGGAAGCAAACAGTGTAAGTTGTAAGTTTCTTTTTACTGTTAGAAACCTCTTGATTAGGCAGAAAGGTACACTGAACCTGCTTCTCAGTATTTTGAACATATTTTGGCCAGTAACAAGGGCAAAGTAGCTCCTCTAAATGGCAGACATTTGCTTCCTTGACTCTAGGCTCAATGGGGGACTTCCCCCTGTTCTGCGGGGCATCCCTTTGGCAAGGCCCACGCACACTCAGTATCTCCAGTGTGGCTCAGGACCTAGCAAAGACCTCCACTTCACACTGGGTTGCCCAGGGTCCTTCAGAGAAATACCCAATGCCTTCCGTTCCAGCTTACAAAACCCACTTCTAACACAGCCACAGCTTTTGGAGATGCACACAATTACAGAAATTAACATACATTTATCCAGGCAATTATTTACCTCTTTTTCTTCCCATAATTTTATTTTGAGACTGTATCGCTCTGTCACCCAGGCTGGAGTGCAGTGGCACGATTTCAGCTCACTGCAACCTCCGCGCCCCCAGGCTCAAGTGATTGTCTTGCCTCAGCCTCCTGAATAGCTAAGATTACAGGCATGTGCCACCATGCCCAGTTAATTCTCATGTTTTTAGTAGAGACGGGGTTTCACCATGTTGTTCAGGCTGGTCTCAAACTCCTGACCTCAAGTGATCTGCTCACCTCGGCCTCCCAAAGTGCTAGGATTACAGGTGCGAACCACCATGCCCAGGCTTCCTCCCAATAATGATCTGGGATCTTAATAGCCAAGGGACTTCTGGGCATGGAGAGAGAGATACCGCTATGACTTGTGCTTCGAAGCTCATTGTCTTAAGCATAACTTTCCTAACCATTTAAATACTTCACACTTAATCAAAATTTATAAAATGCATACATCAAATTATTTTAAATATTTAAATGTTGATTAGGTGGCTCATGCCTGTAATTCCCAGCACTTTGGGAGGCCGAGGCTGGCAGATCATGAGGTCAGGAGTTCGAGACCAGCCTGGCCAACAAGGTGAAACCCTGTCTCTATTGAAAATACAAAAATTAGCCGGGTGTGGTGGTACGCACCTGTAATAATTGTAATAATTGCCAGCTACTCAGAAGGCTGAGGCAGGAGAATCGCTTGAAACTGGAAGGCGGAGGTTGCAGTGAGCCGAGACCACGCCATTGCATTGCAACCTGGGCAACAAGAGCAAAACTGCATCTCGAAAAAGAAAAAAAATGTTGATTACAAGCTAAAAAGTCAAATTCTTCTAAGCTTTTCTGTAAACTGAGTCAGTGGAAACTTCTGCATACCTTGTTAGTATGTCATTAGAGCTAGTGGGGTCATCCAGAGGTTCCTCTGTGCGCAGAGAGGGGACCAAGCCTGTGTGGTCAGCTCCCCATCCAGGATGTACTATTGGACCCTTCTACTCACTGCTCTACATCCAGAACACAAGCACTATCTTTAAAACATCCTGCATGACATCCACAATCCCTCCCCATCCGCAGCCCCAACCTGCTATAACCACAGTCCTGAATTTTGTTGTTTCTCATTCCCTTGCTTTTCTTTATAGATTTACTTCCTATATATACACCCCAATACAATATGATTGAGTTTTGCATGCCTTGAGCTTTATTTAAGTGTGATTATGTGTATTCTTGAGATTTGCTTCTTTTCACTCAAAATTATGTTTCTGAGCTTCATTCATTTTCACTAGAGATTTTAATTCTAAAACTCTATATTTAATGAGTATATATAAATATGCCCTAATTTATTCAGTCATTTGTATTAGAATGGATTCAGTTTTAAAAGACAGAAGGCTCCCAATAACAATGTGTACTAGTCAGCCTTTGCCATGATACTGTTGCATAACAAACTGTCCTAAAACTGTGGCTTACAACAACATGCCTTTATTTTTACGTTCATAGGTCAACTATGGTTTGGCTCATCACAGTGGCACTCCCAGTGGCTCTGCAGATCAGCTGAACTTGGCTCCAGGCTGTGCATGGGTTCAGTTCTGCACCAGGGGTGCTATTTCAGGGCTCTAGGATAAGGGGTCAGTGGCAGTGGCTATCTGGGGCATACTCTTCTCACAACAGATCACTGGAGCACAGAACCAAGTCTCATCTCAAGTCCTCTCCTTGTATCATATCTACTTACATTCCATTGGCCAAAGCAAGTCATACAGCCAAGTCCGCATCAATGGGACAGGGAAGTAGACTTCTCCCCTAGTGGAAGGGGAAGGGAGCAGATATTTGCTGAACAATAGTACAGTCTAGCACACTTGATTTAAACAAGTGAGGAGTTTATTTCTGTCTCCTGTGAAAGCCCAGAGATGAGTAGTCCAGACTGGAATGACACTCAGCAGTGCCAGGGATTGAGGTTCCTTCTATCTTAAGGACAGAACCTTACTATTCTGTCATGAATGATTTCTTTCCCTAAAGTCACCTCATGAATCAAGATAGCTGCTCCAGCTCCAGCCATCAACTCCATATTCCAGCCACAGAAAAGAGCAAGGAGAAAGGAGAATGGCATGCCTCCACACCAGAAATTACACACTACTGCTTATAACCCAATGGACAGAACTTAGTCACATGACCACTCCTGGTTTAAAAGGGGGATGGGAAATATAGTTTTCATTTGGAGTGGCTATGCATCTAATTAAAAATCAGAAGTCCTAAATGGAGGGGAAGTAGATCCCAGGGATGGGGGTAACTTGTAATCTCTGCCACATCACTCTCGTGTCAATAGACATTTGGCTTGTTTCTGTTTTTGTTTTTTTGTTTTTTTGTTTTTTTTTTGAGACTGTTTCATTTTTGTCCCACAGGCTGGAGTGCAGTGGTACGATCCTGGTTGACTTCAACCTCCACCTCCCATGTTCAAGCGATTTTCCTGCCACAGCCTCCCAAGTAGCTGTGACTACAGGCGCCAGCCACCACGCCAGGCTAAATTTTTGTATTTTCAGTAGAGATGGAGTTTCAGCATGTTGGCCAGGCTGGTCTCGAACTCCTGACCACAAGTGGTCCGCCCACCTCGGTCCCCCAAAGCACTGGGATTACAGGCATGAGCTACCATGCCCGACCTGTTTCTGTATTTTTACTGTTACATACTTTGTGACAATGAACATTCTTATAAGAGTTTCTTAGGGAATATGACTAAGAGTGGAATTCCTGAATGATAAAACGTGTATCGTTAACTAGATACTGACAAATTGCCATTCAAAGTGGTTGCTCTGATTTACATTCTCACCAGAAGTATAAGAGTCCTCTTACTCGGCATCCTCATCAGCACTTGATATTGTCTAATTTAATCACTTTTCCTAAATCTGAAGGGAAGAAAATGGAATCTTGTCATGGACTTAATTCCCTGATTAGCAATGATATTGAACATTGTTTATGATGTTTATTTAATATTTGCATTTCCTCTTTTGTGAAGTATTTGCCCTTTCTTTTTCTCTTTTCTTTCTTTCCTTCCTTCCTTTCTCCCTCCCTCCCTCCCTTCCTTCCTTCCCTCCCTCCCTTTCTTTTCTTTTCTCTTTTTTCTTTTCTTCTCTTCTCTTCTTTCTCTCTTTCTTTCTTTTTCTTTCTTTCTTTCTTTTGACAGGGTCTTGCTCTGCCACCCATGCTAGAATGAGTGGTTTAATCAAAGCTCACTGCAGCCTTGAACTCTTGGGCTCAAGCGATCCTCCTGCCTCAGCCTCCAAAAGTGCTGGTATTACAGGTGTGAGTCATCATGCCAGACCTAGTTTTTCTCAATGATTTTTAGAAGTTCTTTATATTTTCTGAATACTAATTCTTATCAAGGATAAATATCACAAATATCTTCTTCCAGCTTGTTGCTTGCATTTTCATTCTCTTTCTGGTTTCTTTGTTCATCCTTTCAATGAACAAAAGTTCTTAATTTTGATTTAGTCACAATTACCACCTTTTCCTTTTGTGGTTTGCCATTTTGAGTTGTGATTTTTGTTTGTTTCTAACCTTTCCTGTGGTGCTGAGAGTTATGTTTTAAAAGCTCTTCCCTACCATGAAGTTATGATGATGCTTCCCTAATATTTGCCATGATGATTTTCTTCTAACGCTTTTATAGTTTTGCTTTTACATTTCATTAATTATTATTTTTTTTGAGACAGGGTCTCACTCTGTCGCCCAGACTGGAGTGCGGTGGCACTATCACGACTCACTGCATCCTTGACCTCTCGGGCTGAAGTAATCTCATCACCTCAGCCTCCAGGGTGGCTGGGACTACAGGTGCATACCACCATGCCCACCTAATTTTTGCATTTTTTTTGTAGAGATGGGGTTTCGCTGTGTTGCCCAGGCTGGTCTGCAACCCTTCAGCTCAAGTTATCTGCCTGCCTTAGCCTCCCAAAGTGCTGGGATTATAGGCATGTACCACTGCGCCTGGCCCAGCCCTACATTTAATTAATTTTTATAAGTATGGTTTAAGTAGGAATCCAATATTTTCTTCCATGTGGATAACTGTCTTACACATTTCCTAACTGAATTTTCAGTTGTGCTTTCTCTCTCTCTCTCTTTGAAGATGGGGTCTCTGTCATCCAGGCTGGAGTGTTGTGGTGTAATCACAGCTTACTGTAGCCTTGACCTCCCAGGCTTAAGCAATCCTCCCATCTCAGCCTCCAGAGTAGTTGGGACCACAGGTGCACACCACCTTGCCTGGCTAATTTTTTTTTTATTTGTAGAGACAAGGTCTCGCTGTGTTGCCCAGGCTGGTGTTGAATTCCTGGGCTCAAGCTATCCTCCCGCTTCAGCCTCCCAAAGTGCTGGGATTACAGGCATGAGCCACCATACTCAGCCTTGAGTTTCTCTCTAAATGAATTGTATACTGCAGGAAGTTTAAGAGTTCTCTCGAGGCCGGGCGTGGTGGCTCATGCCTGTAATCCCAGCACTTTGGGAGACCGAGGCGGGTGGATCACGAGGTCAGGAGATCAAGACCATCCTGGCTAACACAGTGAAACCCCGTCTCTACTAAAAATACAAAAAATTAGCCGGGCGTGGTGGTGGGCGCCTGTAGTCCCAGCTACTCGGGAGGTTGAGGCAGGAGAATGGCGTGAACCTGGGAGGCGGAGCTTGCAGTGAGCCGAGATCCCACCACTGCACTCCAGCCTGGGCAACAGAGTGAGACTCCGTCTAATAAAAAAATAAAATAAAATAAAAAAGAGTGCTCTCAAATGTCAGCTGAAAACTTCTGATTTACTGATGTCTGATGAACAATGGACCAGGTTCGGCTTGATGGATTGAATAGCTTTCCCCCACTGATCTGTACTCTCTACTTTGTCACAGATCTGGTTTCCAAATTTGTTCTATTTGTTATTCCTGTAGCATGAACACACTGTCTGAATTACAATAGTTTCAAATATGTTTTCACATCTTCTCGGGCAAGTCCACCCATACTGCCCTTGTGCAAGTGTCTTTTGCAACTTCCGGCACTTTGCTTTTCCATGTAAGTAGTAAAATCAGCTTGTCAAATTCCACAAAAGGAATTTTGACAGACTCAATTTGTTTCAAGTAACTATAATTATTCTTTGCTCTTCTGAAGCTCATGATGTCACAAGTTGGCCGGTAAGAACCCCTTTAAGGTGGGGCTTTTGTCATTTCAGGCCTACAACATACATTTTAAAAGCATCTGAATTTTTTGACCACAAAATAATTATTCCAGCTCTTACCCTAATACATGGCATCAACTACTTTTAATGGAAAATAGTGATAAAGGCCACAATTTGGACACTAGGGTACACAAACTAGATTGTTGCATATGAGTACTACTGATACACAGAAAAACACTGCCCATCCACCAGAAAGAGCAAGAAAAAAGGTACATCTTTCTAATGCTTTAACAATTTATTGTAATATAAAAGTTTTATTTTCTCTACAATTTAATTACTGTAATTGGAATTAGAATTGTACCTCTCTCTCTCTCTTTTTTTTTTTGAGACAGGGTCTCGCTGTCTCACGCAGGTTGGAGTGCAGTGGCACCATCTTGGCTCACTGCAACCTCTACCTCCCAGGCTTAAGCCAGTGTATCTTCCTATCTTAACCTCCGGAGTAGCTGGGACTATAGGCCCGTGTCACCATGCCTGCCTATTTTTTGCATTTTTTGTGGAAACAGCTTTGCCCTATTGCCCAGGCTGGTCTCAAACTCCTGGGCTGAAGGGATCTGCCTGCCTCAGCCTCCCAGAGTGATGGGTTTACAGGCGTGAGCCATCTTGCCTGGCCCAGAATTGTACCTCTTAAAACATGATGTTTCATTAATCATCATCACCTTTTATTACATGTTACACACATGAAGATCCAAGTTCAGTTTTCAGCTTCTTCACATTTTCAGGGTCTAAAATGATTCTCTTTGGGTATCACAGCGGCAGGCTGCTCTGTGTTGTTCTTGTTCAGGACCCCAACTGATTTAGAATATTTGGGACCAACAGTGTCATTCTACAGCATGTCAGAGAACACTGGGGTTTCATGTGCTCTTTCCAATTGCTTGAGGTTTTAGTTTCTCCTTAATTGAATTATCTATTGGAGGAAATGGCACAGCTCCTGGCATCTGACAGATAGATGCTTGGTACCTGAATCATGGTCCTTTGTGATACATGAATCAGCTGGCCAGCCTCTCCTCTATGAAGCTTCGAGGATGTGGTTGTGGAGATTGTGGATGACTTCCCTATATCCACGCTGTCTCACACGGGTATTGCAAGCCAATCATGGTAGTTCCATCCCCTTGACAGCGAGTAGTTTGCGAGTGGACAGGCCTAAGCTGTGTGGTACATGGAATGGGAAGGAAATCAGCTCAGAGGGCTCTTGATCCAAAGGGCATGCCTCGCCACACACTGCTGTCTTCTTCCTCTGGACATTTTCTGTCTGAAGGTGATGCCAAAAAAAAAAAAAAAAAAGTTAAAAAGGCCAGCTCCTTGGTAATGTTGCCACTGACTCAACCTGCCCAGGAGCCCTCATCCCTCTGGGTTTCACTGTTCCCCAAGATAACAAATGACCTTATCGTTCAAGCCACTTCAAATTGTGGTTTCTGTTACTGGAGGCTGAGGGTTTCCTAATATAGATTTATCTGAAGAGCCTGGCAATTTCTATAGCCTTTAATTATGTTGCCTGTCTATGCCAGGTAATCTTCTATATACATAATATCACTAGAAACGACACTGGAGTTTACTTTTTCTAATGGCATTTTAAGTGACAAATATGTTTTCAGATTTTAAAATTCACCCATTCACGGTGCTTCCAGTGCAAACAATGGATCAGAGGTCTCAGAGGTGAAGACAACAACCATCTCTTTGAGGCTGCCGGCTGCCGTGGACACCGCCAGATCACCTCTCCTGCCCCTCCTGGTGCCAAATTTCCCTTGACAATGAGTGGAAGATGGAACTCAATTTTAGAAATACTGAAGTGTGAGAAAATGAGAGTCTCAGAACTGAGAAAACTTTTTTAAACGTGGGGAGATGGAGGTTTCTGCTGGCTTTGTGAGTGGCGTGCAGGGGGCGTGGTTTGGGACTGGGAGTGGAAAACAGAGACGGGGGACGAAGGTGACTCGGGGCTGAGGACAGGATGGTCTGGAGTTCAGTTTGGAGACACATTCTAGAAAATAAGTCGATGCCATCATGAGGATGCTTCACACTCTCCAGGCCTGGGCCCTCTGCACGGGCCCCGCCCGCCCTGTCTGCGGGCCGACTCCGCGACGCCACCCGGCTCGCGCCTCCGCCCCCGAGAGCCCCGGCGGGCGGAGTTGCGGGTGAGCGGAGGGCTGGTTTGGGGGGCGGGGGTCCCGATGACGGCATCGGAGCGCGCCGCAGTGGGGATCGAAGCCTGACTGCCTGGCCCGGGACGGCGCTCGCACCCAGGCAGGTGAGTGTGGGCCCGAGAGCGGGTTAGGGGCGAGGACCGGGTGGGTGGAGGGAGGCGCGCGCTCCCTCCTCGCGCAGGCCTAGGCCTGGTGGCCCTGGGAGCCGGCACGCCTGGGAGACCTGAGCCGGCATGAGGAGCCCAGCACCCTTGCTCCCCAGCCTCCTGGAAGCTCCTCCTTGGACTGGCCGGCGCCCTCTTCCCGACATCTAGGGGCTGACGCCGGCATCCCGGGCCTGCAAGGAGGGGCGAGCGCCGAGGCCGGGTGAGTCGGGTCCCCATTTGTAATCACTTCTTCCAACTTTCCGGGAGCTCCGTCCCGCGCCCCGCCGCCTCCAGCCCCGGCTGCCCTACCCTAGCTCCGGATTGCGCCTGCGGGGATGTCAGAGCGCCTTCGGAGCGGTAGCGCTGTGCGGAGAGCAGGGGCGCGCGGTAGCCGGGACTGCACCGGGCTCGGAATGCTCACGCGGAGGAGGGGTGCGCGAAGGCCCCCACGGTGTTGCGAGGCAGAGTTTACCGCTGTGTGCCCAGGATCGGGCGCCCAATAGGGGCCGGGTGATTGAATTAATGAGAGGTTACTGTGCTGAGAGAGAGGTTAAAGGGTAAAGAATGAAGTGCCGGAGTGGCGGTGGGGGTGAAGAACGCTGTAGGAGGAAGGAGGGCGGGAAAGTTCCTTGGATGAAGATTATCCATCACTGTTTATTGGGCAGCGTGGGACCTTGTGCTGGGCGCTGGTGATGAAGTGCAAAGTGGACCCAGAGGGTCCCCGCCTTCCACCTCCTGGTCTGGGAGGTGGGGGAGAGAAGCGGGTAGTAACCTGCAGTTGCACTAGAGTGGTCATGGGCGGGTGGAACAGCACTGGGGGTTGTGTGCGTGTGGTGGTGGGGTCACAGAGAAGCTTCCGTGGCTCCCTGAAGAAGAAGAAGAAGAAGGTGCCTGCAGTCTTAGCTGGGAGGGATGAGGAGGCTTGGGTAACACCTAGCCGTTGCAGGCAGAGAGGCGGCAAGGAAAGGCCTGGGGTGTGGGAGGTGAGTAATCCAGGGAGGCAGGGCCTGATTTAAGCCTTGTCTTTTTTTTTTTTTTTTTCCTTAATATTTTGAATCCCAAGGGCAGTAGAGAGCCTTTTTTTGGAGAGTTGAGGTTAGGCAGGGAGTGAAATAATTGCATTTGCATTTTGAGAGATGCCCCTGAGGTGCAGTGGCTGATGCCTGTAATCACCGCACTTTGGGAGGATCCCTTGAGCCCAGGAGTTCAAGACCAGCCTGGACAACATAGCTAGACGGTCTCTACAAAATAATAATAATAATAATAATAATAATTAGCCAGGTATGTGTCTGTGGTCCCAGCTACTTTGAAGGCTGAGGTGGGAGGATCACTTGAACCTGGGAAGTCTTGGCTGCAGTAAGCAGTGATCATGCCACTGTACTCCAGTCTGGGTGAAAGAGAGAGACCCTATCTCAAGAAGAAAAAGAAAGATGTCCCTGGCTACCCTGCGGGCAGGGACAGGGAGACTGAGACCAGGGGAAGGCTGCTCAAAGTCATCCTGGCACAGTGTCAGTGGCCAGGACTAGGGCTTTGGCAACAGAATGGGAAGGAGCAGGTGAACTTGCGAGATATTTAGGCGATGGATTTGGCAGGATTTGGTGGTGAGAGCTTGGTCTTGAAGGATCTGTTGACTTTTTTGAAGAAGGTGGGGCAGGGGATGTGGGTGACGTGACAAAGACAGAGATTGTGGTAAACCCAGTGGGTGTTAGGGACAAGAGTTCCCTGGTGTGGTGTGGTGCTGTGTGTGTGCGTTATTCTAGGAGATTGGGCCATAGGGAAGAATGCAGCTGAAACACTGGAGTGCAGGAGTTAGGGCCTCATTTCGCCAGTGCTGGGAGCCATGACGTGTTACTTAGGGGGATTATATATGTCATGACCCTTGCAATTTTTGAGCACCAGGTTGGACACGGGGATGTTCTGAACTTTGACCACCCTCCCCCCAATCCCTCCAAGGTCAGGAGCTGCAGGGTCTGGCTCCAGTCTCCTGCAGGGTGAGTCTAGCTCCTGGAGTACAAGTGCTGATGGCCAGGGCTTCTTTCTCTCTCCACAGGGCCCAGAGCAGTCCTCCCTCAGCATGGGGCTGGAGGCCCAGAGGCTGCCAGGGCCTGAGGAGGCCCCAGTGCGGGTTGCCCTGCGAGTTCGACCACTGCTGCCCAAGGAACTGCTGCACGGGCATCAGAGCTGCCTGCAGGTGGAGCCAGGGCTTGGCCGCATCACCCTGGGCCGTGACCGACACTTTGGCTTCCACGTGGTGCTGGCCGAGGATGCCGGGCAGGAGACCGTGTACCAGGCCTGCGTTCAGCCCCTCCTTGAGGCCTTCTTCGAGGGCTTCAATGCCACCGTCTTTGCCTATGGTCAGACGGGCTCAGGGAAGACGTACACCATGGGGGAGGCCAGTGTGGGTGAGTGACCCTGCTCGGGGCCTTTGCCCACTTTAAGGAGCCTTAGTTCCTTCCTGGATTTCTGCCCCTGTCCTCTTGCTGCCTGTCCCCGTGAATGGTGGGGATGCTGGGGGAGGAAGAGTTGATTTCCTAGACAGAGATCTGTGGCCCAGGCTGGGACCAGCCATGTCTGTGGGGTAGGCAGGGCAGGAAGGAAGAGTCATTGGAGGTGAGTGGCCTTCTCACCTCCATAGAGATGGCGCCATGCTGCCTGGCTCTGGGGACCTCAGTAGAGGAAGGGTACGGGAAGGCGGCATGTCTCTGGAGGTTGTCAGGCTGGCTAGGGAAGGTCAGGAATCTGTGTTCTAGTTGGAGCAGTTGGGAACGGGGGCCGTGTGTCCTGGAAGAGGCATGCTTTGGAAGCTGCACAGCAGGGCTGCAAGGTGCTTCAGCCAGGCTCTGGAGCAGTTTCGAGAAAGATCCTTTGGGCCAACTGAAGGAAGTGTCCCGTTTTAAGTAACACAAGCTGCTTTCTCTCAGGTTACTGCCTTGCTCTGCTCCCTTCACTATAACAGAATACCATAGACTGGGTGGCTCCTCAACAGAAATGTATTCCTCACAGTTCTGGAGGCTGGAAAGTTTAAGATGAAGGCACCAGCAGATTGAAGGGCCTTCTTCCTCACAGACAGCCACCTTCTTTCTCTAAACTCACATGGTAGAACACGGAAGGGGTCACTCTCAGCTCTCTTTTACAAGGGAACTAATCCCATTTATGAGGGCTCTCCCCACCCACTCCCCAAAGGCCCCACTTCCATCATATTGGGGATGAGGATTTCTACATGAGAATTTTGGGGAGCATAAACAAATTCAGACCATAGCAGTTACAGAAACATACTTTGTCGTAAAAAAATTAGGAAAATACAGCAAAACACATGCACGAAGTAAAAGGTACTTGATAATTGCCTTTCAGAAATCCCCTGCCCTGTTAGCATTCCAGTTTGTCTGGGAAAATTATTTTACTTTTCAAAAATGGGATTATATTATATACATTCTTTTGTGTCCTGTTTGATCTTCTTAACAATGTATCATTGGCCAGGCATGGTGGCTCGCACCTGTAATCCCAGCACTTTGGGAGGTGGAGGCGGGTGGATCATCGGAGGTCAGGAGTTCGGGACCAGCCTAGCCAACATGGCAAAACCCCGTCTCTACTAAAAATACAAAAACTGAGCAGGGCACAGTGGCTTATGCCTGTAATCCTAGCACTTTGGGAGGCTGTAGCGGGTGGATCATGAGGTCAGGAGATCGAGACCATCCTGGCCAACATGGTGAAACCCCGTCTCTACTAAAATACAAAAAATTAGCTGGGTGTAGTGGTGCATGCCTATAGTCCCAGCTACTCAGGAGGCTGAGGCAGGAGAATCGCTTGAACCTGGGAGGCGGAGGTTGCAGTGAGCCGAGATCTAGCCACTGCGCTCCAGCCTGGTGACAGAGCAAGACTCCGTCTCAAAAACAAAAAACAAAAAAAAAACTGGCCAGGCATGGTGGTGGGGGTCTGTAATCCCAGCTACTCAGGAGGCTGAGGCAGGAGAATTGCTTGAACCCAGGAGACAGAACTTGCAGTGAGCCAAGTTTGCTTCACTGCATTCCAGCCTGGGCGACAGAGCGAGACTCCATTTCAAAAACACAACAACAAAAAAATAATGTATCATGAACATTTCTCTGTATCATTAAATATTCTTCAATCTAAATTTTTAGGCCAGGCACACAGGCTCACACTTGTAATCCCAGCACTTTGGGAGGCTGAGGTGGGAGGATTGCTTGGGCACAGGAGTTGGGAGACCAGCCTGGGCAACACAGCAAGACCCTGTTTCTTAAAAAAAAAAAA
This sequence comes from Mandrillus leucophaeus, assembly GCF_000951045.1. Lineage (NCBI taxonomy): Eukaryota > Metazoa > Chordata > Mammalia > Primates > Cercopithecidae > Mandrillus > Mandrillus leucophaeus. The sequence goes on along the minus strand of NW_012103109.1, from coordinate 2,443,563 downwards.
AAAAAAAATCCAACTTTTAAATGGGCTACCTGGCATTCCATTGTGAATATAAAATAGTTGGTTGGGTACGGTGGCTCATGCCTGTAATCCCAGCACTTTGGGAGGCTGAGGCCAGCAGATCACAAGGGCAGGAGTTCGAGACCAGCCTGGCCAACATGGTGAAACGCTGTCTCTACTAAAAATACAAAAATTAGCTGGGCATGGTGGCAGATGCCTGTAATCCCAGCTACTCAGGAGACTAAGGCAGGAGAATCTCTTGAAACCGGAAGGTGGAGGTTGCAGTAAGCTGAGATCATGCCACTGCACTCCAACTTGGGCAACAAGAGCAAAACTCTGTCTCAAAAAAAAAGTTGATTTGGCCAGATCTCCTGTTTGATCTTCAAATGGACACTTAGGATGTTTGCATTTTTTGAAGTCATGAGGAAGAGTGCTGCTCTGAACTTCCTCTGATTATTTCCTTGGGATAAATTTAGGAGGCCCTTTAGATAACGGCATGGATTAGGAGTAATCAAGGCAAGGTTATTTGATAATCTGTTGAGGATGCAGTGAAGGGGATGCTTACATCATGAAAGGGGTTGATTGAATCAGGAGAGGTTGCTTCCAACTCTTAAATTTTATATTTCTGCCTGACCACACTGGAGCATGGCCTAGCTCAGGCCACCTGTCCCATCCTGGCCTTGGCCACTGTCTTCTCCATCCTAGAGCACCATCCTCCAGCTCTGGCAGGGGCCTATGAGCTTGCGGGCCTGGGGGACTTGGGCCATGTCCAGCTGAAGTGGCAGGAGGCCCTGCGGTGTCTCCCCAGCCTCCCTCCTCGAGGATGAGCAGGGCATTGTCCCGAGGGCCATGGCCGAGGCCTTCAAGCTCATCGATGAGAATGACCTGCTTGACTGTCTGGTGCATGTGTCCTATCTGGAAGTGTACAAGGAGGAGTTCCGGGACCTGCTCGAGGTGGGCACTGCCAGCCGTGACATCCAGCTCCGGGAAGATGAGCATGGGAATGTTGGTGAGGAACTCCGGGGTCCTCCACTGATGGAGAGGGGTTTAGGGAGGCTTCACCTGCTTGGAGTGGGGTGCTTACCTGTCTGGGAATGGCAACTCCTCATGGAAAACCCAAGCCCTGGGAGGTTTTGCTTTAGCTTCCTGTCTCCAGTGAGTTCAGTTCTGCTTCTGTACCCAGAGTGAGAGGCACTGAGGTGGGCCAGTGGGAAGCCGGAGCCCCTCAAGCCCGAACTAGGAAGGGCAGTACCCCGTGGGCGTGGGGAGGGAGCGGTGGGTCAGGAAGGGCAAGTTTGGGGCTAGTTCTGCTCTGCCTGCCCTCCTGGCTGGTCAGTCTGGCGGCCCCTGCCGTGGGGCTCACGGCCTTCTGTGCCCGCAGTGCTGTGCGGGGTGAAGGAGGTGGACGTGGAGGGCCTGGACGAGGTTCTGAGCCTCCTGGAGATGGGCAACGCGGCGCGGCACACGGGAGCCACGCACCTCAACCGCCTGTCTAGCCGCTCACACACAGTCTTCACTGTGACCCTGGAGCAGCGGGGGCGCGCCCCCAGCCGCCTGCCCCGCCCCGCCCAGGGCCAGCTGCTCGTCTCCAAGTTCCACTTCGTGGACCTGGCGGGCTCAGAGAGGGTGCTCAAGACGGGCAGCACCGGCGAGCGGCTCAAGGAGAGCATCCAGATCAACAGCAGCCTCCTGGCGCTGGGCAACGTCATCAGCGCCCTGGGGGACCCTCAGCGCCGGGGCAGCCACATCCCCTACCGGGACTCCAAGATCACCCGGTGAGCTGCCCCCTGGCTCCTGTGTGGCTTGGGGGCCGGGGAGGCGGGGAGTGTCACGCCACTGGGGGTGGAAGCCCAGGCACTCCCAGGTCTCCTCCCACGGGGAGCCGTGCCAGGAGCTAGCCGGTCCCGGGTCTGGCCCGCGGGCCCTGGGCCTGGCGTCTCAGGGCCCCTGAGAGCCTCCCCCTCGCGCCCTCAGAATCCTCAAAGACTCTCTGGGTGGGAATGCCAAGACGGTGATGATCGCTTGCGTCAGCCCTTCCTCCTCCGACTTCGACGAGACCCTCAACACCCTCAACTACGCCAGCCGCGCCCAGAACATCCGCAACCGCGCCACGGTCAACTGGCGGCCCGAGGCCGAGCGGCCA
>NW_012103109.1:2437505-2441073 GCF_000951045.1 Mandrillus leucophaeus | reverse complement strand
CGAGAGCGCCTCCGTCGAGGGCCAGGCGGCACAGGGGGCCGGCGGGCGAAAGGTGACCAAGGGACAGGTTGTGGTTGTGGGCAGGGGGGAGTGGTGGAGAGGAAGGAAGAGGGTCTTCAGACAACAGCTGTGCTCCTGCCTCCTGCCCGTTGGCAGGGCACATTAGGGATTCGGTCACTTCTGCTGATTACCGTGTTCACTTCCTTAACTTTACAGTGCCTCAGGTCTCCAGCTGTAAAATAGGGACAACCGTAGGACTTACTCCATCTCTTAGTGGGGATGTTGTAAGGGCGGAGGGTGTCACATGTGGCTAGCATGCTGGTGAAGATGCAGTAAATTGTTCCTAATAATAGTGGTGATATTATTAATACAAATACGATGGATAATTACAAGAGATGACTCAAATGGCTTGCAGAGGGCACCCAGGCCAGCTGGGGTCTGGGGTGCCCTCCCGACCAGTGGGTCTGGAGTTCCCACTGCAGGCAGAGCTTGGAAGAGTAGGTTGGAAGCAGGGCTAGACAAGAAGAGGCCGGGTGTCCAGCTCGCCCTGTCAACCCCCGCCTCTGAAGCCCCTCTCCTTGCCCTATAGGAGGATGAGGGGGCGCAGCAGCTGCTGACCCTGCAGAACCAGGTGGCGCGGCTGGAGGAGGAGAACCGAGACTTTCTGGCTGCGCTGGAGGACGCCATGGAGCAGTACAAACTGCAGGTGCGGCGCCCGCTTCACAGTGCAGGCAAGGCTCCCCAGAGGAGGGTGGAGGGAAGGCAGAGCTGAGTTTCTCAGGATGGGAGGGAGTTAGGGTGGGATACTGCGGGGTAGGGGTGTAGAGTTAGGAGGTGCACATGAGCGAAAGTGTGGAGGTGAGCATCACAACAGCGCAGGTGGGTGTGCAGGACCGCCAGGTAGGGCAGCTTTGCCGGGTGGTGTGAGCTTGGACGAAAGAGGGGACTGCAGGGGCAACAGCGGGGGACCTTGGAGCCTGGCGTAACCAGGTCAGCATTGCTCCTCGCGCCCTCTGGTGGCGGCGGTTGGAGGTGGCGGTCTGGCAGGATAGGAGTGTGATGGGACCTGAGGGGTGAGTCTGAACTCCTACGGAGTTGTTGGGGTCGGGGGAGGAGGAAAGGAAGGAGAGGAGTATTTGACCCTCCTCAGTTTTAGCCCAGAGATGGTAGAGTGGCCTCAGACCTGTTCCTCAGTTTCCTACACTCCTGCCTGTTGGGGCATTCATGCCCCCTCGGCACCTGGACCATGTCTTGCAGAGCGACCGGCTGCGTGAGCAGCAAGAGGAGATGGTGGAACTGCGGCTGCGGTTAGAGCTAGTGCGGCCTGGCTGGGGGTGCCCGGGGCTCCTGAATGGCCTGCCTCCCAGGTCCTTTGTGCCTCGACCTCATACAGCCCCCCTGGGGGGTGCCCACGACCATGTGCTGGGCATGGTGCCCCCTGCGTGCTTCCCTGGAGATGAAGTTGGCTCTGAGCAGAGGGGAGAGGTGAGAAGAGGGCGAGGCTGGGTGTCAGTGGGCCCAGCTGGACTGGTCAAGCTCGGGGCAGGGAAAGGGGGCACTGGGGCATGTGTCCCCCACTCATGTTTTCATGAGACTGGCTGTGAGATGCGAGAGGCTGCTTTCAGGTGTCCCCAGAGGAAGAGCCAAGATTTGAATGACTCTGGGCCTCTCAGAAGGGTCCAGTGGCATCGGGCATCCCTGGGGTAGCTGAAGATCACTTGGAATGAGGAGGGGTTACAGAGGGGGTTCTGGCTTCCGGCACCAGGTGGAAACCTTGCACACTTCTGCAGACAGAGAGCTCATCACCTTTCAGACCACCTGCTCTGTCTTTGGATGGCTCTCTTTGCAAGTTCACTTTTCCATGTGGCGAACCTTATTTGGACAAAGGTTACTCCTGCTCTGCCTGAAAGTTCTGAGTCTTCTGGGGCTTTTAGGCCTGGATCATCTCAGCTCTCAAAGCTGGGGGTTGGCAGAAGTCTCGTGTTCCCCCATCACTCTGGCAGGGAATTGTTGGTGAGATAGGACTTGGGTGCAGATGACCTGTACGCAAGGTAGAAAGGGCAGATTGTCACCTGAGGAGTACCAGGTATCATGGGAGCCAAAGCAGGCGGGAGGGGAGGGGAGGGAGGAAGCTCTCACCCCAGCTTGAGATTCAAAAGGCTGCCAGGGGGGTCATTTGGGCTGGATCATGAAGGTAAGGCAGGGCTTGAGGAGGCAGAGATGTGAGGAGGGCAGGCAAGGTGGGGTATACCGCAGGGACGATGACTTGGAATGGGAAATGGCTCACTCCCCTAGCAGGTGACAAATGGCAGGGAGGCTGGAGTTGAGTTGCTGACTGAGGTGAACAGGCTGGGAAGTGGCTCTTCAGCTGCTTCAGAGGAGGAAGAGGAGGAGGAGGAGCTGCCCAGGCGGACCTTACACCTACGCAGGTGAGTGGGACCCATTGCCCCCACCTGACAAGGGGCTGATCAGGGCCCAGGGCTAGGCAGGCTGGGGGTCCCACCATCTCCTCTCCTGACAGCAGTGGGAAAGCCTCTGGGTCCTAGGGTGCCCTCATGTTGCCCTGGCCAGCCCTTGGGGGAGAGCTGTGGGCTCTGAGCCGAAAGGTCTCACCGGAGTGAGTGTGATACAGGGTGGGCCCAGGCCTCCTGACTTCAGCCTCCAGGATGGTCTTCTGTGCCCCCCAGCTGCCCTGTACCTCCTAAAACTCTGCCCCTAGACTCCTGATTCTGCCAGACTCACATCCTGGGTTTATATCGACCCTGGGAGATGGAAGACCTGGTGGCCTCTCTTCCTCCCTCCAGGCCTGGGGGTGGCTAGGCTTGGGCAGGGGTTGGGGAGGAGCACGGCCTTATTCTTCTGTCCTCCAGAAATGGGATCAGCAACTGCAGCCAGAGGGCGGGGGCCCGCCCAGGGAGTCTGCCAGAGAGGAAGGGCCCAGAGCTTTGCCTTGAAGAGTTGGATGCAGCCATCCCAGGGTCCAGAGGTAAGCTGGGTGGGGTGCACAGAGGGCCTCCTCCCCATTGCCCCTCCACAGTCCTGGGCCAGCCACCTTGGGACAGTCCACCCACCCTCCCTGGCAGCCCCTGCCCTCCACTCCTCTGTCTCCCCCACTGTCAGTTGGGGCAGCGACCTTGACAGGCTGCCTGTTGCAGCAGTTGGTGGGAGCAAGGCCCGGGTTCAGGCCCGCCAGGTCCCCTCTGCCACGGCCTCAGAGTGGCGGCTGGCCCAGGCCCAGCAGAAGATCCGGGAGCTGGCTATCAACATCCGCATGAAGGAGGAGCTCATTGGCGAGCTGGTCCGCACAGGTGAGGGGTGGGCCTCAGGTGGGCCTCCCACCCGAGGGGGACTTCTCATCGTTACTTCTGCATTGTTCAAGAGGGATTTCAACAATGAGGTGGTTAGGAGCGGGGGCTGGATGGCCTAGGTTTGATACTCAGCCCAGCCTCTTCCAGCTGTGTCACCCTGAACAAGTAGCATAACCCCTCCATGCCTCAGTTTTTTCATCTCTAAAATGGGGATAGTCATTGTACCTATTGAATAGGGGTGTTGTGAGGGTAAAGGGAGT
>NW_012103109.1:2434201-2437030 GCF_000951045.1 Mandrillus leucophaeus | reverse complement strand
CTGCCTCAGCCTCCCGAGTAGCTGGGATTACAGGCGCCCACCGCCACACCCAGCTAATTTTTTTATTTTTTATTTATTTTTAGTTGAGATGGGGTTTTACCATGTTGGCCAGGCTGGTCTTGAACTCCTGACCTCCCAAAGTGCTGGGATTACAGGCATGAGCCACTACACTCAGCACTTCTTCTTTATCAAGTGGCTGCAATGTTTCAGCCATTGTGCTGAGCAAAGTATCTCTCAGTCCTGGGGAGCACACAGTGAGTGTCATGGAGGACTGAGTGTCTCCAAGTTGTGTTATGTCTATTACTGGTGATATGAGCGAAGGAGGGGACAGGGGGTAATTTTAGGTGGTGGCCAGTTGAGCGTTTTTATTTTAATAGTTAATGAATTTGTTGCCAAATTCATCATAAATATTTTCAACCAGACATGAGACGAGTACTGTGGGTCCCATATACCCACCCTCCAGACTTAGTAGTTACCAAGATTTTTCCACATTTGTTTTACCTCTCCCTTTTTCCTTGCTGAATATTTTGAAGGACATGCCAGACTTCATGTCCTTTCTTCCCGATAGCTCCCAGTGTGCTGCTTTAAAAATATGAACTTTTTTTTTTTAACCTAACTGTAATACCGTCAGCACACCTAATGAAACGAATGTCCCTTTTTTTTTTTTTTCTGAGACGGAGTCTCACTCTGTCGCCAAGCTGGAGTGCAGTGGCATGTCTTGGCTTACTTGCAACCTCTGCCTCCCGAGTTCAAGTGATTCTCCTGCCTCAGCCTCCCGAGTAGCTGGGACTACAGGTGTGTGCCAACACAACCAGCTAATTTTTGTATTTTTAGTAGAGATGGGGTTTCATCATATTGGCCAGGATGGTCTCGATCTCTTGACCTCGTGATCCGCCCACCTCAGCCTCCCAAAGTGCTGGGATTACAGGCATGAGCCACCACGCATGGCACTAATGTCCTCTTAATGACCAGAGCATAAGCACATTCTCTTCATTATCAGCAGTGTCTGTTTATAGCTGGATTGCTCAAATCAGGCTCCAAACTTGTTCCACATACACATCATACCATCATCACTTGGTGTCTATGTGGGACTGGTTCCAGGACCCCGTGAATGCCAAAATCTGTGGATGCTCAAAAAGGGTTTAGTAAATAATACGGTATAGTATTTACAGTAACTGACCCACATCTTCCTTTAAATCACTTTAAAGGAAGTGATTTAAATCATCTCTAGATTTTGTATAATACCTAATACAATGTAAAAGCTGTGTAAATAGTTGTTATACTGTGTTGTTTAGGGAATGATGACAAGAAAAATCTATACATGGTCAGTACAGATGCAGCCATTTATTTAGAAAAATATAATTTCCAACCATGGTTGGTTGAACCCATGGATGTGGAACCCACAGATGCAGAGGGCCAACTATATTTGTTTCTGAGGTCTCTGACGTCTCCCTTCTCTCAGTCATCTTGTGCAATGTCCCAAACCCCACGTTTGGGGTTTGTCTGTTCGCTTTTTTTGTGCTGTAATTTAGCTCATTCTTTTGTCCTCCAGATTTCCTGGAAATGAAAGTTAGTTCTAGAGGCTTAATTATATACAGGTTCAGGTTATATATTTATTTTAGAATGCATTTGGTAAAAATAAAACTAATTAATTTGTAATTTCCTTGGGTTGCTGCAGTGGATGAGGCTCATTTAAAAGGTGAGTTGAGGCTGGGCGCGGTGGCTCACGCCTGTAATCCCAGGACTTTGGGAGGCCAAGGCGGGTGGATCACCTGCGGTCAGGAGTTCGAGACCAGCCTGGCCAACATGGTGAAACCCCATCTCTACTAAGAATACAAAATTAGCCAGGTGTGGTGGCGCGTGCCTGTAATCCCACCTACTTGGGAGACTGAGGCAGCAGAATCACTTGAATCCAGGAGGTGGAGGTTACAGTGAGCCGAGATTGCACCATTGCACTCCAGCCTGGGCAAAAAGAGCAAAACTCCGTCTCAATAAATAAATAAATAAGAGTTGATTTGAAGAAAAATATTAAGTAAACCGTGGTACTGGTGGTACAAAGGCTTGGTGAAACCCACGCAGATGTCCAAGGGCTGGGAAACCTCCCAGGGGGACAAACAGCTTGCCCTCTTGGTGAAGCAGGGCTGCCTGTGCTGACACAGTCCTGCTTTCTTCCAGGAAAGGCAGCTCAGGCCCTGAACCGCCAGCACAGCCAGCGTATCCGGGAGCTGGAGCAGGAGGCAGAGCGGGTGCGGGCTGAACTGAGCGAAGGCCAGAGGCAGCTGCGGGAGCTCGAGGGCAAGGAGCCCCAGGATGCTGGCGAGCGGTCTCGGCTCCAGGAGTTCCGCAGGAGGGTCGCTGTGGCCCAGAGCCAGGTGCAGGTCAGTCTCAGGGCCTCAGGGTGGGCTGCTGGGGTGACTCCTGCCTCCTAGGCTGCCATCCTTGGGACCAGGACATGTGGGCTCTGTGGTCCAAGTTCACTGTGGAACCTTGTGCTCCAGCCCTGGTCCCCCAGGGTGAGTCTAGTATCGTGTAGAAGCCGGAGGTCCGCCCGGCTTTACACATAGTAGAGGCAGTGGGGCAGGTCCTGCCTGAAGACTACCTGGGAGACCAACGAGAGGGTGAAAGGTGGGCATCTAAAGAAACCTACCCTGTAGCATGCAGTTCTGTGTCCCCCAGTCCCCCTTCCAGCTCTCCATTCGCTTACCCCTCCATCCCATACTCCCTTGTCTGTCTACCCGTTGGTCCACGTGTCCGTCAAATCCATGCATCGGTTTAGTCTTTCTCTGAGACAGAGTCTCACTCTGTTGCCCAGGCTGGAATACAGGGCCA
>NW_012103109.1:2432226-2434151 GCF_000951045.1 Mandrillus leucophaeus | reverse complement strand
AAAGGTGAGTTGAGGCTGGGCGCGGTGGCTCACGCCTGTAATCCCAGGACTTTGGGAGGCCAAGGCGGGTGGATCACCTGCGGTCAGGAGTTCGAGACCAGCCTGGCCAACATGGTGAAACCCCATCTCTACTAAGAATACAAAATTAGCCAGGTGTGGTGGCGCGTGCCTGTAATCCCACCTACTTGGGAGACTGAGGCAGCAGAATCACTTGAATCCAGGAGGTGGAGGTTACAGTGAGCCGAGATTGCACCATTGCACTCCAGCCTGGGCAAAAAGAGCAAAACTCCGTCTCAATAAATAAATAAATAAGAGTTGATTTGAAGAAAAATATTAAGTAAACCGTGGTACTGGTGGTACAAAGGCTTGGTGAAACCCACGCAGATGTCCAAGGGCTGGGAAACCTCCCAAGGGGACAAACAGCTTGCCCTCTTGGTGGAGCAGGGCTGCCTGTGCTGACACAGTCCTGCTTTCTTCCAGGAAAGGCAGCTCAGGCCCTGAACCGCCAGCACAGCCAGCGTATCCGGGAGCTGGAGCAGGAGGCAGAGCGGGTGCGGGCTGAGCTGAGCGAAGGCCAGAGGCAGCTGCGGGAGCTCGAGGGCAAGGAGCCCCAGGATGCTGGCGAGCGGTCTCGGCTCCAGGAGTTCCGCAGGAGGGTCGCTGCGGCCCAGAGCCAGGTGCAGGTCAGTCTCAGGGCCTCAGGGTGGGCTGCTGGGGTGACTCCTGCCTCCTAGGCTGTCATCCTTGGGACCAGGACATGTGGGCTCTGAGGTCCAAGTTCACTGTGGAACCTTGTGCTCCAGCTCTGGTCCCCCAGGGTGAGTCTGGTATCGTGTAGAAGCCGGAGGTCCGCCCGGCTTTACACATAGTAGAGGCAGTGGGGCAGGTCCTGCCTGAAGACTACCTGGGAGACCAACGAGAGGGTGAAAGGTGGGCATCTAAAGAAACCTACCCTGTAGCATGCAGTTCTCTGTCCCCCAGTCCCCCTTCCAGCTCTCCATTCGCTTACCCCTCCATCCCATACTCCCTTGTCTGTCTACCCGTTGGTCCACGTGTCCGTCAAATCCATGCATCGGTTTAGTCTTTCTCTGAGACAGAGTCTCACTCTGTTGCCCAGGCTGGAATACAGGGCCACCATCCTGGCTCACGGCAACCTCCGCCTCCTGGGTTCAAGTGATTCTCCTGTCTCAGCCTCCTGAGTAGCTGGGATTACAGGCATGCGCCACCATGCCCAGCTGATGTTGTATTTTTAGTAGGGACGGGGTTTCACCATGTTAGCCAGACTGGTCTTGAACTCCTGATGTCAGGTGATCTGCCCACCTGGGCCTCCCAAAGTGCTGGGATTATAGGTATGAGCCACCGCGCCTAGCTGATTTAGCCTTTTATCAGGGGATTGACCACCTGTCCATTTATCCGCAGGTATATCCACCCTTTCCATCCCCTTTTGTTAATTCATGCATTCTCTGTCTGTTTTAGTTTGCTACGGCTGCCATAGCAAACTTCCATAGACTAGGGGGATTTAGACAACAGAAGTTTACTTTCTCCCAGCTCTGGAGGCTGTCAGTCCGAGGTCAAGGTGTCCACAGGTCTGGTTTCCCCTGAGGCCTCACTCCTTGGCGTGCAGACGGCCACCTCCTGGCTGTGTCTTTACATGGCCTTTCCCCTGCCTGCTTGCAGCCCTGGTATCTCTTCCTCTTCTCATGAGGAGCCTGGTCATATTGGATTAGGGCCCACTCTAATGTCCTCATTTAAACTAATCGCCTCTCTAAAGACCTTCTTTCTAAACATAGTCATTTTCTGAGGTGCTGGGGGTTAGGGCTTTCATATAGGAATTTTGGGGAAACACAATGCAGCCCATAATGGTCTCCATCCTATTTTTTTTTTTTTTTTTTTTTTGAGACCAAGTCTCACTCTATTGCCCAGGC
>NW_012103109.1:2426400-2431281 GCF_000951045.1 Mandrillus leucophaeus | reverse complement strand
GTTTCACTATGTTGGCCAGGTTGGTCTCAAACTCCTGACCTCAAGTAATCCACCCGCCTCAGCCTCCCAAAGTGCTGGGATTACAGACATGAGCCACCACACCCGGCCTTTGTTGTTATTATTGGTCACCTATCCGTTTGCCCTCTATCTGTCCCTCTGTCCATTTATGAGTCCTTTGGTCCTGCCTGCCCTTGTTGAGTGCCCAGCTCAACAAGCACTATGGCAGGCTCTCAGTAGCCCCGTGCATGGCCCAGTGAAGACTGTGTGGGTCCCAGGTGCTGAAGGAGAAGAAGCAGGCTACGGAGCGGCTGGTGTCACTGTCGGCCCAGAGTGAGAAGCGACTGCAGGAGCTCGAGCGGAACGTGCAGCTCATGCGGCAGCAGCAGGGACAACTGCAGAGGCGACTTCGCGAGGAGACGGAGCAGAAGCGGCGCCTGGAGGCAGAGATGAGCAAGCGGCAGCACCGCGTCAAGGTCAGGCTCACGGCAGGGCGGGGACCCTCTGTCCAGGCCAGTAGGCTGAGCTGGCGGCCCAGCCAGGGGAGCCCAGGTAGTTTGCCATCCACAGCTACGTGACCTTAGAAAGCAGGTCACTTAGCCTGAGTCTGTTTTTTCATCTGAAAGTGCGGAGTGTTACAGGAAACTCAAGGCCAGGGTGAGACTTCAGTGAGATGAGGTATATGAGGTGACTGGCACGGGCTTATTTCTAAGTGTTTGCGTCTATTTGCCAGTCTCCAGGGAGACTTGTGTGGGATGGGTCTGGGAGATGCTTCACAGGGCTGTCTTGGGAGTGGGCAGGCACTCCTGGGGACTTTGGGATCGGTGGCAGGCTCTGGTAAGATGCTGGCACCATAAACAGCCCTGCCCACTGAGCTCCTCACCCAGGAGCTGGAGCTGAAGCATGAGCAGCAGCAGAAGATCCTGAAGATTAAGACGGAAGAGATCGCGGCGTTTCAGAGGAAGAGGCGCAGTGGCAGCAACGGCTCTGTGGTCAGCCTGGAGCAGCAGCAGGTGGGGCCAGGCTGCGTCCGCACCCAGGGCTCCCCTGGGGGCTGGCTGGTGGGTGCACTTTTCTCCCCAGTGAACCTTGAGTGGCGGCTGACAAAGCCAGAGGTGGGCCCTGAGTTCCCTCCCTCCCTCGCTGCTTTTCCTTAGAAGATTGAGGAGCAGAAGAAATGGCTGGACCAGGAGATGGAGAAGGTGCTACAGCAGCGGCGGGCACTGGAGGAGCTTGGGGAGGAGCTCCACAAGCGGGAGGCCATCCTGGCCAAGAAGGAGGCCCTGATGCAGGAGAAGACAGGGCTGGAAAGCAAGCGCCTGAGGTCCAGCCAGGTGAGGCCCTGCCAGGAGAGATCCTGCCAGGTGAGGTCCAGTGAAGTGAGGTCCAGCCAGGACAGATCTTGCCAGGTGAGTTCCTGCCAAGTAAGTTTCTGCCAGGTGAGGTCTAGCAAAGTGAGGTCCCTCCAAGTGATAAACCTGCCAGGTGAAGTCCTGCCAGGTGACGTCCCTGCCAGGTGAGGTCTAGACAGGCGAGGTTCTTCTAGGTGGTATCTCTGCCAGGTAAGTTCCAGACAGAGGAAGCTCTGTCCTGCTGGGTTCTGTCCTGTGCCTCCCCATGAGCCGTAGGGCTTCAAGATATTTATGACACGGTTACAGATGTATGTGTAGAAGAACCTCTTTTAAGTGTCCCTCCTCCAGTTCATTTCACTCATTAACCCCCTACTCAGGGCCTGTGCAGGAAGAATGAGGAGGTACAGGTATTGGAAGGTGGTATAACCAAGTAGAAGGAGACTTCTTCGCCTGGCATCATTACTTCCTCTAGAATAGGAAGGTCAGCTTCTGAGCCGCAGCATCCTCTTCTGTCAGATGGGATCATAACGTTACCATGACGGCTGCAGGGGGATGGCAGTCACTGATGCAGGGCCTGTTCCAGTACAGGGGCCTGGGCCAGACGCCCGATGTCCCAGGCCTGCAGAGGCCAGGAGCCTTGCTCCTGCCAGCACGCATCTCTCTGATGTCCAGGAGGATCCAGGGTGCTACTGGATGATCCATAACTTCCCTTGGCCAGGAGAGCCCTCACTTCCTCCTGCATCTGGCTCCCAGAAAAGCCTTTGGGGCTTGGCCAATTCCTATCACTGTCCAGTCTGGTCATCTCAGTGACAGGTCATTCCTCCCACCCTTACCCATTGCCCCTTCTTGCCAGGAGGGCCACGTCCCTCTGGTCCTTATCCTCCTCTCGCCATCTCTGAGTGCCACTCTGCGAATGCTCTGGTCCCTTTAGCCCCACCTCCTGGAGCTTCTGTGAACTAAGTCTGGTCTCCCTGCTGAACAGAACATTTGGAGTGTTGGTTTCTTGAGGGAAGGACCCAGCTCCTCCTCAGCATCCGGCCCTTTCTGTCACCCTGTGAGGACAGTGCCTGTTCCTTCTCTAATCCCTGGCGATTCTGCCCCCAGGCCCTCAATGAGGATATCGTGCGAGTGTCCAGCCGGCTGGAGCACCTGGAGAAGGAACTGTCCGAGAAGAGCGGGCAGCTGCGGCAGGGCAGCGCACAGAGCCAGCAGCAGATCCGCAGGGAGATCGACAGCCTGCGCCAGGAGAAGGACTCGCTGCTCAAGCAGCGCCTGGAGATCGACAGCAAGCTGAGGCAGGGGAGCCTGCTGTCCCCCGAGGTACCCTGCGGCCCCCTGGCTCAGCCCCTCAGCCTCTGCCCCTGGCTTCCATCATCTGCCTGTCTGCTCTCCTCAGCCCCTGCTCCAGCCCTCTGCGGGTGCTGGGCCTTGCTGTGAGTGGACCCAAGTTTGCACTGTTAGGTGGAGGTGGGGGCTGGGGAGGGCTGGCCTGGCCCTTCTGCCCCTGCTTTGGCCTCATTGGCTGGAACACAGGGGCCAGGCTGTGATGATCCCTCAGCTCCCTTCTGGCTGGAGCCCCGACTCTTGTGCTGCATTTGAGTACCTGCCCGCACGTCTTGGCTTTGTGTGTGGATAGAGTGTCAGGAGCATACTCAGTGCACCTCATGCCCACACATCTGTGTTCCCTGAGCAGAGAGAAGGCCTATGTGACTACAGTCATGTGCTGTGTGACATTTTGGTGAATAACAGACAGCTAATACAATGGTGTTCCCAGAAAATTATAATACTGCATTTTTACTGTGCATTTTCTATGTTTAGATACACAAATACTCACCACGGTTAACAACTGCCTACAGTATTCAGTACAGTCACATGCTCTCCAGGCTTGTGGCCTAGGTGTGTGGTGGGCTATACCATCTAGGTTTGTGTGAGTACATTCTGATGTTTGCATGATGTCGAAAACACCTAATGATGCATTTCTTAGAATGTATCCCCATCTGTAGAAGCTTACCCAGCAGACACCGTGGTGCCTCCGTGGCTGTCCCAACCATGCCTTTTGTTTGGTTAGGGCGCTCTGAGCTTCCTGAATGTAGATCATTCACAGGGGCTTGCAGTTGAGCAGGCTGCCTCTGAGCAGTGGCCCCAGCTGACCCTGGGGTCGGGGCTGTGACGGTGAGCAGGGGGCACCTCTCTCGATGCGCTGACCTTGGGACGAGGGGACCCTTAAGGCCCAGTTGTGGCTACGTGTTGGCTGTTGCGTGTCTGCCCAGGACTTCAGCGTTCAGGCAGTGGGGGCTGTTCCTCCATGCATGCCCCTGTCCCTGCAGGAGGAGCGGACGCTGTTCCAGTTGGATGAGGCCATCGAGGCCCTGGATGCCGCCATTGAGTATAAGAATGAGGCCATCACATGCCGCCAGCGGGTGCTTCGGGCCTCAGCCTCGTTGCTGTCCCAGTGCGAGATGAACCTCATGGCCAAGCTCAGCTACCTCTCATCCTCAGAGACCAGAGCCCTCCTCTGCAAGTATTTTGACAAGGTGGGCCACCAGCCTATGGCCCCCACCTCCTCCTCCTGCGGCACGGTGGGGAGGTGTCTCATGGCAGCTGCTCCAGCAGATATCCCGTTTCCTCCCAGACCGGGGGACAGAATCAGGACCAGCTCATCTCCAGGGCTGCCTGACTTTAAAGCCCATTTTATTTGTGAAACAGACCCAGTGTCCTACCCTGCCACTTCTGCTTTGATTGGCTCACCTCAGGGTAGTCCATGGCCACAATAGTGGCTCTCAGTAGGGGATGTTTTTGCCCTTTGGTGACATTTGGCCATGGCTGGAGATACTTTTGGTTGTCATAGTGGTGGGGGTGGAGGCCAGGGATGTTACTAAACATCCTGTAACACACAGGACAGGCCCCCACAACCAAGAATTATCTGGTCCCAGATGTCCATAGTGCTGAGGTTGGTCTAGATGAAATCCCACAGCTTGAGGCTCTGCCAGCTCCATGGTGTGTGGTTAGGAAAGGGCTGGTGGCAAGAGACAGCAGATAAGGTGAGAGCCAGCTCTGATCGTTGGAAGATAAATAGAGCACTGAGAAGGTGTCTGAGGCTAAGTCTTGGTTCAGCAGGGAAGACCCTGGTGATTTCTTAGTGCCGTGGTGGCAAGTGTGCCAACACTGTGTCTGTGGTTGAGGATTAGCCAGATGAAGAGGGGTCATGGTGGGGGCTGAGCCTGGCTGGGTCTTGGGACAGGTGGTGACGCTCCGAGAGGAGCAGCACCAGCAGCAGATTGCCTTCTCGGAACTGGAGATGCAGCTGGAGGAGCAGCAGAGGCTGGTGTACTGGCTGGAGGTGGCCCTGGAGCGGCAGCGCCTGGAGATGGACCGCCAGCTGACCCTGCAGCAGAAGGAGCACGAGCAGAACATGCAGCTGCTCCTGCAGCAGAGTCGAGGTGAGCAGCCCCAACCCACCGCTCACAGCCCCGGCCCAAGGCTCACAACTCTGCCCCCTCCATCCCCACCTCTCCCCCTGGCCCCCGTCCTC
>NW_012103109.1:2419203-2426265 GCF_000951045.1 Mandrillus leucophaeus | reverse complement strand
CCTGCCGCTCACAGCCACCCCCACAGCCCTGGTGGCCAGGCCCCCACTCCACGCACAGCCCCCGCCCCCACAGCCCTGGCTGCCTACCCACCTGCAGGCCCTCAACACCCTCTCCTCGGCCCTTCCACTCTAGACCACCTCAGTGAAGGGTTAGCAGACAGCAGGAGGCAGTATGAGGCCCGGATTCAAGCTCTGGAGAAGGATCTGGGCCGCTACATGTGGATAAACCAGGAACTGAAACAGAAACTCGGCGGTGTGAACACTGTAGGCCACAGCAGGGGTAACTCCTCCTCGTCGCCATCACTGAGCCCTGCCCCACCGCGCTCTGAAGTCAGGCCTGTCCCCTTTCTTTGGGGAAAGCTTAGAGACCACTCTCCCTTGGGCCTTTATTGGCTCAATTCACAGGTTGCTTATTGTGCTGGGGCACTTGGGAGCTAGGGCTTCGGGAAGGTGCTGCCACCTCTGTTTCTGATGAGGACACGTTATTCTCCATGACAGGTGGGGAGAAGAGGAGCCTGTGCTCGGAGGGCAGACAGGCTCCTGGAAATGAAGATGAGCTCCACCCGGCACCCGAGCTTCTCTGGCTGTACCCCCTCACTGAGGGGGCCCCCCGCACCCGGGAGGAGACACGGGACTTGGTCCACGCTCCCTTACCCTTGACCTGGAAACGCTCGAGCCTGTGTGGCGAGGAGCAGGGATCCCCCGAGGAACTGAGGCAGCGGGAGGCGGCCGAGCCCCTGGTGGGGCGGGTGCTTCCTGTGGGTGAGGCAGGCCTGCCCTGGAACTTTGGGCCTTTGTCCAAGCCCCGGCGGGAACTGCGACGAGCCAGCCCGGGGATAATTGATGTCCGGAAAAACCCCCTGTAAGCCCTCGGGGCAGACCCTGCCTTGGAGGGAGACCTGATCCTGCTGAAAGGGGCAGCTGCCTGTTTTGCTTCTGTGAAGGACAGTCCTTACTGCACACCCTAAATCCAGGCCCTCATCTCTACACTCGTTGGGATCAACAAATTTGGGTCATGGCCCAAAAGAACTGGACCCTCATTATAAAAAATATGCAAATTCCCACCACTTACTTCCTTAAAGCTGTGGTACCCAATTGCCACCTGCCTTGTGTCTTGCTCGAGTCTCAGGACAATTCTGGTTTCAGGCGTAAATGGATGTGCTTGTAATTCTGTGGTTTGGCCAAGAATCATCATGAAAGGGTCGGTGGCAACCAGGTTGTGCTTTAAATGGTCTTATGTATATAGGGGAAACTGGGAGACGTAGTACATTTTTAGGATCTTAAAAAAACATTTAATAAAATCTCTGAAGGGAGAAATGGGAAGTTTTCACTTAGAGTTTGATTTACAAGACAATAAGAGGAATCAGATTTGGGAACACAATAGGCTTGAATGCTTTCTGGAGACAGAGTTCAGAGTCAGCCAGACCCCTGGCCAGGACCCCGCAGCAGGCTGGTCCAGCGGGTCTGTGGGGCACTCTCGGTGGAAATGGCGAGCCAGGTGATGGTCTCCCCAGGAGTGGGAAATGGGCGAGGCCTGTGCCATGAACTGGCTGACTCTTGGACAGTCCTTGAAATGTGGCTGCTCCAGAAGCCACTCGAGCTGGACCAAGGTCACAGTTAACCTCAGGCCCAACATTAAACATAAACGTACTGAGTGCTCAGTCACTAGAGATGATTTTATTGTTACACAGGGAAGGCAAAAAACAGCTTCTGCTGCCCAATACACTCTTCAGTTTCACATATATGGCTTCACAGTTTACAAAGCGCTGCCTGTGTTGCAGCAGCTCGGCCTTATAGCAGCTCAAGGGACCCCAGGGAGGGCTCCTTTCTCCATTTGCATAAATGAGGCAGAGTGGCCCCCTGACTTGCCAAGGCCATGGTTGGGGTGGGGCTGGAATGAGATTCCTTGTCTGGCTTCCTGACTCCCAGGCTGCCTGAGTTATAGCACCAACTACATTGCCATCCACCTCTCCTCCTGCAACTTCCCCAACAAGGGGCAGGGCCAGGAGATGGATTGGATCCATGAGGGGAATTAGAAAACCCTAAGGCATTCTAACGGCAATCTGAACACTGACCATGGCAAAAGAGGCTTGGGACCAGGCCTCCAACTTCTTTATACCCATAGGGTCCTGGCTGACTCCTTCATCTTTTGGGCTCAGTAGTGTTTGTGGCTATAAGTCCTCCAGCCAGGTTCCCATGAGCTTCTTCCGTGTGTAAGTTCTGCTGATAGGGCGCCTCCTGAAGAATGCGCGACTGAAAGGAGAGTCTTCTACAGTGGAGGGAAGTACATCCACATCCTCATCTAGAAGAAGGTAGAAAGGCTTAGCAGGCAGGAGTCACTGAGGACCGAATCAAAAAAATGGGCTTAAATTGCAGAGGGTTACACACAAAAACAGACTTTAAGAAAATCAGCACTGCTTGGAGGTTCGCTCGTCCTGCAGAAATGGTACCTACACTTTTTAGAAGGCTCCTGCCTTTAACAGCTATGCACCGTGCTGGCAGCAAGAAGCAGCTCTGAAAATGCAAAGTACCTGTGGTTTGAATTCCATCAGGTTAATATTCTGTACATTCTTTCTAGGTCTCAGATCTCTGGGGTTATGCTGTTTTGCATGATTTATACCATGGTCTTGAGGGAACTGAACCACCGAAGGTCCCCTCCTCCTGCACTCCCCCTTTGATTCTAGCAGCAGAAAGCAACATTGCTAACCAGGGCAGTTAACAGGCCAAATCCTGTTCTTTTGGGAATAGGATTTGGAAGGGGAAGGGGAAGGGGAATCCTAGAGTCTGAAGGCTGATTATAACTACAGTCAGTACTGTGTCCCACCGAATGTACAGAACATGGGGATAAACCCGCTGTGGGGAACTAGCTCTAAACAGGCCTATCACTCATGCTGCTCAGAACACCTTCCTGTTCAGATTCTTAGACTACAGATGAGCAGTATGTTGCGGCAAGCCCACAACTATCACCATCTTCAAGAGGACCAAGGAATTTTAGTAGGATTTTGAGGGGGCTTCTGTTCACATGCACACAAGTTCTAATGTGGAGTTTCTCTGGAAAGGGCACACATGACACTGTAGGCACGAAGTCACCTATCCCACACTTTGCACTCTCCAGAGCTCCTCTAGAATCAAGCTGCCTGGCAACCCTGATGAATTCAGAGAGTCTCCCACAAGAAAGGGTCCTAGACTTTCAATAAATATTACCTCTGGAGTCTTTGCTCTGAGAAGAAGGTGTTTTCCCCTGGAACAGCAGTGGAGACTGGGTCAGAGCTTGAAGGGCACTGGCAGAGAGGCAGCTCTGTACGGCACAGCTGGGAGGTGGGGTGGAGCCTAAAGAGAACCCACATGGTAAGAGCAGCATCCCCAGACCCCCAACCCGGAAGACCAGGCCTCCCAAGAAGCAACTCCCAAGTGCCTCCTTGTCAAGCACTCTGACCAAAAGAAACCATGAGGTAAGTGGGTTTCAAAAACAAACTCACCGGAAACAAACACCTCATCATCTCCCGTGGAGGGGAGCTGCCATGCACTCCAACTTGGAGACCTCTCTTTACTCTTATTAACTTCTGAATCTTCTCTCAGGTCACAGATCCTTTTGGCTCCACAGTCAGCTTCTTCCTTGGCCAACAGGACTCTCTTCCTGGAACTCAACCCAAACTGTCCCCAGGAGGAGGCTTCCTCAGCCTTAGGCATGCCGTTCCTGGGAGGTGACTGGTCTGGGAGCTGGCACACTCCCTCGAGCTCGAAATCCTCCAAGATGGGTGTCTTGTGGATGCTGAGTTCGAGGCTGTGGTCCTTGCCCTCTGACTCCAGCAGTGACAGGCTCCCAGGAAGGTCTGCACTGACCTCACCCCTCCCAGAAGAGGAGCCGGCGCCACAGCCCACCGCCCTCTTCCTCCTGGGCCAGTCTTTAATTATGTCTGGAGTTGTCTTCCCACTGTGCTTGGGGGATGGTGTCCAAGGAACCCCATCTGTCTGAAATGGAGAGGGGGTACTAGAAGGGCCGTGGGTGGGGGTGCAGGCCTGGCAGATGTAGGTTTGTCCCCCGCTCTTGCCAGGCGTGCTGTGGGAGAGGCGAGGGCAGGGGGGTGACACATAGGTGGGTTCAGGTTTGCTTAAGGACCTGCTGGCCCTGGGCATGCTGAGGGCAGGGAGGAAGCTCTCCTCTCCCAGAGAGCTCTCCTCCTTGCTGAGGGGCTCAGCCTCTAATGAAGAGCTGGGGTCTATCTTTTTAATTCGAAGTTTGGGAAGACCAGAAGCTTGCATCTCCAGCTCAACCTCATAGGTCTGTGGGCTGGCAGAGTCTGTGGAATGCCAAGCTGATGCCGACAGGTTGTCTAGTTGTGCTGAAGCCTGGCACTGTCTCCCGTCTGTGGTACAGTGCATATCACAGGAAGGCATCAGAGGAGAGCCGGGCCCACAGGAAGGAGGAGATGGGGGAATCCCAGGGTGAGACAGAGAAGACTTCTCCTCAGCATCTGCTGTCCTTAGCCCCTCACCCTCTTCCACTGATGAGACATTACTTTTCAAGTTACCAATGCCACGGTGTTCGGCTTCACTGAGGAGAGTGAGATGCTCTGTGTCACTTGTAATAAGCAAAGGAGAGGATGCATGCCAGTCACTCCTGAGACCAGGGCCTGGGTAGCTCTGTCTTTCAGGAGGAGACTGAGAGAGGCTCAGTACCTTCTGGTCATCTCTAGAGTCTGTGGGGGCAGCTGGACTGTCAGCTGTGCCAACCCCAGGAGTAGCGGAGGCATCAGGGTGACACTCCAGGATGCTCCTTCTGGGATCAGAGGTCTTTCTACACCGTTTTCCAACTTTAGAAGGAGGCGGAGGAGGGACAGTGTCCAATGTAGCTCTCTGTGAGAGTTTAGGGGGAGTTGAGGGAACAGGGCAGGAGAGAGACGCAGTTACACTGGGTGACATCTGGGGCTCTTTCCAATCCAGTTCTTCTGGTGAAGGAGACTCTATTTTAGATTTCCTAAATGGACTCTTCTTGGAAACATCACATAAAGGAGAGGTAAATAGTTTCTTTAGCGTAGCAGGTGGGGAAGAAGTCACAGTTGAATTCCCTAGTCTTTTTGGGGTTTTGATAGCTTTATCCTGTAGTTTCTGGGCTGGTTCCTCTGCCTGAGCAGCTCTGAGGACATGGGGCTGTTGGTGTGTTTGATTCTGAGGCGTGCCCATGAAGGCTGCTGCTCTCGGAGGTGTTCTGAGAGGGTCTCTGATGGGAGTCAGACACTCTCTCCTGGGCTGGGCAGTCGATGAAGTTGGTGGGGCTGGACAGGAGGGGCTTTCTGGACTGGAACTCATTGAATGTGGCCAAGTACAATTTGGCAAAAACCCAGGCGGCTGAGTACCCTGCCTCTTAGTTGTTCTTGGTGTCTTCGTTTCAAGAGAGGTACCTTCTCCTGCCTGGGTGCATCGTTTTTGAGGAGTAATTTTTGAATCCAATAGTGAGTCATGGCCGGGTGAGGAGGAGTCTTTTAAGTACTCCTTAAAAGTTGCCTGCTTTGTAGGGGTCATTTTTGCAGGGGACTTCTGCAGCCTTTCTGGAGTATACAGTGGAGTTTGTGGTGTATGAGAGAACCTTCTTGGTGTAGTTTTAGAAAAGCTCAGAGATTTCTGGTGACATTTCTTGGGAGTCTGAAAAGAGAAATGCTTATTTCAGTCCTTGAATATTATAACTCATGATCTCTGAAGTGTTTTAGTAATCTCTAAGACCAAACGGGAGATTTATAGTCAGCCAAAGGAATGGTCTAAAGATAGAAATCTCAGTGACCCGTTTCCCTCTCCAAAACATGACTCAGATTTTACTTGTCCACTTTTTCTAGGACCAAACACTATCCAAGTTTAGTTTGTCCTAAGAACAATTTTAATAATCTACATATTGCTAAACCATGCTTTTTGCCTCTAATGGAATCATTCTACCACTGCAGCTACTCTCTAGCTCTTCCTTCTTTTCAGATGAGGCAGCTATTTCTGATCTTTGCCTAAAGCAGCCTCTAGAAGCCACCTCATCTGATACTCACCCTCATTCAACATGTGCTTACTGATCACCTGCTATGTGCCAGGCACTGTGTATTGGGGGCATGGAATACACAGAATATATAAGGTGCAGCAGCAAAGATAATGTCTCAGAAAAGACACTCCCCAGTAAAAAATTTCCCTGCCTTCTTGCAAAAATATGTAGTGAAAAGCTCCAACAGGTAAGGAGATCAATGCTTATCTTTCCTACAACCTTTCTTCATCCTGTCAGGAGACTCCCAATCTAGTTGGCATTTCCTGTTCAGCGGGGCATACACAGGTGAAAATACAATGTGGCTGGCGCAGTGACAGGGACATGCAAGGGGCATCATAGAGCACAAAGAAGGGCTGCCTAACCTGGCCTGGATCAGATCTTCAAGCATGTGTGTCAGCAGGGGAAGGCAAACACAGGAGAAGTGGGTGGGGTGGTGGGGGCCTTTAGGCATAGAAAACAATACCAGCAAAGGCCTGGAAGTAAAAAGCAGTGGCTGTGTGGGCTGGCACCCAGCCTGATGTTGCTGGGAAGGTGGAGCGGGGAGGGGTGAGGCCAGAGGGAACAGACCACGGAAGACCCTGTCTGCCTGGCGGAGGAGACTGATCTTGGTTGTGTAGATTTGTGGTTTTCAAACCCTTCTCCAGAGCTCTATGTCTTTCCCAACCTCCAAGCAATTTATTGAGTTTCCAAACAAAGGTGATTATTTTTGAACCCAAGAGTTCCATTTAGGAAAACTTAAAACCTTGCTTTAGCGGACAGGGAATCTATAGAGCTTTAGGCAAAGCGAACATTTTAAGCAAACTGAGAGGAAAGTTTCAGAAAGATCACTCTGACCTCTGGGTGGAGGATTTCCCTTTGAGAGGGAAAAGCCTGTTGAAGTGTTCCAGGAAGACCTGAATTAGGGTAGGAATTGCAGGCAGGGAGAAGAGGGGGTGGGTACAAGAGTCAGTTTGTAGGCTGGGCGTGGTGGCTCACGCCTGTAATCCCAGCACTTTGGGAGGCCGAGGTGGGTGGATCACTTGAGGTCAGGAGTTCAAGACCAG
>NW_012103109.1:2387280-2418983 GCF_000951045.1 Mandrillus leucophaeus | reverse complement strand
GGAAAGATGAGTGTCACACACTCCAGAAAGATATCTGTGTAGTATATAATATAAATAGTAGACGAAGCCAAGAGAATAGATGAGATCCTCTCTATCTCCTCCTCCACCGTCCCCACCGTGGCTTCAGTCAAACCTGCTGCTTGAAGTTCCCACATATCTAATAATCATTCATGTGGCTCCACCCAATCACCTCCAATCTGTAGCATTATCTAGAGATCACCCGCTTTCTTTTCCCTAATGGATTCTGAATTCCTTGGCCATGTCTCTGTGTTCCAGGAGATTATATTATTTCAAACGTTACAGAAACATTATACCTGGTAAGCTGCAGGTACCTCCGAATCCAAAGTATTTCTTGAACGCTTTTTCATTCGAGCTGAACCCTTTTCTGAGGGGCTGATCATCTCAGACATTGCCCCAAAAAGAAGACTCTTGGGAGACCGAATACTTTGGACTGGAGAATTTTCTCTTTGGTCTGCAAGTCAAAAACAGCAACATTTAATTCTTTCTCAATTCCTGTTCTTCCAATACTATTAAAACAGCCAGCTAGACGCGGTGGCTCATGCCTGTAATCCCAGCACTTTGGGAGGCTGAGGCAGGTGGATGGCCTGAGGTCTGGTCTGGAGTTCGAGACCAGCCTGGCCAACATAGCGAAACCCATGTCTACTAAAAATACAAAAAATTAGCCGGGCATGGTGGCAGGGGCCTGTAATCCCAGCTACTTAGGAGGCTGAGGCAGGAGAACTGCTTGAACCCAGGAGGTGGAGGTTGCAGTGAGACGAGATTGCGCCATTGCACTCCAGCCTAGGCAACAAGAGCGAAACTCCATCTCAAAAACAAACAAACAAGGCCAGGTGCGGTGGCTCACGCCTGTAATCCCAGCACTTTGGGAGGCTAAGGCAGGCAGATCACTAGGTCAGGAGATTGAGACCATCATGGATAACACAGTGAAACCCTGTCTCTACTAAAAATACAAAAAAATTAGCTGGGAGTGGTGATGGGCACCTGTAGTCCCAGCTACTCAGGAGGCTGAGGCAGGTGAATGGCATGAACCTCGGAGGCAGAGCTTGAAGTGAGCCAAGATCGCGCCACTGCACTTCAGCCTGGGTGACAGAGTGAGACTCCATCTCAACAAACAAACAAAACATAAGAAAAACCCAGTCAGTTCATAAAAGAAAGAAGGCAACAATTTTTGAGAGCAACTCAGGGGAAAATCCCACCTAATTATGTCAGCAACTGCAATAACTGCTGCCTTTTTGAATTTTAGTAAGACTACACATTAACCCCAGTTCCTATGTTAGAAAATGTAGACAACTGAAATAATTTAATATGTAAATATAAAAATACATATCTTGTTGGCCGAGGCAAATGGATAACTTGACCCCAGCAGTTCAAGACCAGCCTGCGCAACATGGTAAAACCCAGTCTTTACTAAAAACACAAAAAATTAGCTGGGCGTGGTGGTGCACAGGTGTAGTCCCAGCTCCCTGGGAGGCTAAGGTGGGAGGATCACCTGAGCCTGGGCGGTTGAGGCTACAGTGAGCTGTGTTCGTGCCACTGCACTCCAGCCTGGGTGACAGAGTGAGACCTTGTCTCAAAAAAAGATAAAATAAGAAACACAAATCTATTAGCAAGCTAACCATGGATAGAAGAATGAAGAACATAAACAGAGATATCACCTTTCACTTAAGATACTGATGTGTAGGATCTGTCCATATGGGAAATTATCGGTAGGTTCCTTTTGAATAAACGAACTACCTATAACGATAGCATGGATGACCAGCTATAGGAGTCCAAGGGATGACTGATTACAAAGGTCATGGACTGTTCATCTAGTCATCACCCTGAACCTCAACTAGACATACCTATTCTACTTCTCCAACGTCAAGAAAGAAAATGCCAAATTTCACGCTTCTTTTCCCAAAAACACTTCCCACCAAGTCAGCACGGACTTGTGAAGGCAGAGGGGCCTGTATGTTACCTGACTTATCTTGCTGGAAAGAGTGGACTCTTTGCACACTTCGAGACTTCGGCTGAGACACAGAATAGAAGGAGGCAGAATGTGTCCTGCTAAATGACAACTGCTTGATTCGAGGACTTCGTCTCAAACTTATTTCTGTAAAATCAGAACCACAGTAAGTAACCAAAGAGAACTACAAGCTTGACATTTTCTCATGTTGTCCAAAAACGGGCAAAATTTACATAGTACCACATATAAGATGGAAATTCAACAAGCTATTAGCTTTAAGAGACTTGTGAAGTGTCTCTTAAAAAACTAAGAGGGGTTTGATACACGGTCCCAACAAGGTATTAAAAAAACACTGACGCACTAGACTATCACCTTCAGAAGTCTTATTTACTTCCACCTTAAGAATGGTGTAGCCACCCTGACCAACATGGTGAAACCCTGTCTCTACTAAAAATACAAAAATTAACCAGGTATGGTGGTGGGCACCTGTAACCCCAGCTACTTGGGAGGCTGTGGCAGGAGAATCACTTGAACCTGGGAGGTGGAGGTTGCAGTGAGCAGAGATCATGCCACTGCACTCCAGCCTGGGCGACAGAGCAAGAGTCTGTCTCATCGAAAAAAAAAAAAAAAAAGAATGGTGTAGGGCGAAAACAAGTATTTATGTTAGGTTTCATATGTATATGTTACATGCATTTGTATAGAAATAATAGCAGTAAGAGTATATGCTAAAATGTTAGAGTATTTCTGAGTTGTGGAATTACCAAGTGATTTAAAATTTTTGGCTTCTCTATATTTCCTGATTTTTCCACAATAAATGTGAATTACTTGAGCAACTTAGAAGTTAGTTTTTTTAAAACCCCTCCTTCATCAGGTATATTTTTATTATTTTATTTTTTAGAGACATAGTCTTGCTCTGTTGCTAGGCTGGAATGCAGAGGCACGATCATAGCTCACTGCAGCCTTGAACTCCTGGGCTAAAGAGATCCTCTCACCTCAGTCTCCCAAGGAGCTGGGACCACAGGAGTACGCCAACACGCCCAGCTGATTTTTAAAAAATTTTTTATAGAGACAGCATCTTGCTGTGTTGCCTAAGATGGTCTCAAACTCCTGGCCAGTGATCCTCCCCACTTGGCTTCCCAAAGTGCTGGGATTACAGGCACGAACCACCACACCTGCTGCTCACCCTCATTCAACATGTGCTTACTGATCACCTGCTATGTGCCAGGCACTGTGTGTTGGGAGCATGGAATACACAGATATATAAGGTGCAGCAGCAAAGATAATGTCTCAGAAAAGACACTCCCCAGTAAAGAATTTCCCTGCCTTCTTGCAAAAATATGTAGTGAAAAGCTCCAAAAAAGCTATGTATACTTTTAAAATAAGTCACCAGGCACAGTGGCTCAAGCCCGAAATCCCAGCACTTTGGGGGGCCGAGGCGGGCGGATCACGAGGTCAGGAGATCGAGACCATGGTGAAACCCCATATCTACTAAAAATACAAAAAATTAGCCGGGTGCAGTGGCGGGGGCCTGTAGTCCCAGCTACTCTGGAGGTTGAGGCAGGAGAATGGCATGAACCTGGGAGGCAAAGCTTGCAGCAAGCCGAGACTGCGCCACTGCACTCCAGCCTGGGCGACAGAGCGAGACTCCGTCTCAAAAAATAATAATAATAATAAAAAATAAAATAAAATAAGTCATAGTACTTTGTATAACACAGTTTAGCCCTCATCCTGAATTTCATATCTATTGTGTAAAAAAATATTTCTTTTCCAGGAATTCTCTCACTACCTTCTATGTAAAAGAACATTCACTTATAAATATTTACTGAGCTGCATTGTGGACTCAGAGCCGTCACAATTTCTGTAAAATATCTTAGGATATGCCAAGTAACAATACATGCAAAAAGGTTTTCATAGAAGTTGGGTAGATTGCATTAAAAACAAAAAGAGATAACACTTACCATCTCCTTTTTCAGGGGACTCTTCAACAACACCAATATCAGGACCAGGATCAGAGGACCTCGAGGAACCACATGCACAAGGATTATTCCCTACCACTTGTAATTAACACTTATTAAGGAGAGAGGCAGCTTCTCACTTAACAAGATCACAAAGATCAAGGGGTCTGATAACACCAATGCTGGAAAAGGGCTCTCATACGTGATTATTGCCAAGCAGGAGGCTGGCCACAGTGTCTCACGCCTGTAATCCCAGCACCTTGGGAGGCTCAGATGGGCAGATCACTTGAGGTCAGGAGTTCGAGACCAGCCTGGCCAACATGGTGAAACCCATCTCTACATACAAAAATTAGCTGGGCGTGGTGGTGTGCACCTGTAGTCCCAGCTACTTGGGAGGCTGAGGCAGAAGAATCACTTGAACGGGCAGATCACTTGAGGTCAGGAGTTCGAGACCACACTGGCCAACATGGGGAAACCCCATCTCTACAGACAAAAATTAGCTGGGCATGGTGGCGTGCACCTGTAGTCCCAGCTACTTGGGAGGCTGAGGCAGAAGAATCGCTTGAACCTGGGAGGCAGAGGTTGCAGTGAGCCGGGATCGTGCCACTGCACTCCAGCCTGGTGACAGAGCAAGACTCAGTCTCAAAAAAAAAAAAAAAAAGAAAAAAAAAAAGAAAATCAGCTGGGTGCGGTGGCTCACACCTGTAGTTCCAGCTACTCTGGTCGCTGAGGTAGGTGAATCGCTTGAACCCGGGAGGCAGAGGTTGCAGTGAGCTGGGATTGTGCCACTGCACTCCAGCCTGAGTGACAGAGAGAGACTCTGACTCAAAAAGAGTGAGATGGTTAGAATGTGGCTTTGTTTTGCTTTTGTTTTTTTTTTTGGAAAGCAATTTTACAACATCAGAACTATAAACCCCATTAATGTATTAAAAACTTATACTAAACTATCAGACTATCACAGTAATGAGCACCAACATTCAAGTTTCTGTTTAAGAGCCTTAATTTCTGCCAATGTGTCAAGGACTTTATAAAAAATTTAATTAAAAATATATATGCCTCTGACCCACCAATTTCACTTTTTGCAATTTAACCTATAAACTTCACAAGTGTGTAAAATCCATATACAAATAATGTCAAGATGGGTTCCTGACAAAATGAAGTAGGTGTGCTTCTATTATCCTTGAAATCAAGCTAAAAACCCATGACATTATCTATACAATGAGCAGAAGACAATTCTGAAAGGCAGAGAGAAGAAGGCAGCCTGGCTGGGGACTTTGGGACTGAGGAGGGCAGTGAACTCCCTGGGTTTTCTGTTTGCTGCCTACACCCCTAGACTGGGTGCCAGAGAAGCTGACAACTCAGGTATACCAGGAGCAGACTACAGATGCCCCAAGGAAGGAGAGCTCTCAAGCCAAAGAACTAGGAAAGGGTCAGCCAAGCAAGACAGAAAACTTTGAGACAATAATTGCCCTACTCCAATCAATCGCTGCAGAAAAAACTGCAGCCCCACCTACACCTCTGTCAGCAAAGGCCGATTTGGGATCCCAGACTTCCACCTTCCCCATGTTCACAGATGAATGGATTTAAAAACCGTGGAGTATCTATTCCATGAAATACTTCTCAGCAATAAAACAGGATGAACTATTGCATGCAGCAACATGGATAAATCTCAAAATAATTGAGGCCAGACAAGTGTACGTTTTATATGGTTCTCCTGCTCCCATGGAGAGCTTATAGACTGCTCTTTGGTTTTAAGCAGCATAGTTAAGATTTAAATCATGAAGGTCAAGAGAAGCCAAGTAGTGGCCCACAAGGTCGCTTTGAGGTGGTGTGGGTGTATGAAGAAGCCTGGATGGGGATGTCACTCACCTGCCCTTGATTTGTCTATGCAACAGCCTTTTGGAGATCTGCTTATGCACTGGAGTCTCGGCCACACTCTTAGTCAGCAGTTTGTGATAACCTAAAATGTAAAAACAGCTTAAATCATAAATTTCATTTAACCTCATCAAGAAGCAGCAGTAAGGCCAAGGGAGCAGTTTGAACTTCTGTATGGCTTATTACCTAGCTGGAGAGGATCTTAATGGGTCTTTGGGCTAAGTTCTGTGGTTACAGGACTCAACATGATAGAAGTTTGTCAGCACTATTAGAGATTAAAAAATGACATAAGGGCTGGGCGTGGTGGCTCACGCCTGTAATCCCAGCACTTTGGGAGGCCGAGGCAGGTGGATCATGAGGTCAGGAGATCGAGATCATCCTGGCTAACACGGTGAAACCCCATCTCTACTAAAAATACAAAAATATTAGCCGGACGTGGTGGCAGGCACCTGTAGTCCCAGCTGCTGGGGAGGCTGAGGCAGGAGAATGGCGTGAACCCAGGAGGTGGAACTTGCAGTGAGCCAAGATCACGCCACTGCACTCCAGCCTGGGTGATACAGCTGGACTCCATCTCCAAAAAAAAAGACATAAGACAATCTAAATATAGGCTGGGCACAATGGCTCATGCCTGTAACCTCAGCACTTTGGGAGGCTAACAAGGGCGGATCACTTGAGGTCAGGAGTTCAAGACCAGCCTGGCCAACATGGTGAAAGCCTGTCTCTACTAAACATACAAAAATTAACTAGGCGAGGTGGCATGTGCCTATAAGCCCAGTTACTTGGGAGGTTGAGGCAGGAGAATCACTTGAATCCAGGAGGCAGAGGTTGTAGTGTGCCAAGATCATGCCACTGCACTCCAGCCTGGGCGACAGAGGGAGACTCCATCTCAAAAAAAAAAAAGGACAA
Organism: Mandrillus leucophaeus; assembly: GCF_000951045.1. Taxonomy (NCBI): domain Eukaryota; kingdom Metazoa; phylum Chordata; class Mammalia; order Primates; family Cercopithecidae; genus Mandrillus; species Mandrillus leucophaeus. The sequence continues at coordinate 2,412,281 of NW_012103109.1, read as the reverse complement.
TATAAATATAAAATTTTATCTCATAAGCAATTCTGAAAAGATGAAAACTGCTCACTTATTAAGACTAACACCTAATTGGTGGTTCTAGTATTTATGATTAAATGAAATATGTGAAAATGCTGATATGCCACATAAATGTTAATTATTAAGATAAACCTAGGTGGCACAAAATTTCTCAGCAGAGTAGCCAAGCTACTTATGAGAGGACTGATTTTAAAGTGAGCTTAAAATGACTTGTAAAGAAGAGTGATGCCAGTAAGAATGGTGAGGTAAGGACCTCTGAACACTCTCCTCCATAAAGGAACAGAGATCACTGGGAAAAATGGTCAAAAATCAACTTTTCCAGAACTCTGAACATTAACTAAAGGTTTGCAACAATCTAGGGTGTATTTGTTCAAGAAAAATGGTTGAATCTCAGGAAGCTTTAACTTGCCTTAGTCCCCACCCCTTCCCCCTAGCTTTAAAAGTCAACTGCCCATAATCACAGTGAAAACCAACAGCCCAGCAGCCTCTGGACAGGGCAGAATGGGGCTGGAGCTCCTCCAAAATTCCATTCTTAGATAACTGTCATCCATTAACCTGTCAGGCAGTTCCCTGTAGAATCCTACTCAAATTGAGGCTTGTCTTGATTTGACCTGAATCAGAACAGGTCAACCACCTTTTTCCCTGACAGCATTTACTGAAAACAATCAGCAGCAACTGTTAAATGTCACAGCTGCCTGGGGTGGTGGTAACATTTGGTGCAATAACAAGCTGGCCAAAAGTTTAACTGGGAAAATTGGGGAATGAGACATCACAGGGGACTTTGCAAACCTCTGACGACATTCTTAGGCATCCAAAAGTCCACACACATGTGTAGCACTGTGCATGTGCTAAGGATAGACTTGAGAAGCCTGTAAGCTGCCACCTATGGCTAACCTTGAGGCTCTGGCAAAACAGAAAGTGAAGTGGAATTCTAAACTGCCTGGCTGAGTGTTGAAGGCATGACCCAACACACAAAGAGCCCCTCAGCAGGGGCTGTGAAACTTATGGGTTCCAGGCATTTAAGGAAATCTCTGTCCAATCATTAGCTGACCACTAAGACAACTGAGCAGAGGCTTTAGTGGCCACACATGACAAATAATACAAAATTTAAACAAATAGTTCAGAAAAGTCACTAAGCAAAAACAACAACAAATCCTGGCAGGGGTGGGGTGGGTCTGATTGTTAGAGCTGCCTCATTGTATTGTTTAAAATATCCATGCTGGGTGCAGTGGCTCATGCCTGTAATCCCAGAACTTTGGGAGGCTGAGGCAGGCGGATTGCTTGAGTTCAGGAGCTCAAGACAAGCCTGGCCAACGTGGTGAAACCTACATCTTTACAAAAAAATACAAAAATTAGCCAAGAGTGGTGGTGTATGCCTTAGTCCAGCTAGCTGCTTGGAAGGCCAAGGGGGTGGGAGGATTGCTTAAGCCTCGGCGGTTGAGGCTACAGTGAGCTGAGATTATACCACTGCACTCCAGCCTGAGTGACAGAGCAAGACTCCATCTCAAAAAATAAATAAATAAATAAAATAAAATAAAATAATATAAAACAAATCCAGTTGTCAACAAAATTATGAGTCATGCAAAGAAACAAAACACAAAAGTATGGCCCATTCACAGGGAAAAAAAAAAAAATCAGCAATAGAATCTGTCCCTGAGAAAAGTCCAGACATTGAACTTATTAGAACAAGACTTTAAATCAGCTGTTTTAAATATGTTCAAATAACTAAAGAAAATCATATCTAAAGATCTAAAACATGAGTCCAATGACTTGCCAAACAGAATATCAACAGACGAAAATCGTTTAAAAAAAAAAAAAAAAAAAAAAGCAAATAGAAATTCTAGAGTTAAAAAGTATAACAAAAATGAAAAGTAGATTTGAGGTGGCAGAAGAAAGAGTCAACAAATTTGAAGACAGGTTAATTGAGATAATCCAGTCTAAGGAAAATAAAGACAAAAGAATGAAAAATGAACAGAGCTTCAGACACTTGTGACATCATCAAGCGCAACAACACACACATACCAGAAGTCCAGAAGGAAAGGATAGAAAGGAAGAGGTAGAAAGAATATTTGAATAAATATTCGCTAAAAATGACCCAAATCTGATGAAAGACACTACACATCTAAGAAACTCAATACAAGTAGAATAAAGTGAAAGAGACCCAAACCCAGACAAATCATAATCAAACTATCAAAAGTGAAAAAGAGAAGATCTTGAAAGGAGTCAGAGAGCAGCTATTCATTGTGTATAGATCCTTGATGAGATTAGCAGCTGCTTTCTCGTCAGAAACAAAGGACAAAAGGCAGTGTGATGACATACTCAAAGTACTGAGAGAAAAAAGACTGTCAACCAGGAATTCTATACCCAATAAAAGTATTCTTCAAAAATGAAGAAGAAATCAGCACATTCTCAGATTGAAACAACATAAAACAGAATTTGTCATTAGCAGACCTACCCTATAAATAATACTAAAAGGAGTCCTATGGGCTGAAAGGAAAGGGCACTAGGGTAACTCAAATCCACATAAAGAGTTAAACAGCACTGGTAAAGGTAACTATACAAGAAAAACATTATAAAAGTGTTTTTTATTTGTAACTGTTCCCACCTGTTATTTAAAAGACAGAGTAATGATTATAAATCAGTGTTGATGGGCATACAATGTATAGATGTAATTTGCATGACAATATAGAACTAAGAAGGGATAGTCAGAACTACACAATAGCGAAGTTTTTATGAACTATCAAAGTTAAATTGGTATCAATGAGAACTAGGCTGTTATAAGTTAATATCATAATTGTAATCTCCAGGGGGAGTGAGGTTGATGGAGAAGAAAGCTCTAGGAGTCAGTCTCTCAACCAAAGTAACTAGTAAACTAGAAAAAAAGATCAGAATTCACTATTTTGGAACCTCTGAACTTGATTGAATACTTGTTAATAACCTGGGAAGTGCTTGATGATGAGAGAGGCTGCTGATCTTTAGGAAGGGAATGATGTGCATGTGCGTGAACTCAGCCCTGCTGTAGCTATTGGGATAGCAGCCCACATTCCAGGAGCAGCTGGTTGGTGCTAGGGCAGACAGTGAGGACCTGGTCCTCCAAAAATTGGGGGTTACATGCTTTGGTCAATCAGGCAGATTCCTGTAGGAGCAGTGCACACACTGCCTTGGTTTTAGCTGTCTTAGGCTACAGTGGGTTTCTCCCAATTATCAGAAGATTAAGGGACAGACACACCTTCCCCCTACTCCTTTCTTGAATCAGACATTTAAGGAAATCCTTCTTAGGTCATTGGCTGACCACAGAGATAAAAGACAGAAACTTCAGTGACCACACGTAACAAGGTATACATACTTTACACAAATAGTTCGGAAAAGGCACAAATGAATAGCTGAAGTCCTTAATAAGCAAAGAATAGGAATCCCTGAGGGGTGACAGAATCTGACCTCCACGCAGTTACCACATTATAATATCCCTAATAACTAGTCCTCAACAAAAAATTACAAAGTATACAAAGAAGCAGGAAAGTATGGCCTATTTACCAGAAAAGAGAATTTGGCAGAAACCGTCACTAAGGAAGCAAAGACATTGGAATTACTAATCAAGGATGTTAAATCAACCTCTCTAAATACACACAACGAGCTCACTTAAACCATATATTAAGAAACTAATGGAAATCAGGAAAATAATGTATGAACAAAATGAGAATATCAACAAAGCAATAGAAATGATAAAAAAGAATCCAGTAGAAGTTCTGGAGCTGAAATGAAAAAATTAACTAGATGGGTCAACCACAGATTTGAGCTGGCAGAAGAATCAGTGAACTTGAAGATAAGGTAATTGAAATTATCCAGCCTAAGCAGAAAGAAAAAACAATTAAAAAAAAAGAACAAAGTCTGAGGGACCTGTAGGACACTGTCAAGTGTACCAACACATACATCATGTGAGTCCAACGAGGAAATGAGACCAAAAGCAGCAGAAAATTTTTTGAAGAAATAATGGTTAAAAGCTTCCAAAATCTGATGAAAGACATGAACATATACATCCAAGAAGTTCCATGAACTCCAAGCAGAATAAACTCAAAGAGATTCACACTGAGACACATTGTAGTTGAAGTGTTGAAACCCAAGGACAAAGAGAGAATCTGGAAAGCAGCAATAGAGAAGCAGCTTAATAAGATTAATAGTTGATTTCTCATGAGAAATTTGGGAGACCAGAAGGCAGTGGATGTCACATTTGAAGTTCTGAAGGGGGGGAAAAAAAAAAACTGTCAACCAAAAATTCTATGTCCTTCAGGAATAAAGTCGAAAGTAAGACATTTCCAAACAGATAAAAGCTGAGGGAGTTCATAATCAGTAGACTTACCCTATAAGAAAAACTAAAATGAAAGGTACTAGACAATAACTCAAAGCCACAAGAAGAAATAAAAAGCAATGGTAAAGGTAACTACATAGATAAATATAAAAGCCAGCATTATGGTAATTTTGGTTTTTTTTTTAAATCCTATATAATTTAAGTCTGTATTAACAGGTACACAATGTATAAAGATGCAGTCTACAACAATATAAAGAAGGAGAGACAGAAATATATAGTAGCAGAGTGTATATTATTGAAAAGAGGTTGGCTTTATTCATAAAGCCAGGTTCATTTAAGCTTAAGATGCTAATTGTGATCTCCAAGGTAACCACTGAGGAAACAACTTAAAAATATACAGAAAAAGAAAGAAGGGAATTAAACTAGTACACTACAAAAAATCAGCTAAATACAAAAAACAGGAATTGAGGAATTGAGAAACAAAAAGGCATAAAACATAGAAAATGACAGTTGTTCCTTATTAGTAATTAAGTGGATTAAGCACTGCAATAGAAAAGCAGAGATAGGCGGAATGGATTAAAAAAACATGATCCAACTCTATGAGGTCTATAAGATATTTAATTTAGATACAAAGACACTAAGGTTGAAAGTAAAAGGACAATGAAAGATATCCTATGCAAAAGAGCTGGTGAGTGGGGAGCTGTATTATTGTCAGACAAAACAGACTGTAAGCTAAGAAAGGTTACAAAAGACAAACTACATTACCTACTGGTAAGAAGTTTCATTGATCAAGAAGACATAATAATTATTAACATATATACCTAAGAACAGAGTCTCAAAATACAAGAAGCAGAAATTGACAGAACTGAAGGGAGAAATAAACAATTCAACAGTAATAGCTGGAGACTTTAATATGCCACTTTGAATAATGAATAAACAATAAAACAGAAGCTCAACAAGGAAACAGAAGACTTGAATAATACCATAAATCAACTAGACCAAACACACATCTACAGAATCTTTCATATTCTTCTCAAGCACACATTAAACATTCTCTAGAGTAGACCAAATGTTAAGCCATAAAATAAGTCTCAAGTTTCAAAAGACTGAAATCATACAAAGTATGTTTTACAACAATAGAATGAAACTAGAATAGAGAAGAGAATTTAGGAAATACATGTGTGTGGAAATTAATGCACTCCGAAATAACCAATGGATCAAAGAAATCACAAGGGAAATTCGAAAATATCTTGAGATGATGAAAACAAAAACAAATCATATCAAAATTTATAGGATATGCCTAAAGCAGTGCTTTATTAAAAAAGATCTCAAATCAATAGCAAAACGTCACCTTAAAAAAGTAGAAAAATAGCAAACAAAAACCAAAGCCAATAGAGGGGGAAAAAAATGAAACTGAGATTAGAAAACCAACAGAGGCTAGACGTGGTAGCTCACACCTGTCTCAGCACTTTGGGAGGCTGAGGTGGACAGATCACTTGAGGTCAGGAGTTGGAGACCAGCCTGCTCAACATGGTTAAACCCTGTCTCTAGTAAAAATACAAAAATTAGCCGGGCATGGTGGCGCATGCCTATAATCCCAGCTACTGGAGAGGCTGAGGCAGGAGAAGCGCTTGAACCTGGGAGGCAGAGGTTGCAGTAAGGCGAGATCACGCCACTGCATTCCAGCCCAGGAGACAGAGTGAGAGAGATTCTGTCTCAAAAAAAAAAAAAGACAAAGAAAACCAATAGAGAAGAATCAATAAACCAAAGTAAATTCTTTGAAAAGATTAACAAAATTGACTGGGTGTGGTGGCTCATGCCTATAATCCCAGCAACTGTGGGAGGCCGAGGAGGGCAGATCATTTGAGCTTGGAGTTTGAGACTAGCCTGGGCAACATGATGAGACTCCATCTCTACAAAAAAATACAAAAAATTAGCTGGGTGTGGTGGTGTACACCTGTAGTCCCAGCTACTTAGGAGGCTGAGGTGGGAGAATCACTTGAGCCTGGGAGGTGGAGGCTGTAGTGAGCCGAGATTGTGCCACTGCACTCCAACCTGGGTGATAGAGGAAGATCCTGTCTCAAAAAAAAAAAAAAAAAAAAATAGATTAACAAAATTGACAAACCTTTAGCTAGACTGAAAGAAAAAAGAGGGAAGAAGACTCAAATTACTAAATCAGGAAAGAAAGACAGTACATTACTACCAATCTTACAGAATAACCTTTTCCTTTTTCCTAGCTATTCTGAAATGTGGTACCTTTGTTCTTCTTGAAGTTGTCAAGTTTATCCTCTAGACCTTCCACAGCTGACACAGAATGGCTTCTAGGCAATCCCCGCTTTAGTGATCTCTTTGAAGGGGAACGCAATCCCTGGTTGAAAAGATTTCTTCGTACTTTGGTCACTTCTGAAAGCATAAAAAAAAAAAAAGAAAAAGAAAAAGCCAAAGATTATCATCAATTAATGCCATATCTGAGAAAAGAAAGATAACCAAAACAGAGAAGCTTCTTAAGGAAACTACTCTACAGATTGCTATTGTCACATATGCTAATAAGGTTTCCTTCAATAGTATATTCCCATAATGCATTAAAAATATCTACTTTTGCAAATTTAAAAAAATTTTATATGTTATTTTGCATGAGGTAGGGGGTACAATGTCATTCTTTTGCATGTGGATATCCAGTTGTCTCAGCATCATTTGTACAAAAGACTATTCATTCTCCATCAAATTGTCTTGGTACCCTGAATATCAGTTGACCATAATAAATGCTAGTGCTAATTTCTTTTTTAAAGGCTAGATAGAATTCAGCAGTGAAACCTTCTACTCCTGGATATTTCTTTGTGAGTAGTTTTTTGATAACTAATTCAAACTTTTTACGTGTTATAGATCTACTCTGATTTTCTATTTCTTCTTGAGTGTGTTTTTAGTAGTTTGTATCTTTCTAGAAGTTTGTCCATTTCATCTAGGTTATCCAAAGTGTTGGTATACAGTGGTTTGTAGTATTCCATTACGAATTCAATTTAAATCTAACTTCAGGAACACGAGGAAGGCCCACACCACTTAGCAAGTTAGAAACTTTACTCATTGTAAAATGGACATAATTCTTAAGTAAGAGGATGGCTAACAGAGGTCATGATCCTTTTAATATATCCCATGTTATGATTATTCTTCTCATTTTGGACCTTTTTGCTGCTGTGTATTCAGCTCAGCATTGAGCAGAGAACTGATCTTTTCAGTTCTACAGATTTCTTTCTTCTTCTTCGGACTACTTTACTAAGCTGCTGGGACATTTTAAATTTTATTCTTGACTCCAAAGCATGAAAGTTCTGATCATCTAGACTCAAAGTTAGAAAAAATAGCTGAAAAGTCAAGAAGTACTTGGCAAATCTAGCCAGACGATACCTTAATCTTAAGATAGCCTAGTGGAAGTGGTTCAAAAATTCACCAAGGGTGAATTCTTCAAAGATTAATCATTTAAACCCAAACCAAATAATCTAGCATCCACAAACTGGGAGCAACCCTTGTGTTTACCCATCAATGACATAAAGGTTCATATTAAGGTTATTAAGGACATCAATAACACACACCAAAGTTTTAAAAATTGTTTCCCTATCTCCATTATAAGAGTTCCTGTTACCTAACTTAGGCTGTTGGTAAAATTGATTTATGACCTGAAAGTCAAATTTGGTTTGTTATTCTCTATTTTCCCAAAGTTTTGAAAAGTTTAATATCTATAGAAAATTTCAAATAATAATAAAATTAAACATATGCCCATCAATAAAGTTCACCAACTGACAATATTTGTTTTCTCCTTCTTTCTCTCTATATGTACATTATTCCCCTAAACACTGGAGAGTAAGTTGCAAACATCGCAACTGTTCACTTCCTAAAGGTCAGCATGTATCTCCTAAAAACAAGGATGTTCTCTTCCATAACCCCAATGACATTATTACACTCAAAATATCTTTAACATTGATACAATATTATCTAGCATACATCGCTTCTTCAAATTTCTCTAGTTGTCTCAATAATATCCTTTCTAGTATTTTTTCCCCTAAATTTAAGAGCCAAGCAGGGATCATGGAATGCATTTAGCTGTCATGCTTAAACTCCATTCATCTAAAACAGTTTCACTGCCTCTTTTCTTTTTCCTTTCTTCCGGCTTTCATGATAATTTTTTTTTTTTTTTTTTTTTTAAAGATTTCAGACCAGTTATTTTGCAAAATACAGTATTTTGAGACTATTCCTAGGGGACCATGTCCATGGTATTTGGACATACTTTATTAGCCAACAATCATACAAAGCCTTAATTTACACTTGTAAGCAGCTGCTTAAATACATACAATAAAAATAAAGTTGTCATTCTAGTGAATAAATATATACACTGAGAAAACAGTATACCTTGCACTGTATCTTTCACTGGCTGGGAAGGCTGCTGGGGAGCAGGGTGAGAGTTCTCCTGAAACATGAGAAAATCCAGAAAGAAAATTTAAATAGGCATTCATTGAAATAAAAGACTAAAGATTTCACATGAACCCTTTGACTCTTGCAATTCATTTATAGGAATCCATAGTAGAAATAATAAAATGTACCACAGAAATGTTCCAAAAACACTGCTGCACTATATAGTAATAATACAAAATAAAAAACACTATACATGCCCACAAAAAGTGAAACAGTTAAATAAATTACACACCCATCCAATGCGGACATTACAAGAATAAGGAAGGAAGACCTCTCTATATATGGTTGAGCATCCCTAATCTGAAAATCCAATATGCTCCAAAATCCAAAACTTCCTGAGTGCCAACACGACACTCAAAGGAAACACTCATTGGAGCATTTTGGACTTCTGGATGTGGGATGCTAACCAGTAAGTACATGTAATGCAATTGTTCCAAAATCCAAAAATATCTGAGATTGGAAACATTTCTGCTCCTAAGCATTTTGGGTAAGAGATACTCAACCTGTACTAACATAGAGATCTGTGATAGGGAAGAAAACGGAAAATATTAAGTATTCTAAGTTATATCATTTATATATATGTTTATAATGGATCTGCAGAAATCTTTGGTGTTATTGGTACATATACAAAAGGGCCTGGAAATATACACAACAAACTATCATCAGTGATTACTTCTGATGAATGGATGGAGAAGGAACACCCTAACTTTTAACTTTATATGTTTTAATGATAATCATGTATACCTTTTTATCTAAGAAAGGAAAAGCCATATACATTAATTAGAGGGTGGCTATACTCTCAGAAACATTTCTTTATCAGACTGCTATTTACTTACTATTACAGTAGAAGATTCAAGAGTCTAAACCCCAGATGCATCGAAACAAGGAAATTGTTTTTTTTTTAAAAGATTTTTTGTTTTTTCAATTCATCGTAATAATTGAAGAAGCCATCACATATGGGCAGAAACTTAAAAAATGGTCTCAGTGATATAACCAAGGTCTTGCTGATAAGAAATGAGATGTGATCATTCTTATTTATATTGATTAATAACTCTTTTAAAGAGATAAACTGTAATTGTAAAAACATGTCATACATCCGGCCGGGCACAGTGGCTCATGCCTGTAATCCCAGCACTTTGGGAGGTCGAGGTGGGTGGATCACAAGGTCAGGAGATCGAGACCATCCTGGCTAACACGGTGAAACCTCATCTCTACTAAAAAATACAAAAAATTAGCCGGGCATGGTGGCGCACGCCTGTAGTCCCAGCTACTCGGGAGGCTGAGGCAGGAGAATGGCATAAACCTGGGAGGTGGAGCTTGCAGTGAGCTGAGATTGTGCCACTGCACTCCAGCCTGGGCGACAGAGAGAGATTGTCTCAAAAAAAAAAACAAAAAAAACAAAAAAAAAACAGTCATACATCCAATTTCCTATCCAGGGGTTAGTAAACTACAGTGTATAGACCAAATCTGAACCACCTCTTATTTTTGAAAATAAAGTTTTTACTGAAACACAGTCATGCTCGTTTCTTTCCATAATGCCTGTGGCTGCTTTCCCACTACAGCAGGAGAACTGAATAGATGTTGCAGAGACGTATGGCCTGCAAAGGCTAAAACATCTACTATCTGGCCCTTTACAGAGAAAGTTTGTCAACCCTTGTTAATCCATGTAATTGAATGAAAAACTAGGAGAGTATGTCCTGGAGGTATTAGGGCAGGATCAAACTTCTTTTTTTTAAATCATTGTGCTCTTCTGGAGTTAAGATGCATAAAAGAAATTAATATACATTAATGTAATTAATACTACATATCTACACTTGAGTTGTAAGTTCACTGCTTCCCGAGTTAACTATATTGATCGTTCGGAGAACTGAGATTTATTCTTTTAAAAATGTAATACCTGGTCCTTTCAGTTCAACAACTGTCACTTATCTATGGTACCAACTTTGACATAAAAAAACGTTACTAACCACAATCAAATCCTGACCTCAAATTTTTTCTTTTTTTGAGAGTCTCTCTCTGTAACCCAGGCTGGAGTGCAGTGGCTTGATCATAGTTCACTGCAGCTTCAAACTCCCAGGCTCAAGCGATCCTCCAACCTCAGCCTCCCGAGTGGCTGGGACTACAGGAGTGCGCCACCATACCTAATTTTCTAATTTTTTGTGGAGGCAAGGTCTCACTATGTTGCCTAGGCTGGTCTCCAACTCCTGGGCTCAAGTGATTCCTCCTGCGTTGGCCTCCCAAAGTTCTGGGATTATAGGCACGAACCACTGTGCCCAGTCGTAATTCTGATCTTAGAGAAGAAAACTATCTTGTGTAATCTAAAACAAAAGTTTCAAAGTGTGCTAGAAAGATCTGCAAATCATTATGAAATCTAGTGAGAATAAAGGCCTGGCAACTTTTGGCCATTCAGTTTTGAATTTTCCAATCTTCAATGAGGATTGTGAGATATGTAAGATTTGCATTTTATTCACAGTTAAAGTATAAGAAAATGAACACCATTAACCCGTTAAAAGAAATCCCATCTCCAATTTCAAAGGATAGCTACAAATATCTAGAAACACAACAAACCACTATTATAATAATTAATGCTTCTAAAGATAGTTCTCATTAAATTTTAACTCTTCTCAGATAGTTCGTGCAGTTGAAAAGTTTCATTGTATTTTTAGTCCCTTTTTTCCTTAGCAAGACATTAATTCTACTTAGTAAACAAATTCCAGCTAGGTTTATTTTTTTTTTTCAACCAATAAAAACCTCAAGTCCTTATATCAACTGCCACAAAAAAAACAACAACAATAGTACCCCGTTATCTGTGATTTCACTTTCCACGGTTTCAGTTTCCCATAGTCAACTATGGCCCCAAAATGGGTGAATATAGTACAATTAAGATATTTTGAGAGGGAGACCACATTCACATAACTTTTATTATATTATATTGCTATAATTATTCTATTTTATTATTGTTGTTGTTAATCTCTTACTGTGCCTAATTTGTAAATTGAACTTATGCATGCATAGGAAAAAACAGTACTCTATATAGGGTTCAGTACTACCTCTGGTTTCAGGCATCCACTGGGGGTCTTGGAACATATCTTCTGCAGATAAGGGGGGACTACTCTACCTCCCGGCTCCATGACCGTCATCATCTTTTTTTTCAAAAAACTTATTATTCATTCATTCATTCATTCACTTAAAAGACATGAAGTCTTGCTCTGTCACCTAGGCTGCAGTGCAGTGGCACGATCATAGCTCATTGCAGCCTTGACCTCCTGGGCTCAAGTGATCTCCCCGCCTTAGACTCCTGAATAGCTGGGCCTATAGGCATGTGCCACCATGCCTGGCTAATTTTTTTTTTAATTTTATTTTTTGTAGAGACAAGTTCTCGCTATGTTGTCCAGGCTGGTCTCAAATTCTTGGTGTCAAAGTATCCTCCCTCCTCTGACTCCCAAAGTGCTGGGATTATAGGTGTGAGCCTCTGTGCCTGGCCTAAATTTGTTATTGAAGTAAAACACAACATATGGAAAAGCACCTTCTGGTATGCAACCGAAGTCCTATTACGATTATATATTCTCTTCCAGCGACCGCTTTGCTTATTTTAGTTATTGTTTTATGAGTTTTCTTATCTACATTAAAGATTTTGAATTAATTCATTCCTAACTTTTACTCACCGTTTTTCCTCACATTACCTCTAAATATCACACTCTTCAGTAAAACTGTTAATCTCTTAACAAGTTTATATTTTCCTATTCCTTGGATTATAGTTTTATACACATTCATAAAAATATTTAATATTATTTCTGTATCCTCCAAAGTTCATTTTCCTAAAAGTAGGGACACTGCCTTTTTATTCTTATTTACTGTGTCATCTCAAACTGGAAGGATCACTTACCTTTTTCGTAGTTCTCTTTGACACTTTAGGAATTTCAATTTGTCGAAGATTCTGTGAAACCTCAGCAATGCTTTTATGTCTTATTAATGCATTTTTCCTTTTAAAAATAGAAATAGTCAATACATCTAGATAGAGGTTATATATAGTTAAATTCAAATGGAACTAGAGTCTAAGTGAAATAAAATATGGTTTAAATAAAAGCCAGTTATCTTAAGGTTGTTCTGGATTTATAATAAAACAAGTCACCCCAGAATTTTCAAAAGTAACAAATTCAACTAGTTATGAATAATGAAAAGCATCAAGGAAAATTTTAAAAGCTGAAACTCTAAGCTTATTTCATAAAAGGCCTACTTCCTGGAGACCTCCTGTGGACAGTAAAGAAGGCTTTGTGAAATACGAAATAAACACTATACAGTCACGCAATGTTTCCTTCAATGACGAACTGCATATATGACAAAGGTCCCATAGGTTATAATGGAGCCTATTCAGAAACCTAATATATGACACTTGATATTGGCATTACAGATCAAGTAGGGGAAATGACTGCTCCTCAGTAACAATGCTGGAACATTAGCTTTTCCATTCAAAAAAACATATACTATCTAGGTTTTGGTAGGCACACTCTGATGTTAGTACAACAAAAATTGCCTAACAACGCATTTATCAGGATGTATCCCTGTTGTTAAGCAAAACATGACTATATATTTCCTAGATAATATAAAGATTGTCAGATGCTCCTATTAGGAGCTCTAATAGTTGGCTTCTATATAGTTGGTCAGACATAAGGGCAGCTATTAGTTCAACAAATTATATGGACAAATATGACTGGACTGTGGTTTAAACACATCTTTTATCAGAACTATAACAGTGCAAATAATTCCTTTGATTCTTTGAGCTCTTACCTTCTTTTCTTGGCTGATCTGGTACGAAGTTCCTCCAGTTCATCAGATTCAGGGCTGCCTGACACTGATCTATGAGCACTTGACAAAAAAGGCACAGAAAGAAGTGGTGATTTGTTCTCTTGTGTCATGGAGTCATCACTGAAAAAATCTGTAGGAAGGACACCAGCCAGCTTCTGAGGAATCACAAACCCTAGGCTGTTGTAAAGATTTCCAAGTGTCTTTGGGATAGAGTCAATATACCTGTGGAATAGATTGATTGAATATGGAAAAGAGTTACCATCTTACCCTCTCTATTCCCTCCCTCACCCAGCCTAAGAAGTAGTCCTTACAACTCCAAAATTCAGAGACAACACCATATGTAGGTATTGACAAAACAATTTTAAAGTTAAGTTAGTAATCATCAAACTTACAATCTCAAAATTTCCTCCAGAAACTCAGCTAGGTACGCTGAATCCTCAGTTAAACATACCATGCGCAGCAAATCTGTCACCTGAAGGAGATTTTAGAACGTTACTAGATAGATGCCCTCTGCAGGGAAGCTCAAAGCATCTAGGGCTTATTTTAATGGCACGAAGCTATATACTTGCCTCCTCCACTACTTGTTCCATATCATCTGTACTTTCATTTATTGAAGGGCATTGCAGACACATCTCCAAACGAAGAAATACCTGAAGCTGGCACCTTGAGAGAAAAAAAAAACTTGGTCATATCTACTTTGGATGTCACTAAACGAAAAGCTCCTTCCTTAAGCATAGATCTATTTATATAAGAAACAACAATCAAAAAGGAGAAAAGCCAGTGCCTTTTCTAAAAACTGATATAGTTATTAGATAAATAGGTGATTCAAGCTGCATATTATAACATCAAAAAGAATTGGCTACAAAAGCATCTTCATGCAATTGGTAATCTTTTTTTTTTTCTTTTTTTCTGCAACAGGGTCTTGCTCTGTTGCCCAGGCTACAGTGCAGTACTGGGATCATAGCTCACAGTAGTCTTGAATTCCTGGGCTCAAACAATCCTCCAGCTTTAGCCTCCCAAGTAGCTAGGGCTACAGGTATACACCACCATGCTCATCTAATTAAAAAATTTTTTTTGGTAGAGACATGGTCTCACTATATTGCCCAGGATGGCCTCAAATTCCTGGCTTCAAGCAATCCTCCTGCTTTGGCTTCCCAAGGTGCTAGGATTACAGGCATGAGCCACCATGTCACAAACAATCTATTTTAAACTGATACAAGCTCATCTCACAGCTTTGTTTTGGAGAGATGATTTTTAAAAAACGGTAGTTACTTACTCTCTAACTTTGTCTTCCTTATCCGGTTTTTTCCCTAGATTCTGTCGAAGACTTTTGCTAGTTTTTAAGAGATTACTTTTTACTTGATTCAGGCAGTTCATCTAAAAATACAAAATTATTACATAGGAGAATAGTGTTACTTGTTATTATTTCTAATTTCTTTCACAGTTGACTAAAGCCTTAAGAAGGGAAATACATTCCCTTATAAACTTCTCTATTCTTTCATTTGAATGAAAAAGTGACATGAATCTTCTTCTATCTTTAAAAAGAACATGGTAAAAAAGTTCTTTTGAGAGCTAGTGGGCATGGATAAAACAAGCCTGCCCTAAATAAAGTGTCTTAAAAGAAATGTTCCACAAAGCAGTGATTAAGAAACCTAAGTATTATAAACAAATCCTCCTGTTTGCTTTAGAGGAGCTCTGTGATGAACATGAATAAAACAACATGGTCTAAAAACAGTGGTTTGTAACACTCCCAGTGACAAAGAATTATCCAGGGGGCTTTTTAAAAGTACCAACCCCAGAGATCTGTTTCAGCTCGTCTGGAGAGAGCAAGGCATCTATATCTATCTATATCTATATATTTTATTTATTTATTTATTTTATTATTATTATTTTTTTGATGGAGTCTCACCCTGTCGCCTAGTCTGGAGTGCAATGGCACGATCTTGCCTCACTGCAACCTCCACCTCCCAGGTTAAAACGATTCTCCTGCCTCAGCCTCCCAAGTAGCTGGGATTACAGGTGCCTACCACCACATCCAGCTAATTTTTGTATTTTTAGTAGAGACAGGGTTTCACCATGTTGGCCAGGCTGGTGTCAAACTCCCAACCTCGTGATCTGCCCACCCTGGCCTCCCAAAGTTCTGGGATTACAGGTGTGAGCCACTGCGGCCAGTCGGCATATACATATTTTTTAAATGTTGTAGGTGATTCTAAAGTATAGCCAGGGTTAAAAACCACTGGCTTAATCATGCAGCTAACATATAGCTCACATGAGGAAAGGCTTTTCATTAGGAGACAATTATATGTAATTATCCCTGCTCACCCCATCTCTTTGATTTTTGCCTTACCAGTTCACCATATCCATCTTCTGAGATCTGGAATTGTACTTACTCCCTTACTCATCTTACCATTTTTGAATCACGTATGGCATAACAGACATTTTCCAACACATTAACCAAATCCACCAACAACCAACCAACCACTACATCTATGACAAACAACAATATTCGGATTCTCTTACTTCTAATTCCTTGGTGCCTTTTGATTTTAGGAACATTTTAATGGTTGAGATCATGTTTCGAGCACATGCATTCAACATGATTTCTCCTGTGGCCACAGTCTTTTGGTAATTTTCACATATATATGATAGTAGCTCTTCCTCGGTTTTAAAATCTGTGAAAAAAATAAAATAAAATGGATTAATCAAATCTTGCTCAAGTCCTTGTATTATTTAGGCCAGTAGCTGTCCACTGGGGAAAATATTTCCTTGCAGGGAACATTTGGCTATGTCTGGATTGTCAAGACTGATGGCGGTGGGGGCGAAGGTGGCTGCTGGCATCTAGTATGTAGAAGCCAGGGATGCTGTTAAACATCCTACATTGCATAGGACAGCCCCACAACAAAGAATTATCTGCTCTAAAATGTCAATAGTCTAGACATTGAGAAAGTACAAAGACAAGTGATTAACTTAATTTTATTTTATTTGAGACAAGGTCTCACTCTGTCACCCAGGCTGGAGTGCAATGACACAATCTCGGCTCACCACCACTTCCGCCTCCCAAGCAGGCTCAAGTGATCTTCCCACCTCAGCCTCTAGAGTAGCTGGGACCACAAGCATGTGCCATCACACCTAGCTAATTTTCTGTATTTTTGGTAAAGACAGGGTTTCATCATGTTGCCCAGGCTGGTCTTGAACTCCTGAACTCAAGCCATCTGCCTGCCTTGGCCTCCCAAAGTGCTGGGATTACAGGCATGAGCCACCATGCCCAGCCAAGTGATTAATTTTTAAGGCTCTGTATACCAAGTGTAAGTGTTAACAATTTAAAGGTAGGAGGCCAGGCGTGGTGGCTCATGCCTGTAATCCCAGCAGTTTGGGAGGCCGAGGCAGGCGAATCACCTGAGGTCAGGAGTTCAAGACTTGTCTGGCCAACATGGTGAAACCCCTTCTCTACTAAAAATACCAAAAATTACCCAGGTGTAGTGGCACGCGCCTGTAATCCCAGCTACTCAGGAGGCTGAGACAGGAGAATCGCTTGAACCCGGGAGGCAGAGGTTGCAGTGAGCCGAGATCGCACCATTGCACTCCAGCCTGGGCAACAAGAACGAAACTCCGTCTCAAAACAAACAAATAAACAAAAAATTTAAAGGTAGGAAGAAATAAAACTGTCTTTGGTGATATGACATGATTAGAAAATCTGAAAGAACAAACAATAAAACT
This sequence comes from Mandrillus leucophaeus, assembly GCF_000951045.1. NCBI lineage: Eukaryota > Metazoa > Chordata > Mammalia > Primates > Cercopithecidae > Mandrillus > Mandrillus leucophaeus. The sequence continues at coordinate 2,394,967 of NW_012103109.1, read as the reverse complement.
CCTGGAACTAACAAGTGATCATAGCAAATTTGCAGGATACAAGATTAATACATAAAAGTCCATTGCTTTCCCATATACCAGCAATATACAAGCAGAATTTAAAATTAAAAACACATTACCATTTAAATTAGCACCCCCCTAAATATGAAATACCCAGGTATTAAATCTAACAAAATTTGTATAAGGTCTATATAGGGAAAACCACAAAATTCTGTGAACGAAATCAAAGAACTAAATAAGTGGAGAGATATTCCATATTCACAGCAAGAAAGACTCAATACTGTCAAGATTTCAGATTCCCAATTTGATTTATAGATTCTATGCAATCCCTATCAAATTAGTTATTTTCTGCATATTGACAAACTGATTCTGAAGTTTATATGAAGAGGTAAAAGATCCAGAATAACTAACTCAATATTGAAGGAGAAAAACAAAGTTTGAGGACTGATAGTACCAAACTTCAGGACTTACTATAAAGCTACAGTAATCAAGACAGTTTGTGTGGTATTAGCAAAAGAATAGCGAGATCAATGTAACAGGAGAGCCTGGAAATAGACCTACATAAATATAGTAAACTGATTTTTTTTATTTTTATTTTTTGAGACAGAGTCTTGCTCCATCACCCAGGCTGGAGTGCAGGGGCGCAATCTCAGCTCACTGCAACCTCTGTCTCCTGGGATCAAGCAACTCTCATGCCTCAGTAACCCCAAGTAGCTGGGACTATAGGCGCCTGCCACCATGCCTGGCTAATTTTTGTATTTTTAGTAGAGGCAGGGTTTCACCATGTTGGCCAGGCTAATCTCGAACTCCTGACCTTAGGTGATCTGACCCCCTTGGCCTCCCAAAGTGCTGGGATTACAAGTGTGAGTCACTGCACCTGGCCTCAACAGATCTTTGACAAAGGAGCAAAGACAATATAATAGTGGAAGACTAATACAATCATCTTAGTAATAGATAAAAGCGGCAGAAAAAATGTACGGACGTGTATAAAACCAGATATTCAACAATTAGAGAATACACATTATTTTCAAGTGCACATAGAATATTAACAAAACTTGACCAAACATTAGGTCAGTTTCAGCAAATATTAAAGAATCAATCTTACAGACCACATTGAGCACAGTCCAAAAATATTCAAAGCTAATTATAAAACACTACCTTATATTATGGATGTCAGAAAATACTTATAAATAAGTATCAATGAAAATAGAAAATAGCAAATATATAATGCAGTTAGTTATACTTAAAGAGAAAATGTACAGACTTTAGACTTAAGTGATTATTTTGTAAAGCAGATAAATTAAAAACAATTAACTAGCTAAGGGTCCAACACATTAAGTACTATGAGAGAGTAAACCCCAAAAATAAAGGCAGAAAGGTAATCATAAAGAACAGAAATGAATAGACAATGCAACAGCAGCAATAAACAGAAACAAAAGATGGTTCTTTGAAAAGTCAAATAATGCCGGACACGGTGGCTCACACTTATAATCCCAGCACTTTAGGAGGCCGAGGCAGGCTGATCACCTGTTAGGAGTTCGAGACCAGCCTGACCAATATGATAAAACCCCATCTCTACTAAAAATACAAAAATTAGCTGGGTGTAGTGGCATGCTCCTGTAATCTCAGCTACTAGGGAGGCTGAGACAGGAGAATTGCTTGAACCTGGGAGGAAGAGGTTACAGTGAGCCAAGATCGTGCCATTGCACTCCAGCCTGGGCAAAAAGAGCAAAACTCTGTCTCAAAAAACAAAAAAAAGAAAAGCGAAATAAAACAAAATTCTATAGCAAGATTGAGCAATTAAAGAGAGAGAGACAGAAGGCATAAATATTAGACATAAAATAGCAGGAATTCAAAATACTATTAAAAGTAAGGTCTAATTTGTTTCCATAAAGGTATCTAGTTGTTCAGCATCATTTATTGAAAAGATTATCTCTTTCTTACGGAAGTACTGGGGCATCTTTGTCAAAAATCATTTGCCCACTATTGTGCAGGTCTATTTCTGGACAAAATCTAGTCCAGAAATTATGTTCCCACCACACTGTCTTCAGTACTGTTGTTTCTGCCTTCCCTTGCCTGTATCAACCACATTTCAAACACTTTTACTAGCCCACTAAAGGTGTTCTGCCTTATTCAAACTGATTATCATCTATGGCTCTCACATTCCACAGGAAAAAAAAAAATATCTTTAAAGGAGCATAAAACTTACACTCCAGAATTTTCTTTCTTTCTTTTTTCCTTTTGAGACAGTCTTGCTCTGTCTCTCAGGCTGGAGTGCAGTGGCGCAATCTCGGCTCACCACAACCTCCGCCTCCCAGGTTCAAGCGATTCGCTTGCCTCAGCCTTCCAAGTAGCTGGGACTACAGGTGCGCACCACCACGCCTGGCTAATTTTTGTATTTCCAGTAGAGACAGAGTTTCATCAAATTGGGCAGGCTGGTCTCGAACTCCTGACCTTGTGATCTGCCCGCCTCGGCCTCCCAAAGTGCTGGGATTACAGGCGTGAGCCATTGTGCCCGGCCCACTCCAGAATTTTCAAAAGAACTCAGAGATGACATCGAAACACAGCACAATTCAATTTATTATTTTTTTTAAAAAGGAAAGAAAAAAATAGGAAAATAGAAGCTGCTGGATTAAATTATTCCCACCTTTGAAAGATGTCAATAACCTAGCCCTAGATTACTCATAAACCCTTTTTCTTCTCCCTTTATTCACAAATGTAAAACTTCTTTAACCATTTGTCCTATGCCCAAGCCATGGGCCTTCTTTGTGACTTTGCTTATGCTAATTCTCCACCTGGAATGCTCTTTTATCTTTCTGTCTTCTAACTCTGCCCATTCTTGGAAGTCTAGCTTGGACTCCAGTAGTTCCTAGAAGCCTTCACAGCTTATCCAGCCCTTATCTTCCCTGTCTGAACTCCTAGTCTAGACTTTACTTGCCAAATGGGCTTGTATTTTCTGTTTTAGACTTTTGGCTCTCTTCTTAGTTCTATTAGTTCATTTTATATATATATATACACACACACACATATATATACACACACACACATATATACACACATATATATGTGTATTTGTTTATTAGTTCATTTGTTTTATCTTTGTAGCTAGATCATAAATCTAAGAATAGGACATTATCTTATTATTTATTGTATTCACCATAACACCTTTTTGGGCATGTAGCAGATAGTCAATAAACTAAGGGTATGATTAAAATTTATTTTTAAAAAAGAGGAGTATAAAAGAGTAAATTATAGACTAAGAGGAATACCTTTAGGTTTAGAACTTCTTAGTGTTCTTCCTCTATCTTCCAATTTATCTACTGTTCTCCCACTGGGTATCTTTTGGGTTCCTTTCTCCCCAGCCACATCCGGACTGCCATCTGGATGTAACTTCTGGGCCTTCACATTCAGCCTTGCAACATTCAACATCTTTAAGGAACGGCACATGGTATTCATCTTCTGTCTCACTGGAGTACGAGGGACACCTCCTACCAAAACATCAGAGAAGGGAAAGTAAATTGCCTTCCACTTCTGTGGAATCAAGAACTACTTTAATTCAGATTACTGTGAAAGAATATCAAAATGAAGCATATCCCTCCAGAATGATTTGAATTAGGAAATACTTGCATCTCTTTCTGCCCACACACAGGGTAGAAAGAGAACCTTTCTTTTAACCAAAGTTTAGGAACTAAACATCTCTATGTGATTGGATTGGAACTAAACATCTCAATGGATGGTTTTCCCATAAGGCAAATGCCAAACAGACTTATTTTGTTGTTACCCAATGGCCACCAAAAATGGTGATGAAACTTTTCTGAATGACAATTTAGCAATCTACATAAAGAGCCAGTTTTCATACCCTGACACAGTAACTGGTTCCTGGAAACTTCTGCTAAGGTAATTACTTAAAAAACAAATTATATGCATAATGTATACTACGGTATTATTTATAATGATGAAAACTGAAAGCAATCTAAATGTTCAACCTGAGAATTTTGTAACTTTAGCTAATGAGGTGGAATAATATCTAAAAAGGCAAGATAGCAAAAGAAAAAATACTTATAAGCAGAACACAAAGTTGTATTTGAATTTCTATCATAATTAAAAATGAAGATGGTTTATTCGTTAGACAGATAAGACTGGGTGATTTTTAAAAAATCACTATTGAACTAATGTAATTATTTTAAAATTTAATTATAAAAATTTGCCCTTCTTTATTTAGTTACCATTTCAACCTCATTTCAGGAAATGCCAATCTTTTAAAATGTAGTCTCAGAAAACAATGCCTTAAGAAACAGCCCTTCTAGGTGCATACGTTTCTTTTTGCTGTCTTCTTGATGAGTTATGGTGGATTCTTCACGAGATTTTCTCTGGTAGAGCTCGGCAAGGCAATGTGTTAATTCATCTTCAGTTTTGGAAGACTCTTCCTTATTAGCTGAGGCAGCCTGTAACGACCTGTAAAGTCAAGATGTCTAGAATAAAACCAAAATTCTAATTTTGCAAAATGCTTTAGAAATAAACAACACTGAAATACCCACTATCCTCTAAAAAGCTAACCAAAAGATGTCCCCACAAGATGCCTTCAAAAATATATTTTCTTAGGAGAGAAAATGTCCCTCCTCTCATTTTTGATTTGAATGAATGCAGGAACCAAAGCTGTCTTGTTTACAAAACCATTAACTATTACATATAATATTGACTTTTATTAATAGGATTCTTCATGAATTAGGGTACAAGTCTAATTATGGCAACTATTTCACTTCAGGTTTCCATAGTTATTTTTTACTCAGTTTCCATATATCAAAGTAAAAAATGATGTTAATACATTGTAGTAAGTATTGCAATGACTTCGAATAATTCTTTCACATTGTAATAAACTAATTCGGGATTGATGAGAAGAGGAGGAAGTAGGGCAGGCAGGAGGGGTGATTAGTTATTAAATGCTTTTCCACCTAGAGCTAAATATGTCATTAACGAAATTATGAAAATGGCACAACATTCAAAATGTGTTATTTGTATTTTAATACCTTCCATTATCTGATATATCTGATTAAAAAGTGGAAGAAAGTTACGGTGACATTAGTTGAACAGATATTACAGGGTGGAATACGTGCTGGGTCTGTCGGTTTCATCCATACAGCCAGTATGAAGCAGGTTAATCCTCCCTAAGTGTGCTGGTGCTCTGTCACCTATCTTGGAGTGCAGTGGCACGATCTTGGCTCGCTGCAACCTCCACCTCCTGGATTCAAGTGAATCTTGTGCCTCAGCCTCTCAAGTAGCTGGGATTACAGACATGTGCCACCATGCCGGGCTAATTTTTTTGTATTTTTAGTAGAGACGGGGTTTCACCATGTTGGTCAGGCTGGTCTTGAACCCCAGGCCTCAAATGTCTGCTGGCCTTGGCTTCCCAAAGTACTGGGGTTGCAGGTGTGAGCCACCATGTCGGGCCTGGATTTTCCATAAAGACAATCATACTATCTTCAAACACTTCAATATTTACACCTTATAACAATACTTAGAGATAATTACAAAAAAAAAAAAAACATGGGCCACATTTGTACATTAAAAACTACAAAACACTGAGGGAGATTAAAGAGAGACCTAAATAAATGGATAGCTGCACCATGTTCATGGATCGGATGACTCAACATTGTTAAGATGTCAGTTCTTTCCAAATTTATCTACGATTCAATGTACTCCTAGAGTTTCAACAGACTTGTGTGTGCGTGGAAACTGACAAGCTGTTTCTGAAGTTTATATGAAAATGCGAAGTATCTAAAATAACCAAAAAAAATTCTAAAAAAACAAAACCAAAGTTTAGAGGACTTATACTACCTGATTTAGTGACTAGTGCTATAAAGCTACAGTATATAGTATTGCTGTAACGCAATATTGAAGATAATGTCGTATTAACATAGTTTCTGGACTGTATTCTGTCTAGAAATCAATCTGCACAAAGGTGGCCAGTTGATTTTTGATAAGGTGCCATGGTAATTAGTGGGAAAAGATAGTCTTTTAGCAAATGGTGTTGGAACAATTGAATGGATATCTGTGTGGAGAAAATAAACATCAACCATACCTCTTAATAATAGGTTGAATTTCTGCCGTATCGTTTACATTTCTAATATTGTTTGTCTTTTAATTGCTTGATCTTGCTATAGATTATTTTATTTGGCTTTTCAAATAACCATCTTTTGTTTCTCTTGATGACTTAGATTTATTTGTTTTCTATTTAATTTATTTCTGTTCTTATCTTCATTGCTTTCCTTCTTTTGTAGGGTGGAGGTTACTCTCTTGTTTACTTCTCATGTTGGATTCTTAGTAATTGATTACTAACTTTTTTCTTTACAAAAATAGTCTGCAAATACTTCTTTAAGTATAAATTCAGCTGCATTATTCAAATTTGCTGTTTTCTATTTGCGTTGATACTTAGTTATAAATATTTTCTCACTTTCATAATATAAGGGAGTGTTTATATTTAACTAGATGAATTACTTTGGTAAATTTTAAAGAATTTTTAGCATGTATATGTTTATATATTGTTAACATATTATCTAACATACTCTCACAATATATACTAAGTATGAGAGTATTTTATCTTTGTAATTAGTTTTTAATATTATTAGACTATACTCAGAGAATGTGGCCTGTTAAGAAAAAAATGCAGATAACTGAACATTGATTTTAATAATTAATACTCAGAGATATAAAAAAGTTTTACCCAAATGACTCCATCAAATTGGAACTAGCACCACGGATGTTACAGAAAGGAAACCACTTTTCCACAACAGCTGGACTCCAGGGAGTGGTGTGGCCAAGTTCCTGCTGGGCCCACTCTGGAACAGGAGAAGCTATTGGAGCAAAGGAACAGAGGCAGGAGAGGAAACCGCATGAGAACCAAAGCAGAGAATTCTAAGCACTTGCTCTTCCCCTGGACTGACTGCATTCCTCCAAAGGACATACAAAGTGCATTTGTTCTCCGGCTAACATTTGTTCTCTGGCACCACAAACTGCTACAGGCCTATGTGGTAAATAAAAAATGCTACTGAAAAACCCACAGATACAATTTAAAATCTTTTGTTATTACTGGCTATAAATCCTCTCATCTTATTTCTGAAATGTTCCTCTAACCAGGTTAAAAATATATATTGTTCTTCTATTTATTTATTTATTCTTTTGAAACAGAGTTTCACTCTTCTTGCCCAGGCTGGAGTGCAGTGGCACGATCTCGGCTCATGAGCCGCAACCTCCGCCTCCCGGGTTCAGGCAATTCTCCTGCCTTAGCCTCCTGAGTAGCTGGGATTACAGACATGTGCCACCACACCCAGCTAATTTTGTATTTTTAGTAAAGACAGGGTTTCTCCATGTTGGTCAGGTTGGTCTCGAACTCCTGACCTCAGGTGATCCGCCTGCCTTGGCCTCCCAAAGTGCTGGAATTATAGGCCTGAGCCACAGCGCCTAGTCCTGTTCTTAAAAATGGCTTTGTACGGTTGCGCACAGTGGCTCATGCCTGTAATCCCAGCACTTTGGGAGGCCGAGGTGGGTGGATCACCTGAGGTCAGGCGTTTGAGACCAGCCTGGCCAACATGGCAAAGCCCCGTCTCTACTAAAAGTGCAAAAATTAGCTGGGTGTGGTGGCAGGTGCCTGTATTCCCAGCTATTCAGGAGGCTGAGGCAGGAGAAGCTT
>NW_012103109.1:2385100-2385973 GCF_000951045.1 Mandrillus leucophaeus | reverse complement strand
CAGGCGCCCACCACCACGCCCGGCTAATTTTTTGTATTTTTAGTAGAGATGGGTTTTCACCATGTTAGCCAGGATGGTCTCGATCTCCTGACCTCGTGATCCGCCAGCCTTAGCCTCCCAAAGTGCTGGGATTACAGGCATGAGTCACCGTGCCCAGCCGACTACGCCCTTTCAACTCGTGTTCTTCTCCTTGGCTGTTTGGCCACATGCACTTTCCTGGAAGTGCTTATGATGTAGTTCCCTATCGTTGTCATTGGCCCCTGTCTCCATAATACCACAGCCTCAACCCTTCCATCATGCCATCTTCACCTTTCTTTTAAGGGATAAGGTATATTTATTATGGAGTTTACTTATTATGAATTTAATGTGTCTTTTAATCAAACTATAATTTTTATTAGGATTGCACTTTTTTTGTTGTTTTTAATTGAGACAAGGTCTTGCTATGTTGCCCGGCTGGTCTTGGACTCCTGGGCTCAAGCAATCTTCTTGCTTCAGCCTCCTGAGGTCTTGGACTCCTGGGCTCAAGCAATCTTCCTGCTTCAGCCTCCCGAGGAGCTGGGATTACAGGCACGTGTCCCCCCACCCAGGATTGCCTTAGTTTTTATCACTGCCAAAGATTTTGAGAAGTCTGTCCCAACTGTAGTTCTCCCAAAGCTATTATTTTTAGTGTAAGATTTTGTAGAATTTTTTAAACAAGCAAAAGAAACTTCACATCACATGACAGCATAAATGCCTATAATTGCATCTGCTGTTTTATTACAAAATTCAGACAAGGGCAGTAAAGGTCTATGAGAATAAATATGACATGATAGTTTCTTCTCAAGTCATTGTATGCTGGATTAGGGGAGAAAGGCCAGAAATACCTGCCTCAGG
>NW_012103109.1:2377472-2378420 GCF_000951045.1 Mandrillus leucophaeus | reverse complement strand
AAAAAAAAAAAAAAATGGTTTTGTACAATAATAAATATACAGTAACAAAACTGCAGAATATCACAATTCTGTTGCACTGAGTAGGTAAATTGGAAATAGGAAGATGTGGCTCTGCGTTGGGGAGTGTAAGGGTAGAAGGTTCTCTTAAAATAAGCCTGATGGAGGAGGTGGTTGGGGGAACAGTAACAGAAATTTCAGTGAACTCTGTAATTCTGAGAGGTCCATCTAAGACCCTAGACAAATGAAATGTTAGACATTAATGAAGTCTTGGGGAAAAAACCCAAATACTTAAAATGTATTCAAACTTATTGAGACAACCAAGTTTTAGGCCTTCGTTCAGTGACAGAATTCAGAGATAAATACAACGCCTACTTCGAAAGGAGCTCCCAGTATAGGAAGAGTAGGTCCACTCTTGTGAAGTCATGGAGATATGTATAAATGTTAGCATATGCTAACTCTGTCTAGATGGGCAAGGAAGGTCTCATGGAGAATGCAGTATTTGGGCTAGGTTCTAATGCAGGAATAGGATCTCACCCAGATGGAGCATGGTGGGGAGACTGGACAACAAGCTGGCACACTGATTTATAACCTGGAAGAAACTGTGGGCCATGCCACAGCAGAGTACTTGTAAAATACTGCAGTTCTTCCTTTACCAAATTCCAAAATACAGTTTTCTGAGCTGCTTCCAAGACTATGTACATAGTTAAGATACAGTCTGTTCTACAATACAAAACTTTCTACAAATAGCCTACACACAATTGATAAGTAAGGTAGTGACATTAGTACAAAATATTATGTTGCTTTGGTTATGTGATCATTCCTAATGTGCTATTATTTTATACCACCAAGTAGCAGCAGCTGAATTCAAAGTGCACAAACACAACTAAATACAAACAGCCAGAGGAGCACAGTGCTGTACACTACACCCTTTCTTTTTTTTTTTTTTTT
>NW_012103109.1:2373725-2376337 GCF_000951045.1 Mandrillus leucophaeus | reverse complement strand
CTCCAAGTCTCAAGCCTCCCTCTGCATGGAGAGAGAGTGCCCCTCACAGAGTTACCTGCACCTCTTCCAGCAAATGCCAAGCAGGAGCCCAACGCTAAAAACAAGGCCACCCTCCACTGGCCTCCCAGGCAGGACTTTGGAGGGAGCCCTAGGCCCTCGGAGTTAGATGCCCTCCTTGTAGTCTCCACGCCTACATGGGCAGGAGTGTGGGTGGGCCGAACATCCACGCTTCTTACCCCCCAAACTCACAGGTTCAGCACCATTAGCTGCATTGAAACCACCAGGAATTAATCTCATGATCCCCTTGATAGCTGCTTTTTCCCATCATGCGAAGCCCTAGACCCCTAGGTCACTCCAGTCTGCCCACTGGAATCTCCTCACTGCTCCTTCCGTCTCCTATCCTGTCATCTCGGCCCAGCCCTTCCACACATAAAATCCTCCCACCCTGCCCTCTGGAACTCACTGACCCTCATCAGCAAAATCCCCTATATCCTCAATTCCATCTTCTCCTGCCCTGAACACACTGTTTCCCCTGCAGCGCTGGAGAGAACTGACTGCTCCCCCGCCAAGCTCTTCTTCGACTTGGCCCTGAGGTGGGCTGGTATCCTCCTTGCCTCTTCCAGATCATTTTCCCTCTACCTGCTGAAAATAATGACAAAAACCCAGCTTTGAGTCTCACATCAAAGCCTATACTCTCATAGTCCTCTAACAAGCCTGGATCATTCCCCCTTACTCCTCAAAGACTGTTAGCTCCCGACTCACCACCATCAGTCTCTCCAGTACTATTTAGTCTTAACTCTGGATTATTTCAATACACACATTTGATGCTACCAACACTCTGGCCTTTGTCCCCTTGAATTCCTCGCTTCTGGTGCCCCGGTGCATTGCCATCCTTCAGTCACTCTCTCCTCCTGGTCACCACTGTCCATGATCTCAAGCACCCCACTCTGACCACCTCCATCTATTTTTTAACTCTCTCCTTTGAGCACATTGGCTCCAGAAATCCTGAGACCCCTACAACCCACTGATCTGATCGCCTGTCCTTGTTGTCCTCACTTTCCTCCTTACCCTGCCTTGTTCCATGGACAAATCCTAAATCTCTTCCCGTTCATACCTTTGAATCCCTGACCCCTCTCTAGCTTTACCGCCCTCATTTGGGAAAATTCCAACCCTGGTTAATCCAGCTCCCTGCCTACTCTGCAGCTGTGCCAGCTGGTGAATGTGGTTGGAGGAAGGCAAGCCCATAGAGGGATCTCACTTTACCTTCACGACCATCCCAGCAACCTTCCACCTTCCTGCTATCTTCACCCTCTCACCAGCCACTTCCTTCTCCCCTCTCTCCTCAGCCTCCAGCATCTCCTTAAGTCTTCATTTTCAGCTGATGATGTCACTTCCTAACTCACTAAAAAACCTGAAGCAATCAGAAGAGAACCCCATACACTCACACCAACATCACTCACCTCGGCACCCCAGCCCTTATATTTTTGCCTTCCCCCAGTTGTCACAGATGAACTGTGCTTGTTCCCAAGACCAACCCCTCCACTTGCGCTTCCTCAAAGCCCTCTAACCAACAATTCTCTCTATCCCCTGCATTAATTTTTACCATTTTATCTTATCAGCATGCAAGCAGGCTATTATTATTTCTAAAAATCAAAACCAAAAACCTTGACCCTTCTTCCCTCTGTAGCCACTGTTTTCATTACTCTAATATCTTTTAGATCAAAACTACTCCAAAAAATTGTCTGCACTTGCTGTTTTCCTCTTTTCACAGTCTCTTCTGAACCTACTCCCACTCACATTTCTACCCTCACAATTCCACCAAAACTGATATCACAACCATCACATTGTGATGGTATCACGAGCATCCACACTGCTCAGTTGAATGTCAGCTCCCAGCCTTCATCTTCCTTGGCCTATCAGTAGTAAATAACCCAGTCAAGCGCTTCCTCTCTTCACTTGGCTTCCAGGGTACCACAATCTGGGTGTTCTTTACCTCAGTGACTGTCCCCCTTTTGTCTCCTTTGCTGGTTTCTCTCTCCTCATCCCCCAGACTGCTTAACATTGGGATGCAGGGGTTAGTCCTTAGTCCCCTTCTCTTTCCCATCTATGCCCACCCCCATGGTGATCTTAACCCATCTCATGGCTTTAAACATCACTGATGACTCCCATCATCTCTAGTCCAAACAAATCTCCCAAATACAAACATGCATAGTTGATGCCTACTCAATACCATGTGTGGATGTCTAACGAACAACTCAAACTTACCATGCCCAAAACAAACCCTCCAGTCCTCACCACCCCAGCCCCTGGTTCTCCCACAGCCTTCCCCATCTCAGAAGGAAACTGCTTTCTACCAGTAACTTAGGCCAAAAGTCTCTGGAATCATTTTCAATTTCTCTATAGCTCACCCTACACATTTAATCTAACAGCAAATTTTGCTGGCTTTACCTTCAAAATATATCCAAGAGCTACAAGTACTTCCAACTACCTGCATTTCCCACCATCTCTTGCCTGGATTATTGCAATATTTCTGACTGGTTCTATCCTTGCCTCAATATGGTAGCCAGAGTAATGCTGTGAAAACATAAGTCAGATCGTGTCACTGCAGAAAA
>NW_012103109.1:2359787-2373675 GCF_000951045.1 Mandrillus leucophaeus | reverse complement strand
TCTAACAAGCCTGGATCATTCCCCCTTACTCCTCAAAGACTGTTAGCTCCCGACTCACCACCATCAGTCTCTCCAGTACTATTTAGTCTTAACTCTGGATTATTTCAATACACACATTTGATGCTACCAACACTCTGGCCTTTGTCCCCTTGAATTCCTCGCTTCTGGTGCCCCGGTGCATTGCCATCCTTCAGTCACTCTCTCCTCCTGGTCACCACTGTCTATGATCTCAAGCACCCCACTCTGACCACCTCCATCTATTTTTTAACTCTCTCCTTTGAGCACATTGGCTCCAGAAATCCTGAGACCCCTACAACCCACTGATCTGATCGCCTGTCCTTGTTGTCCTCACTTTCCTCCTTACCCTGCCTTGTTCCATGGACAAATCCTAAATCTCTTCCCGTTCATACCTTTGAATCCCTGACCCCTCTCTAGCTTTACCGCCCTCATTTGGGAAAATTCCAACCCTGGTTAATCCAGCTCCCTGCCTACTCTGCAGCTGTGCCAGCTGGTGAATGTGGTTGGAGGAAGGCAAGCCCATAGAGGGATCTCACTTTACCTTCACGACCATCCCAGCAACCTTCCACCTTCCTGCTATCTTCACCCTCTCACCAGCCACTTCCTTCTCCCCTCTCTCCTCAGCCTCCAGCATCTCCTTAAGTCTTCATTTTCAGCTGATGATGTCACTTCCTAACTCACTAAAAAACCTGAAGCAATCAGAAGAGAACCCCATACACTCACACCAACATCACTCACCTCGGCACCCCAGCCCTTATATTTTTGCCTTCCCCCAGTTGTCACAGATGAACTGTGCTTGTTCCCAAGACCAACCCCTCCACTTGCGCTTCCTCAAAGCCCTCTAACCAACAATTCTCTCTATCCCCTGCATTAATTTTTACCATTTTATCTTATCAGCATGCAAGCAGGCTATTATTATTTCTAAAAATCAAAACCAAAAACCTTGACCCTTCTTCCCTCTGTAGCCACTGTTTTCATTACTCTAATATCTTTTAGATCAAAACTACTCCAAAAAATTGTCTGCACTTGCTGTTTTCCTCTTTTCACAGTCTCTTCTGAACCTACTCCCACTCACATTTCTACCCTCACAATTCCACCAAAACTGATATCACAACCATCACATTGTGATGGTATCACGAGCATCCACACTGCTCAGTTGAATGTCAGCTCCCAGCCTTCATCTTCCTTGGCCTATCAGTAGTAAATAACCCAGTCAAGCGCTTCCTCTCTTCACTTGGCTTCCAGGGTACCACAATCTGGGTGTTCTTTACCTCAGTGACTGTCCCCCTTTTGTCTCCTTTGCTGGTTTCTCTCTCCTCATCCCCCAGACTGCTTAACATTGGGATGCAGGGGTTAGTCCTTAGTCCCCTTCTCTTTCCCATCTATGCCCACCCCCATGGTGATCTTAACCCATCTCATGGCTTTAAACATCACTGATGACTCCCATCATCTCTAGTCCAAACAAATCTCCCAAATACAAACATGCATAGTTGATGCCTACTCAATACCATGTGTGGATGTCTAACGAACAACTCAAACTTACCATGCCCAAAACAAACCCTCCAGTCCTCACCACCCCAGCCCCTGGTTCTCCCACAGCCTTCCCCATCTCAGAAGGAAACTGCTTTCTACCAGTAACTTAGGCCAAAAGTCTCTGGAATCATTTTCAATTTCTCTATAGCTCACCCTACACATTTAATCTAACAGCAAATTTTGCTGGCTTTACCTTCAAAATATATCCAAGAGCTACAAGTACTTCCAACTACCTGCATTTCCCACCATCTCTTGCCTGGATTATTGCAATATTTCTGACTGGTTCTATCCTTGCCTCAATATGGTAGCCAGAGTAATGCTGTGAAAACATAAGTCAGATCGTGTCACTGCAGAAAATCCCCAAAGGCTTCCTCTCTCACTCATAGTAGAAGCCAAAGTCTTTTCAGTACCTGTAAAGCCCTGTTGCTGGCTCTCTGCTGCTGTTTAGTCTGCTGCTGGCTCTCTGATCTCACCCCCTCCTACTCTCTCCTTGCTCCTTTCACCACAGCCACAGGCTTCCCTGCAACTCCTCTAACACCCTTCTGAGCCTTGGCACTCGCTATTGCCTCTACCAGCAACTCCTTGCCATCACTTCCTTCATGCCTTTGCTCAAATATTATTTTTTCAGCAAGGCCTTCCCTGACCACCCTACTTAAAATTGCAACCCTCCCGACCCTAACACACCCCATTCCTTTGTTCCTGCTTTACTGCTATAACTTTTGTCTCTTTAGAATAAACTGTAATTTTCCTGACTTACTGTTTTGTCTCCCCTGACTAGATGGGAAGATATCTTTGTCCATATTGTTCTCTAATATAGTCCCAGTACCTCAAACAGTGCCTGACATACAGCAGGTACTCAAATCTGTTGAATAAATGAATGAATTAAAGAAATATCAAGTTGACATTTAAATCTACCTAGCATAAATAAAGTTTGTAATACTAATATGATACAAACCTTATTTATGCTAGGTAGATTTAGTAGTAACAATGCATTTAGTTGCAATGCCAGTAGTAACAATGCAATGCAGGGTAGATAGAATCACAACAGTTTTATATGCAGTATTTATTAAATATATTAAAAACCATGACTTCGATTTCAGACTGGTTTCATGGAACCTGCAGCCTCCTCAGAAGTACTTAAGGAAATCTATAAACAATAATGATTTAAACTGCCTGAAGTATTGTAGCTTTCTTTTATCTGTGTTATAACATATTGGGGTTCTACTAACTGCACAGTGAAAAAGTCCTGATGCTGGAAAAGACTGCAAACCACCCTAGACTATGTTAGTTACTGGTTTAGGAGCTTACCAGCAGAAGCAGTATCTGCAAGTGAATCATGAGTCTGATTCAATATACCATCCACAACATCTGAGAAAAGGGAAGCTGTGTCCTGGGGGCTGTCAGTCACAGCTGTTTGGAGAACATGTCGTTGAAATTCAGCCTCCTTGGTGCGGAACACAGTGAGGATTGTAGCATTGGCAGAGAGCGGGGAAATAACTCCAGTGATGGGGGGCCAGCCTTCACCAGGGTCCACATCAGCAACCTATGTGAGAAGTTCTAATTAGTTGAGAATATTATTGTCAATATGCCTAAAGAAGAATGTAGTGTACTAAAAGACAGAATAACCATTTTCCCAATGATTATTAATGTGAAAACTATGAAAAAAAAAGAGAGAGATTTGATAATTATTAGAGGTAGAAGGGAATTTATTAATCACAGAGTCCTAATACTTCTACTTACAAATAAGTAAAACCTGACATTACCAGGAATATTTACTAGGTATTTACTATGTGCTCACTGAATCCTCACAATCGTCCTGAGGTAAAATAATTATTATCCCCATTTTATAAAGGAGGGATTGAGGCTGAGGCAGAAGTAACCTGTTAAAGCCACCTACTTGGTAAGAGAAGATGCCAAGCATATGTGACTTTGAAACCCATGTACTTAACCATGAGGCAGAAATACCACTTGAGAGATTTATCCAGACATACAGTAGGCAGCAGAGCTGAGACCTAATCCAGATCACCGACTCCCAAACCCAGTGCTGTTTTCCTCAGAGCACACAACTCTTAGAACAGCATCTGTCCAAAGACTACTCTATTTTTCTCCAGAATATTTTACAATGGGAACCAGAAATGAGACCCCTCCTGAGAGTATGAAGGCAAAAGACAAAGTAACGTAAGGAATTCGCTGGTAGTTTAAAAATAATAATCACCGTTAAATCAAATCTGGATATGTATATGTTCCTTTTCAGAAGACATTTCTACATTTGTGTAACTACTGTCCAACTACTGAGTTACACAGACAATTATATTGCATTGTATATAGTTACACAACTACTATACTATTATACCTAATTTTACTGTGTAGCAGCTTTTTCTTAAATACTTATATAAAAGTAGTAAATATATAACAGAATACTTAAAAAATAATGAGAAATCACTCATCACATTACTACCCTAACATAAGCACTCCATCTGGCCAACTGCCTTCTTCCCTATGGGAATATAATTTAACTTAATTGGATTCTTGATACATGCAATTTTATAAGTTATTTCTTCTCTAATGAGCATTGCTGTCATGATACTATAATGTCGACAATATTATTTGCAAAAGCATAATCAGTTTTACTAACACTATATTGTGTAAGGCATTTATAAACACACTTATTTCACTTTACCAGTATGTTGTTAGACAAGCATAACTTCCCGTGTGGAGGATACCTACCAGGTGTAACTCTTCAGCAGTCAGCCTGCTTACCAGCTGCTGAAATAACAGCCTTTGAGTTGCTGTGCTCTCCTCTGGACTTTGTAGCATCCAGCTGTCGGTGCCCAAAGTGCTGCTCGTTGGGAGAGACCACTGGGCCACAGAGCCTTTTAGAGAAATTCTGACTGGTTTCTGAAAATGTCTCTGATACATGGCCAAGGGCTCTAGGGTGACTGTCCATGTTTCCTGAATCTCTTTGCCTGCATAGAAATAAAGATTAATTAGACCAGAATGCCAAATTAAAATTAAAAAGAAAAAAAGATTAAAATTCAAATATAAGGAATACATACTAAAAAGAGATTTATTAACAATAAGAAGAAAATCAAGTTGCCAGTTGAGATACTGTCACTTAGTTGAACACTTCAACCCTTATTCTACTGCCACGCCATCACAGCAAATTCATTTAGCTCTATAGAAAAAGCTATAAACAAATGGAATTACAAAGGCAATATGTAATGGCAGAACTTCTCAGAAATTATGACTTAGAAATAAGTATTGAAGGCCAGGCATGGTGGCTCATGCCTGTAATCTCAGCACTTTTGGAGGCCAAGGCCAGAGGATCACTTGAGGTCAATGAGTTAAAGACCAGCCTGGGCAACATGGCGAAACCCCATCTCTACAAAAAATACAAAAATGAGCAAGGTGTGGTGGCTCATGCCTGTAGTCCCAGCTACTTGGGAGGCTGAGGTGGGAAGATCCCTTGAGCCCAGGAGGTCAAGGCTGCAGTGAGCCGCGATCTGAGCTATGATCGTACCACTGCACTCCAGCCTGGGTGATAGAGCAAGACCTTGTCTTAAAAAAAAAAAAAGAAAAAAGAAAAAGAAAAGAAGTAAGTATTCAAGCAATGTTTACTACTTATGAGAAAGAAGATACCACTTCTTAAATCCATAAAGTACAGTGCATCATATCTTATGAGGAGGTTAAATTCTAAAGACTGTGTAATGAAATTACATAAACAAAACTACTCTTGAAAATTCCTTAAACTGCACATAATGTATCACACAGTTTTATGTATATATCTCTATGCAGTATTATTTCTGTGACTATACAGTGTATTCAGAAATGAGATTTACCATACAGCAAATCATAAGGTGAAACAAATTTAATGAAGATTCCAACATGTTTGCTTTTCCTGGTAACAGGCATCATTCTGGGTTTCTGTAGACTAATTTATTTCTTCTTTTAGTTGACCATTGTTTCTCTATGGTCTTCAATTTATCAATCTCCTCTATGAGGCAATGAAATATTATACCCATGTGCTTGGGCACCTGAATAATATTACCCTGCTTTGGGAATAGCTGGTAAACTTTTAAATCAATCATTCACTTGTTTTTTTTGTACACAGGCTGGCAGTTGTACTGAATTGGAGTTCAAATCTTTCCTACAGTATCTCTGATTTTGCCTTGATGTCTTTTAATTCTTTCATGACAAGCATTCATTGAGTGCCTGGGCTGTGAGAAATGCCAAAGAAGTTAAAAAGCTTCTTTGAAGAAATTAATGTAACTGAGATTTACCAAAAAAACCTTAAAATATTATTTGCTTACCTTCAACAGGGAGAAATAAGATTCCTTCCATCCGTGGAAACAAGGCCTCATACTCAGGAGAATTATAGAGCAAACAGTTTAAAGTGGCATCAGTTGGTAGCATTGAAATCCACGGAGAGAGATGAGGTTCACTTGACAGCTTTATTTCACTCCTGAGCAGCATTTCCCCAGCTTTAGCAAAATCCCAGCTGAAAGATTCAGATGGCAAGACAGTGCCACCTCCATGGTGGAGCAGTTCACAAACAGTCCAGTATCCAAGGTGGTCTGGGGATTCCCACATCTCAAATAAAATGACAAACAACCTTAGGTTACTACACATTAGGCATTCATAAATAAAAGTAAAGGAAATCAGGAGAAAGTAAAGCTGAAACCAATATTAAAGGGTCGAATTACACAACCAATGTATTTGCTGAGCTAAACAAAAATAATGGTCAGCATCAAGCTACTGTGCAGCAACAGAACAAATTACTACCTACTATGCCTTTAAGAAAGCATTCATTTAGTAAAAATAGTACCTCATTTACATTTTTTGTCAAGGAACAGAAAGAAGTGACACAAATCACTGGGTATAGATTATAAAATGTTAGAAGGAACATAGAACCATTATACTTTAATAAAAATAACTTTTTTTTTTTTGAGTCAGAGTCTTGATCTGTCACCCAGGCTGGAGTGCAGTGGCATGATCTCGGCTCACTGGAACCTCCATCTCTCAGGTTCAAGCGATTCTCTTGTCTCAGCCTCCCAAGTATCTGGGATTACAGAAATGTGCCACCGTGCTCGCGTAATTGTTGTATTTTTAGTAGAGACGGGGTTTCACCATGTTGGTCAGGCTGGTCTTGAACTCCTGACCTCAAGTGATCTGCCTGCCTCAGCCTCCCAAAGTTCTAGGACTACAGGCGTGAGCCACTGTGCCCGGCCTATTAATAAAAATAATTATGTCCTATACAGCACAACACAATAATGGCCAGGTGTCATGGGAGTGAGGCAGGAGTACCTCCCCTAGATGGTGGCCATTGCTCTGACTTGCCCACCCACAGCCCTGTGCAGAGGCCAGACAAACTGAGGCCTCGTCGTGTCTTTTGCCCTAACCCTTACCATAGCCTGTAAAGTCTGTGCTCTGCCTCTAATCGTTCCTCCATGGTGCTCTAAGTATTCTTCCAAATCACTTCTCTAATCATGCTACTTCTCTGAAATTCTGAAAGGCTTCCCACTGCCTCCAGAATAAAGTAACTCTTCAGCATAATCACAAAGCCCTTCACAATCCAACCCTAAACCAGCTTTTGGTACACATTATCTTCTACCCCTCATCCATTCCCACTCCTTCTAGACATATTGAACCATTTGCTATTTCCTGAACATGCCATATTTTAAGGCTTCCCTGTTTTTGCTGATTTATATTTCCTGTGCCTCCCCTTCCTTCTTCACCAACTGAATGGTTATTACACTTCTGTATCTGGCTTAAATCCTGCTTTCTTTGTAAAAGCACTGCTTCACTCCTTCACACACAGCTGACTCTTCAGTCAACCTTCTTTCAACAAACTTTTATTGAGCAACCTCTATGTGCCATGTCTAGGATCTTGAAGTGAGGGGTGGGGTGAATAAAACAGTACCAACATAAAATATTTAACATGGCATCACAGTATAACAACAATATTCAGTTACCATGAATATGAAGGAGGAGCACACCCCTTAGAATATGCTCATCATGCCAGTTAACAATTATAAACTATAAACTGCTATGTGAATGTGAGGAATTAGAACTAGAAGGGTCTTGAACGTCAACTAGGTCATTCCCAAACTTCCTATTATAGTCAAGTTCAAAGACAAGCAGGGTATCGTCCGTGGTCACAGCAAGGCAATGATGGACCAGTCCAAGAACCCAGGACTGTTCTGAATAGACTGCTTTCATTTATTTTTATTTTTTGAGACAGGGTCTTGCTCTGTTGCCCAGGCTGGAGTGCAGTGGCATGAACATGGCTCACTGTAGCCTTAACTTTCTGGACTCAAGCAATCCTCTCGCCCCAGCCTCCTGAGTAAGTAGCCGGGAGTACAGGCATGTGCCACCACATCTGGCTAACTTTTGTATTTTTTGTAGAGATGGGGTTTCACCATGTTGCCCAGGTTGGTCTCAAACTCCTGGGTACAAGAGATCCTCCTGTCTCAGCCTTCCAAAGCTGGGGTTACCGGTATGAACCACTAGGCCTGGCCTAGACTGCTTTTAAAATTTGGATCATGACCATCTGGTGGACTTTGATAGATTCTCTGATGGATTAATTGAGTGGTTTATGATCAGCATTAAACACACACAAAAAAAGATCCCATGTAACGAAGATAAACAATGTACTGGAGCACATTACCTTCTAATCTATCTAAACTTTTGTTTCAGTTATGCGTATCAATCTGGAAAACGCTGTATTAGATTAACCAATTAATTAGTATGTGCTGTTACCATCCATGTATCTATATCTGTGTTCACTGCTATGGAGAGAATGGTAACCTAGTTCAGACGCCATAGATCCTGATTAGGATTTGCTGCCAAAGGGACGCAAAAATTTTGTTGAAATTGTTTCAGCCAGAAGACCAGCCGGGAAAACAAACAAAAAAACCCTGCTAATGAAATGAAAGGTTAAGATGTAACTTTGTGGCTGGTGGTGGTGGCCAACGCCTTTAATCCCAGCACCCCTCACTTTGATCCACAAGGCAGGTGGATCACCTGAGGTCAGGAGTTCAAGACCAGCCTAGTCAACAGGGTGAAAACCCATCTCCACTAAAAATACAAAAATTAGCTGGGTGTGGTGGTCGGTGCCTGTAATCCCAGCTATTGGGGAGGCTGAGGCAGGAGAATCGCTTGAACCTGGGAGGCGGAGGTTGCAATGAGCCCAGATCGCACCACTGTACTCCAGCCTAGGTGACAAGAGCGAAACTCTGTCTTGGGGGGCGGGGGTGGGGGGAGAAGATGTAACTGTAATAAGTGTTGAAAAGGACATTAAGTTTCTATGAAAGGTAATGTGTGCATGCCTTAGTCTGTTTAATGTTGCTTATAACAGAATAGCTGAAACTAGGTAATTTGTAAAGAAAAGGAATTTATTTCTTACAGTTATGGAGGCTGAGAAGTCCAAGGCCAGGGTGCTGCACTTTGCAAAGGCCTTCCTGCTGGTGGGGACTCTGCAGAATCCCAAGGCAGCACAGGGCAAAGCACTGAGCAAGTGAGCCTCAACACTTTCTTCCTCTTTTTATAAAGCCATCAGTCCCACTCCCATGACACCCATTACTCCATGAGTTTTGGAGGGGAGAGATATTCAAACCATAGCAAAACATGTGATTTAAAAAAAATAACAGCCTGTACTCCCAGCACTTTGGGAAACAGAGGTGGGGTGGATCACCTGAGGTCAGGAGCTCGAGACCAGCCTGACCAAGATGGTGAAACCCTGTCTCTACTAAAAATACAAAAATTAGCCGGACGTGGTGGCACGTGACTGTAATCCCAGCTACTCGGGAGGCTGAGGCAGGAGAATCACCTGAATCCGGGAGGCAGAGGTTGCAGTGAGCCCATATTGCGCCATTGCACTCCAGCCTGGACAACAGAGCAAGACTGTCTCAAACAAAACAAAACAAAAACAAAAATATGAACAGTATACTACAGAGTATGGTCACATTTTTCATTCGTATGTATATTATAGGATAAGTGACAGACACGTCCCAGTGGTAGTTTCAAATTTGGGGATCTGTAAATGTCCACTAGACTATAAGCTCCAAGAGAGCAGGGACTACATCTATTTGATTCCTTAGCATACCTGGCAGGTATGGAACAAATATGTGTTGAATAAATCTAAGGCGTAAAGTTGAAAATGTGTCAGAGGTCTCTTATCCTCTATTCTATCCTATATCTTAGAAAATATGATATCCTGTTTTATGCGCTTGGATCCCTCCGCCTCCAATGTAAGTGCAAGTTCTGTTTCTCCCAGTTATACTTCCCACACTGTGCGCTCCCCAAGGCAGGACCTGGATTTTCTCTTCTTCCCTTTTGCCCACTCCTGGACAGAGCACTCCCCAAGGACACAGCCTAAACCTTCCTTTTGCCCAGCATGGCTGGGCAGGTTTTTGAATAGGAAATGCTAGATCTTCAGCAGAAGAAAATTCCAGAAAAGCTTAAGAGTATCTGATGGGCATTTTCTTAGGGGAAACAGCAGATGTAAGAAGGGAAGCCTCAGAGAAGACCCATCCCCTCAGTCGACGGTATGTCAGACCTGGAAGGGATCTTTAAAAATATCCAGTCAACCCACTTATTTCAATGCTATTCAAAAAAAAAAAAGAGAGAGAGAGAGAGAGAGATTAAAGAGAAAAAAAGCGAGACAAAGAATCTCCAAGACCCATCAAGCCCCATCTAACTTATTTCTAGCCAATATTTAACAAAATACAATTCCAGAAGAAAGTTTTTGATGTGATATGAATTGTTTCAAACTGAGCAATGTGTTGTATACTGTGTCTAAGGCTCGACTGGCTGCCTTAAATTTTAATATTTCTAAGATTCCATTTTCCCCATAAATGTTTATCATCTCCTTAAACACTTCTTGTCCTTTCCTTTTCTTAACAAACCACTGCTGCCTTATTTTGCATTTCATTTTGTATGTGAAGGCACTTTGAAAATGTTAACACACCATATCATTATTTAAATGCTTGCTCATTTTCCATCTGTAATCTTGCAATTTAACTCACTCCTGGGTTAGTGACATGTATTTCCATTAAGCGGAATGGCATCTTTCACCTGGTTAAACCACATTCCAAAGACTTCCCATTAATTAATTAGAACAAAATCCACATTTTTGACCTTGGCCCTACAGGTCGGCCTCTCCTGCTTTCTGACTTCCTCTCACACTGCTCCCCTTGCCTACTAGGTCTCAGCACTCCTTGCCTTTTTGTTTCTGAAACAAACTAAGTTCATTTCCAGCTGTAATCCTTACACCTGCTCATCTCTTCACCTGGAATATTCTTTACCTACCTTTGAGTTCCTCCTCCTTCACCATTCAATTATCTGCTCAAAAAGGCCTTCCCTGCTGGGCGCAGTGGCTCACGCCTGTAATCCCAGCACTTTGGGAGGCTGAGGTTGGCGGATTGCCTGAGCACAGGAGTTTGAGACCAGGGTGGGCAGCATGGTGAAACCCCGTCTCTACTAAAAATACAAAAAAATTAGCCAGGCGTGGTGGCACCCGCTTGTAATCCCAGCTACTTGGGAGGCTGAGGCAGGAGAATTGCTTGAACCCAGAAGGTAGAGGTTGCAGTGAGCCGAGATCGTGCCACTGCAACTCCAGTCTGGGTGACAAAGCAAGACTCTGTCTCCAAAAAAAAAAAAGCCTTCCCTGACTATCACCCTATATACAATAACCACCTCCTTCTACTCCCATCCTCTCACCCCGTTTTATTTTCTCCAGAGCATGATTTGAAATTGTCACTTGCTTATCTGTTTAATCTGTTCCCTGCTTTGGCTAATATGTCCCCAGCAGCTCAAACAGTGTGGTAGGCACTCAATGTTACTGGCTTCTCAATGTACATTTGTTGACTAAATGAAGTGCAATGAGGAGAAGGATGAAGGCAAAAATATATACTTAACCTAGCACTTAACAGGAGCAGGGGCCCTCACCGCTTCAACAAAAATCCAAATTAGCCATGTAAGACTTTAAGTTTGCAAGTATTTACTCATTTAGTCAGCAAATACTGACTGAACACCTACAATGTTTAATACACATCTGGGTGGCTGGGCATGGTGGCTCACACCTATAATCCTGGCACTTCAGGAGGCCAAGGCAGGCGGATTGCCTGAGGTCAGGAGTTCGAGACCAGCCTGGGCAGCATGAAACCTGGTCTCTACTAAAAATACAAAAAACTTACTTGGGCATGGTGGCGTGGGCCTGTAGTCTCAGCTACTTGGGAGGCTGAGGCACGAGAATCGCTTGAATCCGGGAGGTGGAAGTTGCAGTGAGGCGAGATTGTGACACTGCATTCCAGCCTGGGCGACATAGATTATCTCAAAAAAAAAAAAAACACACACACACACACATATATACACACACATATATACATGCATATGTATACACACACATGTATACACATATATACATATATATACACACACACACATATATACACACTCACACATCTGGGTATTGTGTTAAAACCTGCTGCCTGCCTCTGAGGTATTTTTAGACTAGATGGAGAGTGAGAGATGTGCACAATCAAAACATATGGAGAAAGGGTTAAGTGCCACACAAAAATGTGTATAGCAATTCAGACGCTGGACTGAGCAGTTGTCACTGGGGGAAGCGTTAAAGGGTAAGTGAAGTTAGGACTGGCCTGGAAGAGTGAGAACTGGCATTCCAGGCAGATTGAAGAACACACATAACACAAAACAAGCGGTCCAGACCTGTTGATTTTCTAGACTGGACTTTAATATGCTAGAGTAGATGTAGTGTGTAGGAAAATCAAGTCTGGGAAGGCAGGTAGGGCCAAAATAGTGAGGGGTCTTAAACAGTAGGTAATGAGGAACTACCCATTTTGTTGTGAAAACTGTCCCTATTTATTTATTTCCTTCCGAAGGGAGCCATAGTCATGTTAGTCTCATTCCGGGTCTGTGGCTGCTCTAAGGACGCTGCCAAGTTCTGGTTAGCAAGGAACGCACCGCGCACGCTGAGACGACTGTAACCTTCCTTACCTTAGACCATTCGGTGGTATCCACCCAGTAGAAGGTGATTTTTCGGGCGACCATGACTTCCTGGACTCTCTTGGGCAACAACTTCTCCATCACCTGCTTAGGGGTGGGCGGCAGGCGCTGGGCCTGGGCCTCGCACCCAGACACGAACTGCAGCAGCTCCCTCTGCGAGTGCGGACAGGGGGCCAGGAGGAAGACGGCGTTCACCAAGCCCCCGAGCGCGGCCTCGGCCTCCTTGGCCTCGCTCTCCACGTCCAGCAGTCTCCTCCCGCTGCTCCGCAGGATCGGCTTCGTGGGCGACGTGATCTCGGGCCGGTCCCACTGGTAGTCTAGCAGCGTCTCCATCAGGGCGCCGTGCGTGTGGGTGGCCCTGGGCGCCGGGCCGGGCAGGTGGGCGCGATCCTCGAGCCTGGCCTCCAGCTCCTCCTCAAAGTCCTCCCACGAGCGAGCCCCCAGCTCGCGGAAGTCAGACACTCGGGATGGCCGGCTCCGCGCCCCCTGCGAGTCAAAGAACTTGAAGGCCCAGTGGACCCTGGCCAGGCCGAATCGGCAACTCAGGTAGGTGAGGAGGCGCAGGGCGGCCCGCCGGACCCGGCTGTGGCGAGCGGCGCCGCCCGCGGTGTCGAGCAGCAGCATTACTTTGTGACAACATGCCATATTGGCCGTGCCGCCGCCCCGGGGCCCCGGTCCGGGCCCGTGCCACCGTCCCTTAGTCCCTTCCTTCAGGGAACCAGCGCCATTCACTGCTTTCCTTTGGGACCCTGGTCGAAAGGCTCCCGCGCTCTTCAGGAGCTGCTGCTATTGGCGGAGCTAGTTTCCAAGGTTAGCTCCTATTGGCTGCTTGCCTTACGTAAGTTATGGGAGCAACTTCCATTTTTGGCGGTGATTGGAGGGGCAGTGGAGAAAACTTCAGTCTGATTGGTGAAGGGAGTGATGGTGGGCGGGTCTCTGTGTTTCGAGAGAAGCTTAGCATTCATTGGCCTGGGCCTTCGTTTTAAATTTTAAAGAGGTGGCGCCTCGGGGGCGTGTCAAGAAGTTTCCCTATTGGAAAGAGGCCCGCGTTTGTGCGCACTCGTGAGTGCGGACTGCGGGGCCACGTTTCCCAAGACCGAGGAAAACTTAGTGCGGGGAGGGAATTTGGGATGGTTTCAATCGAACTGGTTGAAATCTCTGTGGACCGTCTATGAAGTAGAATCCGACGACTACGGCTTTAATTTTCTGTAATTTAAAAAATTTTATTAAAAATTAAAGGTTCGGCCGGGCGCGGTGGCTCACGCTTGTAATCCCAACACTTTGGGAGGCAGAGGCGGGCGGATCACGACAT